>NW_004524639.1:5403122-5408123 GCF_000260255.1 Octodon degus
CAGGATTACACCTCAGGCCTGTATGCCAGGCCTGAGCTGTGCCTGGGCTAGGACTGGGTCTGGGGGCTCCCGCAACTCGGCAGAAAATCCTTACATGTAAAATTAGATAAGTAACATGTGCATGGAATTACTGGAAATGCACCCAAAGAATGCACATACTAGCTTCTGTGTGTGACATCACATGTTAACTTGCATGAGTTAAAAACATGTAGAGAAAAATGAATTCACTCACCTACACTATTTAAATGGCAATGGAATACCCATCTCTCACAAATCTAAACAAGAAAGAGCATACAAGTGAAGTACCATTTTCTATCTGTATATGCAAAATAATTAGGATAGATATATGCAACTTTCTCTTAATTTAATGAGAAGAAATATTTGTACTAACAGTGTTTGGACAGGATATCAGGTCTCCATCTTGTACTATGAATAATCACTATGAAGACAACAATATGCAATGTATTAATTGTTGAAACTGTCCTACTGATTGGTTTTGAGCCTGCCTCATTGCTATTTGATTCACAGTAAAATTTTTTCTAAAAAGTAAGAAAGAAAAGATTTCTGTTGTTGAGGTGGCGTAAGCTCAGCAGATTAAAATGCCTGCAAGCAGGTTCAGGGACAGTAGATTTGATTCTCTGGCCTGCTATGCCAACCCCAAACCCGGTGCGCACTGAGATGGCAATTGAGACTAGGTGTGGTGGCACGCGCCTATAATCCTAACTTTTGGGAGGCTGTAAACAGGCGGATCACTACGAGTCCAATCTAGTAGTGAGAGCCTGAGCACCCTGTAGGCCCTTCCCAAAAGAAAAAAAAATTCTGTTGTCTACAGAAGCCATAAGAACAAAATTTTTATTATCATTGCTTTATATCTATAGAATACATTGGGAAGAAATTTTAATAAACACCTTTAATATGTTCAATCCTCCAATGCATTCTCAGTATATCACAGTTTATGTAGATCTTCTTTCATATTTTTCTTTGGCACTTTGTATTTCTCTGTTCACAGATTCTGTACAATTTTGTAATACTAATGCGTGACACATATAGTTTTATTGTTTTGATTCTCAGTTTTCATTACTTGCATTTAGAAATACAATTAAATTTTGCATATTGACCTTGTATCTTTTGATCCTCCTAGACTCATTTTTAAAACAGATTTCTTCTTTTAACATTATCATTTTCTGAACAGAAAAGCCTACTATAGGCAAATAGGAGCAAGTCTTTTCTTCTCTCTTTTTGTTGTGGTACTAGGGATGGAACTAATGCTAGGCAAATATCTACTGCTGAACCACAACCTTAGCACAAAATTATTTTTCTTTTAAACATGTATGTCATTCTTTTCTACTTTTGTTACTTTATTTCTCTATTCCTTCTAGTTGATTTATTTTTTAAACTTTATTTTCACAACTTTATTGTAGTATGAGTGCTCTACAAAGTTTCAATAATTAATACTTTGCATATTGTTGTCTTAGTGGATATTTATTGTACAAGATGCAGACATAATATCCTGTCCAAACAGTATTGGTACAAATCTTTCTATTCATTGATTTAAGAGAATGTAGCTGTATATCTATCCTAACTATTTTGAATACACAGATACAAAAGGATGCTTCATTTGTATCCCCTTTTTTGTTTAGTTCTGTCAAAGAAGGATATTCCATTGCCATTTAAATAATTGTAGGTGCGTCAGTTCAGCAAAATATTCCAATATAGTCAAGTAGCATAATAGTAGTGGGTTTTCCATAAGAATGGCAATGTCAGATGTTGTTGACTTGAGCCTTTTACCGCTCGGCATATTAATATGGCTTTACTTTTTGTACTGTTTTTATACTTTTCTGATGGATGATTAAGACCAACATAAAGCAAGACCTATGTAACAAAACATGTAACTTTTGTACCTGATAAAGTCAGTCAAATCCCCTCAGGATTTATCATGAATCCCTGTACCACACTTTATAGATCTTTTGTCAGTGTCAGCCATGTGGATGAGTCACAGTCACTGCTTGACCAATTTGCTCTCTGGGAAAGCCTGAGAGAATTATTTCTTTCCTGATCACTTTCTTGTTTGGTCCCATAATCTCCTTGATCAGAAAACTTGGAACACAACTGAGTTGCAGGATGTTACAGTACAGATTTTCCTATGTCCTGAGTCTTCATTGACCTTGAAAGGCTAGGGCCAAAATGTTGGCTGTCTGGGCAACCCTTCTTTTTCTCAAGTTTTTGTTCAGCAATCTGAGGTTGTTAACCCTCCAGAGGAAAAGCTTATTGTTATTACCCTACAATATAGGTAGTTGAGCTTAACCTCACTATGTCTGAATATCAAACATCTTAGGCATAACATAGAAAAGGTATTTTCCATCAAGTACTGTTATGTTAAACTTTAAGTTCCTACAGAATATGAAGAAAAACGTTTAAAAATAAAAAAAATTTAAAAATAGGAAGCCTGTATGAACACACTGAGCCAACTTATCTTCAACAAAAGGCGAAACATGCTTACTGGAAGAAAGATAAATTGTTTAACAAATGGTGCTGGAAAACCTGGCTCTCTAAATGCGGAAAGCTAAAACTTGACTCAGGTCTATCATCATACTCTAAGTTAAATTCAAAATGGATTAAAGATCTAAACATTAAAACAGAAACACTAAATCTCCTGAAAGAGAAAATAGGAAGAACTCTTGAAGACATAGGGGTAGGCAAAGATTTTATGAACAAAAATCAAATCGCAAGGGAAACAGTTGAAAGAATTAACAACTCGGACCCGCTCTTGCTGAGGTTTTTGCTCATCAAAAGAAATTACCAACAAAGTTAAAAGACAACCCAAAAATTTGGAAAAAATCATGACTAATAAGCACTCAGCCAAAGGTTTTTCTCCCTAGAATTTATAAAGAACTAAAAAACACTAGGGCCCCAAAATTTAAAGACCCAATCCAGAAATGGGCATCCAAGATGAACACACACTTCTCAGTGGATGAAATCCTAGAAGCTAGTAAATACATGAAAAGTGCTCCACATCACTAGCCATCTGTGAAATGCAAATTAAAACAACACTGAAATACCATCTCACTCCAGTAAGAATGGCTATCATAAAGAAATCAACCAACAACAAATGTTAGAGAGGGTGTGAGGAAAAGGGAACCCTTCTCCACTGCTGGTTGGAATGTAGACTGGTGCAACTATTATGGAAATCAGTGTTTAGACTCCTTAGAAAACTAGGCCTGGAAATCCCATTCAAACCAGCTATCCCCCTACTGGGAATTTTCCCCGAGGCACTGAAAATGTCATATCATAGTGATATATTTGTACCTTTGTTTATAGCAGCACAATTTGTGATAGCCAAATCTCAGAAACAGTCAAGATGCCAGTCACCTGGGGAATGGATGAAAAAGTTGTGGTATTTTTATGCAATGGAGTACTACTCAGCTATAAAGAATGATAAACTTGAAGCCTTTATATTTAAGTGAATGCCACTTGAATACTCATAAGTGAATGAAAGTAGACCCACATGTGTAAATATTATATAGTCTCCCTAGTATAATAACTCAAAAGAAGAAATACAAATAGGTATAACACAATTAGAAGGAAAGCAAGAACTTGAAGATTACATAATGAAGAGAGGAGAAGAAGAAAAGCTAGGAAACATGACAGGGGCAAAGTCATACATTTTTACACACAAGATGGGTAAGGCAGGGATCCTGAGAATCTTCAGCATGTTTTTGAAACTATGAGTTAATTGGTAGGATTCTCACCCTAAGTAAAGTATGCTGATAGTTGTGAAGCAAGCAACTGCACTGAAGATGGTAATGTGTACTGGTAGGATCATGCTTGGAATGCCTGTCATTCTTGTCTTCTGAATATGTACTGCTTTTCATGTCATACTACTTACTGCCATACTGTCTCTCAAGTAAATGCTTGTTTGAAAAAAAGAGAATGAATGAAATCAAGAGACAAGATAAAAAATGTTACAGGACTGTACTGCTACAATGTTGTATATGGTTAGATTTCTAAATTTCTGTGTAAAATACGTAACTGTAAAAGTTCTTTATCCAATCATCAGTAGATGAGCATTTGAGATGTTTCATAGATTTAGCTACTTAAAACTGTACTCCTGTAAACATGGATGTGCATATATTTTTATGGCATGATTCTTTTAGTTCTTAGGGAAGATACCAATAGAAGGACTAGCTGAATCATGTGCAACCTCTAATTTCAGTACTTTGAGGAATCTCCATACTGATTTCCACAGTGGTTGTACCATTCTACACTCTTAACAACTTTGCAGAACGGTTATTTTTTTTTCCCACAGCCCTAGCAGCATTTGTTATTGGTGATTACTTCATAGTAGCTATTCTTTCTTGGGTGAGAAAGAATCTCAGTGTTATTTTAGTTTGTGTCTTTCAAATGACCAAGGCTGTTGAACAGTTTTTATGTAGTTAAAGGCTATTTGTACTTCATCTGAGAAGTGTGTATTCATCCCAGACCCTCATTTTTTGATTGAGTCTTTCCATTCGCGAGCTTTCATTATTTTCAGTTCTTTATATATTCTAGAAATTAGTGCTTTGTTTCAGGAACAGCTAGGAAAATTTTTTTCACACTGTGGGATTTCTCTTCCCTCTGTTGATTGTTTCTTTTGCTGCAAGAGAGTTTTTCAGTATGATGAGTCCCATGTATATATTGAACCATCCCTCCACTGTTTGTATTCATTGTACTTGTGTACTTTGTCATGTTATATAATCTTCTGAAAGATTTCCTACATTTTGATTGCACATATTTTATTGAAGATTTTTGCATCTCAGTTCACTAGGCAGATTGACTTACAGTTATCATATTTGTGGACCCGTCTGGTTTTCATATCAGAGTAATCCTTGCTTCCAAAAATGAGTTTGGGAGAAATGCTTCCCTTTGAATTTCATTAAAGATTTTGAAGAGTAATGACCTTAGATCTTCTCTAAATTTCTTGTAGAATTCAGAAGTGAATCTGTCAAGACCTTGGCTAGAGAA
>NW_004524639.1:5416193-5429648 GCF_000260255.1 Octodon degus
ATATCTTCTTGATTCAGCTTTGGGAATTCGCATGTATCTTTTCCAATTTAATTTTGTCTTCTAGGTCTGTTTTCATTGCTTCCTACAATGTCTGGTATGATGTACTGGCATTATTGTTTAATTATAGAAACCACCCAATTTTTTTCTTTAATTTCATCTGCAATTCATTGGTTTTTCAAGAGGGTATTATTTAATTTTCATTCATTTATGAAGTTTTGTATGGTTTCTTTTGCCATTGATTTCCAATTTCATTGCACTTTGATCACTGCGATATGATAATATACATGGGATAATTTCAATACCTTTGCATTTTCTTAAGCCTATTCTATGAGCTACTCTGTAGTCAATTTTGAAGAATGTATTGTGTGTAGCTGAGAACTACGTGAATTCTTGGGTCTTGTTTTGTTTTGTTTTATACAATATCTGCCTGTGAAGTTTAGACTGGTCTTAAACTCACTATGTAGCTGAGTTTGGACTCAAGTTCATGGTGGTTCTCCTGCACCAGCCTCCTTAATGCTAGGATAAAAGATGTGTACCACCATGTCCAGCTGAGAAGTATGTGCATTCTGATGTTGTTAGGTAGACAATCTGTAGCATCCACTTAATTCATTTGTTGAAAAATGTGGTTACCTTCTGATAATTCTATGTTGATTTTTTTCTGTAGTTGATGTGTCTATTTCTGATAGTGGGTTATTGATGTTCCCCCATTACAATTGTATTAGTGTTTTTCTTTTTTTTTGTATCATTATTTGATTTGTATAATTGGGTGTGCTGGTAGTTTCTGCATATATGATTGTTTTTTCTTACTCTTGGATTGTTCCCTTAACAAAAACATAGTAATATTTATCTCTTCTGATCACCCTTACCTTGAAATTCAATTTTTCTACAGATAGAATTGCTACCATTTTTTATTGTCAGGTTCCTGTCACTTGGAGTATTGTTTTCTGTCCTTTGACTTTCTTTCAATTTATTTGTGAAATAAATGTGTTTCTTATACCCAGTATATTGCTGGATCTTGTTTCTTGATCCATTCTGCCATCTTGTTTCTTTTGGTTGGTGAATTACTATCATTAACATTGCTGTTATTAAAAAGCATTGCTGTTATTACTGATACATACTGACTTTTCATTGTCATATTACTTTCTTGTTTTTGCTCCCTTTTTCCCCTTCTATGTAATTGTTTGCCATGAATGGTGGATTAATTCTATTGGAGTTACTCAAGTTGTATTCCTTGTTATATACTTCTAGAATGTCTTTCACAACATTCAGGAGTGCTGGTTTTGTGGTCATCAATTTATTCAGGTGTTCTTTGTTATGGAAGTATATTATTTTTCTATCAATTTTGAGAAATAATTTTGTGGTTTAAATAGACCTGGCTTGGAGCTTTATTTTCTTTTAGCATTTGAAATACTTCACTCCAAATACTCCTTTATTTAAGGGTTTGTGTTGATAAATCTGCTGTGATTCTGATGGACTTTCTTTATAGAAAGTGACTTATTTATTTTTTCTATTAGCTTTTAGTATTCTGTTTTTTTGTTGAATTTCTGGATTGTTGCTTGTTGTGTGCTTTGTTGTAATTTTATTATCACACATTATTGAAGTTCTGTATGCCTCATTTATTTATATTTCAAGTTCTTTCCCATTCTTAAAAAGTTTTTTCACTGTTATTTCTGTGAATAGGTTTTTTATGACTTTTCTGCTATCTTCTGATTCTCCATAGAATCCATTTAATTTTAGAACATTCTTTGCATCATGTAGCAGCTGTTCAATGAATTTTTGTGTGATTACTTTCTATTACAGGAGGGCTTTCTTTTGATGATCACCCATATATCTGAAATTCTATCTTCAAATTGGTTGACTATTTCATATAGTTTCAGTAAAATTTTTAATCATCTCAGTTTGTATTTGAGTCTATTTTATGGAATGCTTTTCTTTAGTATGTTGGCATTTGTACCTTCCATGTCTTCCCAAAGCACCTCCATTTTTTCATCTATATCTACTCTAGATTTACTAATCAGTTCCGTGATTTTGTCATAACTTCTTTAACTTTTTGTTTTTGTCAAGAGTCTTATTCATTTTCTTTTACTTCAACTTCCAGTATTTCCTAAGATTCAGCTGGGTGACAACTAATTTATTTCACCTTAATCCCCCTTTGATTTGCCTTGAGTGAGTTGGGATTATGGGTTATATCTTGTGTTCATACATATTTTTGCTGTTGTTTGTTTGCTTTCTGCCTTGAGGCATGTAAATTGCTTATGATAGATAGCTTCATTATTAATATTATGAACTCTTTTGGAAATGACTACTCAGAAATTTCTTTTCTTTTTTTAGATTTATTTATTTATTTATTCATAATTTTATTGACAAACAAATAGCAATGAGACAGTTTCAAATTAAATCGCTAGGACAGTTTCAATAATTAACACACTGCATACATTCTTCTTAGTGGTTAATTGCTGTACAACATGCGGACTTGAGATCCTATTTACAAACACCATTAGAACAAATCATTCTATTCATTAAGAGAATGTAACTATATATCTATCCTAACCACTTTGAATACACAGATACAAAATGGACATTCATCTGTAATGTCCCAAATGTTCTGATCAAGGAGTTATGGAGCCAAAGAGGAAAGTGATCAATGACGTAGAGTGTGCCTAAGGAGAGTCACATGGAGAGAAAACAATCTCTCAGGCTTTCACAGAGAGCACATTGGCCAAGCAATGGCCTTGTCTCATCCACATGGCTGACACTGACAAAGGTTTTACAATCTGAGGTACAGTATCTCAGGATAAATCCTGAGAGGATTTCACTGACCTTTTCAGACCCAAAAGCTACAACTCTTGTTGCATAGGTCCTGCTTTACCTTGGTCTTAACCATCCAGTCAAAAAGTATGAAGACAAAATATAGGAAGTAAAGCCATGCTGTTATGTTGAGCTGTGGGGGACTCAGGTCAACAATTTCTGACATTGCCAGTTAAACGGAATACCCAATGCTATTATGGGCTACTTGACACTTTTAGAATATTTTGCTGTGTTTACACACCTATAATATTCAAATTACAGAACTTAACAAATAAAGGGTATACAGAAATTTCTTTTTTTAACAGACATTTACTTTAAAGAGAGTATAAGCAATAATTGATATGACATTTGAAGCAGTGTGCATTCAGAAGAAAAAAATGACAAGTATTCTAAGCATAGTTTTAGTATTACACATTGCTGTCTTCAATGCACTTGTTTAGTTCACAGATATCAGCATATAGAATTAGTCAGTGTGTGAATTCTACCCATTAACTGCCATTTTCAAAAACCTGATGAAAATTTTTAGGATCATTACCTTAACCATCATGTTTATATAAATATATGGTTTTGCCCTTACCATATCTCCTGGCTTTTCTCCTTTGTCTCTCTTTGTTGTTTCATCTTTAAGTTCTCACTTTCCATTTAACTGTGTTATACCTTTCAATTCTTATTTCTTCTTTTGAGTTCTTATACTAGGGAGACAATACAATATTTGCACATGTGTGTCTGGTTTATTTCATTTATGAGTATAGCTTCAAGTTGCATCTACTTATCTATGAAGTAAATGTCTGTAAAAAAAGGTAATAAAAGTAAACAAGGTACAAGAAAAACCAAATGTAGCAGGATTGTATTTCTAGAATGTTGTATATAAGTTGATTTTTAAATTTCTGTGTAAAAATGTGTAATTATCTTTAAACATTCTATAGTGATTTAAATTTTACAATATCTGTGGTTGTTGGAAAATAGCAGTTCCATTTTTTGTCTAAGGTATGTGATATTCAGACAGATAATGATGGTAAGCTTAACGGCCTCTGTTATAGGACAATCATATCATTAAGCTTCTCTTCTGGATGTTTAACAATTAAAGTTTGCAAACCAAAAATTAGAAAAATGTATGGCCTAACAAGATAGCCAATATTTTGGCCCTAGCCCTTCAAGATCAGTGAGGACTCAGGACATAAGAAAACCTCCGTTGTGACATCCTGTTACTAAGGGGTGTCCCAAATGTTCTGATCAAGGAGATCATGGGGCCACAGAGAAGTAATTGATGATATATAGTGTGCCTAAGGAGAGTCATCCAGAGAGAAAAAATTCTCTCAGTATTTCACAGAAAGCAAATTGGTCAAGCAATGACCGTCACTTGTCCAGGAGGCTGACACTGACAAATGATCCACAAGGTCCTGTGACTCTTTTTTTACTTGTTTCTTTTTCCATTTATTACCCTTTTTTAAAAACAAACATTTACTTGACAGACAGTATGGCAATAATTGGTATGTCATGACAAGCAATATGTATTTAGAGGACCATAATGACAGGCATTCCAAGCGTGACCCTTCTATCACACATTGCTATCTTCGGTGTATTTGCGTGGTTCACAGTATTAGCATATATAGTTAGTCAGGGTGAAAATTCTACCAGTTAACTCCTAGTTTCAAAAGTTGCTGTTTCTCAGGATCATTGCCTTATCCATCTTGTGTGTATAGTTATATGGCTTTGCCCCTGTCATTTTTCGCAGTTTTTCTCCTTGCCCTTTCCTCATTGTCCAATCCTCAAGTTCTCAGTTTCTTTTTAATTGTGTTATACCTTTCTATTTGTATTTCTTCTTTTGAGTGCTTATACTAGGGAGACTATATGATATTTACACATGTGGGTTTGGAATATTTCACTTTCGAGTACGTTTTTAAGTGGCATGCACTTAAATATAAATGCTTCAAGTTTATCATTCTTTATACCTGAGTAGTACTCCATTGTATGCTGTATATGTTTAGATTTCTAAATTTCTGTGTTAAAAATATGTAATTGTTTATTCATATTTTTAAGATATTTTTTATTTTTTAATTTTTTTCTCCATACTCTGTAGAGACTTAAAGTTTAACATATCAATACTAGATGGTAAATACCTGTTCCATGTTATGCCTATGATGTTTGATATTCAGATAGTGAGGTTAAACTCAACTGCATATATTGTAAGGTAATAAGAAGCTTCTCTTCTGGAGTGTTAATAGCACAAGTTTGCAGACTAAAAATTAGAGAAAAAGAAAGAACAGCCAACATTTTGGCCCTAGCCTTTCAAGGTCAGTGAAGCCTCAGGACATAGGAGAAATTATATTGTAACATCATATACCTCAGTTGTGTCCCAAATTTTCTGAACAAGGACATTATGGGACCAAAGAGGAAAATGATCACTGATGTAGTGTGTGCCTAAAGAGAGTCACATGGAGAGAAAACATTCTCTCAGGCTTTCACAGAAAGCAAATTTGTCAAGCAATGGCGGTGACTCATCTACGTGTGTAACTCTGACAAAGGATCAGCAAACTGCGACACAGGGTAACAGGAAAAAATCCTGAGGGAACTTGACTGACCTTAACAGATACAAATGATGCATTTCCTGTTATAAATGTCTTGCTTTATGTTGGTGTTAACAATCCAGTAGAAAAGTATAAAATGAGGTATAAAAATTAAAGCCATATTAATATGCTGAACTGTAAAAGACTCAAGTCAACAACTTCTGACATTGCCACTGCTATTATGGACTACTGGACTATATTGGATTATTTTGCTGAATTCACACACCCTACAATATTTAAATGGCAATGGAATACCCATCTGTAACAAAACTAAACAAAAAAAGGGATACAAACAAGAAATCATTTTGTATCTGTACATAGAAAATAGGATAGATAAACCACTACTTTCTCTTAATTCAATGAGAAGAAAGATTTGTACTAATAGTGTTTGTAGACAGGATATCATGTCTGCATCTTGTACTATGATTAACCACTAAGAAGATAATAAAATGCAGTGTATTAATTATTGAAAATGTCATATTAATCGATTTTTTTAAACTGTCTCATTGCTATGTTTCTCAATAAAATTAATAAAAAATAAAAATAAAAAAAATATCTACAAGGTGCTGTACATGGGACAAGAGTAAATCTTGAGCTTGTCAGATACAAAAGCTACCATTTTAATCATATGGGTGTTACTTTTACTTAGAGAACCATCCAGCAGAAAAGTGTAACCAAATGGTATAAAAAAGTAAAACTGTATTAATATGCTGAGCTGGAAAAGGCTCAACTCAGAGATTTCTGACAATTGCCAGTTGTGCTGATAACTCACTACTTTTATGGGCTATTGGAAGATATTGGGTTATTTTGCTGAGTTTGAGTATCTACAATTTTTGGACTGGCATCAAGTATGAAAGGGGGTTTTAAAGACTTCTCCAAATACAACTTCTCTAAGAGCAATTGAACACCCATCTCTGGCAAAACAAAACAAAAAAAAAGGAGATATAAATGAAGGACTATTTTGTTGTGAAAAATATTTGTATCTTATACATATATGTATGTACAAAATATTTAGGATAGATATGCAGCTACTTTTTCTTACTTAAATGAGAAGAATGATTTGTACTAATATTGTTTAGACAAGATATCATGTCTGCATCTTGTCCTATGAATAACTACTCCAAAGACAACAATATGTAATGTATTAATTATTGTAACTGTCGTACTAACCAGTTTTGAAACTGTCTCATTGCTATTTTATCTTTTTCCTCATTAAAATGAATTGAAAAAATAAAAGAAACAAAAAATAAATTTCTTCTTCATGTAGCTGAATTTTGGATTGTGTCTGTCCCAAGATCTTGCCTTTTCAATTTAATAGGAATGAACTGTTGCAACTGTTGTGCCTAACACACAGTTCTTTGGTCCTGAACTATAATATTATGCCCCTCCAGAAAATTTTGGTATTGAAATATAAGGAAGATGAATTGATCACAACAACCATGTCACATTAGCTAAAGTAGTGCCATCAGTGAAAACAATTTTATTCAAGGAAGCATAGAGTAGAAAATGACTAATTGATAACCAAAAATTTGCCACCTTTAATCACAGGTAAAAACTTGATAGTTATATAACAAAAATCTAAGACAAATCTGAAAATTATATATAGCAAATATCCTCTCAATAGAGTGATTTTACCCTTAGAGGAGAAAGTTTAGAAAGAAAAGAAATACACATCTATGTGTTTTTTTAAAAGCATGGCAAAAAGTAAGAGAAAGAATAGAAGGGAAAGATATTAGAAGCAAGGTTGAAAGATGAAGAAAGATTACCCAAATCTCAGGAAACTGGTAAGCAATAGCAGAGGGAATAAAAGAAGGACAGAATAAAACTGAACTAAAACCTGCTCATATTCATGAAAAAATAAAAAGAGTAAATATAATGAACAACAGTAAACAAGAGCAGAGAAAAAGTAAATTTCCCTATTATTTCAAGCCTGTGCTTATGTTCTGGGCTCTATAATTTTGTGGAAGTGTCCAATTGAGGGCATGATTGTGGTATCACTGGTAGACACAGAAGGCAGACAGATTCCAATCTGTGCTAGGTCATCCTATCTTAGTAAACCTGCAGTATTACTGGTTGGGGCACTGGCAAACCTGTAGCATGGTTAGAATGATTATAATAATGGGTTAGAATCATAGTCTGTTTTTTCTGCATTGACCATTTATATTTTACTTATATCATATAATTTTCTTTTATTTTGAAGAATAAAAACAGGAGCAAGAAAATCAAAAGCAAAGACAAAAAAGGGCAACATATAGCAACACATACATTACAGATTTTCAAAACTAGGATACCTGATTAACAGTGATTGATATATTATCTATTTTAATTGTCAAATCTGTTACTCAGATTAACAGATACAGTTATGTAAGATGTGAGATATAATTATTACCACATGCTTTCAAGAAATCTTAAATTTTTGTTCTCTCTCATTTTCTTTTATTACCTTTTAAAAACAATTACTTTATAAGTTTGGCTTTATCATCATGAAATTCTTTGGTTGTTCTTTGTCATGGAAGTATTACTACTCCATGATACTTAAAAGAAAGTTTTGCAAGAAAAAAAAGAGAAGTACAATCTGGTGCTTTCAAATCTATAAGTTCAGGGTGATCCTAGCCTCTGGTTGTAGAACTGGGACCTGAGTTATTTGGCCTACAATACTCTGGGTATCTTGTGCCAGCCTGACCAGGACTTTCTGACTCTAGCTGTCTCTGTGTTTGTCCCTCATCCAGTTACTGTAGGATTTCAACAGTGGAAGCCCTGAAATGAATCCAACTCACAAGTGCTGTGAGTCCCTTTTTCAGTTGTTCACTATTTTCCTAGAAGTATCCATGTTACATTTTAATAATAGTGCATGTCATTTACTAAGAATTTTCTGTTATTAATGTTTTAACACACAATTGCATGCATTATTTGTAATACTTATTTAATCCCTACAAGGTAAATATCCCATTTTTTGCAATAGAAAACTGACACTGATCCATGTTGAGCACCATGCCCAGTAGACAAAAATAAAACTTTGAGAACATAACGCAAACTACATTTTATCAGATTCTGAATATTATAGGTATTTTACAACTTACATCACTCTACTTTTGGCTGGGTATATGTATTAGTTGGCCTGATGTTTGGGGGATGTTCTTAAATCTTATTCTCAAATAAATATTGTGTATTTCTAATTACACTATAAGCTTTGCTTTTTTTATTGGCAGAACAGGGGATTGATCTCAGGCCCTTGCACTTGCCAGGGAAGTGCTTATTCTACTGAGCCATCTCCCTGGCCCTACACTATAAGCTTTCTAAACTTGAATGACTTATTTTCCTTTTAGATCATGCCAGTTAAGGATTCAATGCAAAGTAACCACTCAGTAGTGGCTGTGAGACACAGTGACAGACCTAAAAGTTCTTCAAGGAATCAGTGGTAGGGGCAAGATGATGGTAATCATTGCCACACTCTTAAGGGGAGTAAGATGTCAACTCCTCACACTGGCTTTTGCATTATCATTGCTCAGTAAAAGTGTTCTTTGACATTTGGTGTGAGATCGTACTGGTCATGATAATTGAGCAAGACAGTTTTTAGAATTATACAACATTTCATGTATCTGGCTAGGTATAACTTGATAGTGTCATTATTGCTTCCCAATCATTTTGATATTGAAAAGAACTTCAAGCTGTTGTATGCCTATAGTCCTTGCACTTTGAAAGCTAAAGAGAAAGGTTCACATGTTGGATCCAGCTTAGGTAAATTGCAAACTTGTCAAGACCCTGTTTCAAAATAAATAGATAGATGATAGACAGACAGACAGACAGACCGACAGACAGACAAACAGACAAGAAGATAAAGGCTGGAGATGGGTCCAATCCTGAAGCCTTGGATTCAATCCCTAATGCAAAAGGAAAAAAATCCACATAATTACAAATACAACTTATAAGGAGAATATCACCATGTTTGAAAGCTACTAATACTAACCAACATAGATAGTTGTTCAATAAAATTTTGTTATGTAAATCAAAAGAATACTCCTCAATGAAAGTGACACATGGCTTTGAATGTTGAAGTTAAGAGTGCCTCAGCAGATATTTTTGTGGAAAAGGGATGATGATGGTGCCTACGGTCACTTCTCTTTTTATTTTTAAAGAATGCAAAATAGAGATAAAAGGATAGAGCAATGTTACAAATGGTACAAGAATTCACTAAACAAAGTAGTAAGAATTCAACAATGTTTGCTGTATTACATGATGCTATCCTTAAACTAGTTGTTCACATTTCCAGATACAAACGTGTAAGATTTGTTTAAGGAAAAACAAATAACAAAGTAGTTATAAGAAATTCAAAGAGGAAAAAAGTAAATTTAAGCATTAACTGCTCCTTTCAAAAGAACAGAAGAAATTGAAAACACAATCATCCAAACCATTCTGCATATATACCCAAATATATCTTTTTCCCTTCTTCCCTTTTCATCATCCCAATTTTTCCCTCTTATTGAACAATTTCCTTCCCTTTCCAAGTATCTGTTGTACCATTCAGACTTTCATTACTCCTTCAGATTTTCACACTAGTGAGATAATAACTTCTGCAGTGATTTTACTTTCCAGATTCCTTGGATTTATCTAGCAGTGCACTTCACCATTGCAGTAATGGCCAAGATTCTGTACAAAAGGAAAATCCAAAACCAACAATCCTTAATTATTGCATTGAGTGAAAGATCCCAACTCTTACTCAAGCCCTGTGAGAAACTGAACAACTAGGGTTAAATATGCTTCTTGTGATCAGGAAATAAAAGAAGGTCACTGATATAAAACTCACCTTAAAACAATAAGAATGGTTCTTGTTAAAAAGACAAAAGATTAGTATTGGCAAGCATGTGGAGAAAAAGAAATCCCTGTACACTGTTTGTGGGAATGGAAATACCTCTGTAGTATATCCATTATAAAAAATACTATGGACTTCCCTCAAAATGCTTAAAATAGAACTGCCTTTTTATCCAGCGATCCCACTGTTCACTGTTTATACAAAGGATACTAAACCAGTTTATTAGCAAGAACTCCCTTCCATTTTTCTTATAGCACTATTCACAATACAATAAAATTTGTTTTACATGCACATATTTTTATGGAATGCTACATATCCATAAAAATAATAAAATGTTGACACTCTTGAACATAGGTGTACCTGGAGTTGGTTATGTTAAGTGAAATACACCAGGCACAAAAATAAATGTAGCGCATAATCTGGCTCATATGTGGAATCTAAAATTGTTGATTGTGTAGAAAAGTAGAATGTGGTTATCAGAGGCTGTTGAACATGGGTGGAAGAAGGGTAAGGAGTCACTTTAAAAGTGCCCCACTGGAGAAGGGCAGTATACATCTATGATCCCAGCATGCTGGGAAAGGTTGATGAATGGGTTGTCAAGTTATAGTTATATAGTAACAAATAGCTCTGGTGTGCTATTGTCTAGTAGGGCAACTATAGATAACTATGAATTGCACTTTCCAAAAAGCTAAAATATATATATATATATATATATATATATATATATATATATGCTGAGATAATTGCATTACTAATTTCCATCACTTTTTTGAAAATAGAAATTACTGTTTAAAATTTCCACTTTGATTAACTGTATGTGCTAATATCTACAATTTGAGTAACTACATCAAAGACAGCAATGTGCAATGCAAAAACTACAGTTGAACACCTCTCATCTCGTTCTTCTAAATGTGTATCCTTTCTAATGTCTTATCAATTATTACACTCTTTAAAATAAATGAAAAAATAATAAAGTGAAAAGATCAATAAAATTACTAAGATTTATTGAAGGCAAGCATTAATGTTTAATTATTTGTCCAATCTTACAAACCTATATCTATTCATCTGAACAACAGATTTGATAATAAAAATATATAATATATATAAAATCTATACCATATATATTGTGTTCTTCTGTTTCTGTCTTTGTTTTTGATATTTGTTTTTGCTTTCATTGTTGTTTTAATTTTTAAAATGAAATCAAACTTTTAAAAAGCTAACAGAATTTAAATGTTTTCGTGTAAAAAATGATGCATGTTTTAGGACAAATGCATGCTTCACCCAATTTCAACATTCTGAAATATATACTGATATTAAGATATCATTGGGACATCCTATAAATCCATATAACTTTGATATTTGCATGTC
This sequence comes from Octodon degus, assembly GCF_000260255.1. Taxonomy (NCBI): domain Eukaryota; kingdom Metazoa; phylum Chordata; class Mammalia; order Rodentia; family Octodontidae; genus Octodon; species Octodon degus. Next base: position 5,427,747 of record NW_004524639.1, read on the forward strand.
AGATAAAATTAAATTTTAGAAAGAAATCAGCACGTTTAAACTCTGCCCATATATTACAGTTAACTAAAATGCTTTTAAAAAATGTTTGTCATGCCTCTCCACAGAACAGTAGCATAAGAATATGTGAATGAGATCTGGGCATGATATTTTCTTAGGTTCTCATGTGATCTAACTCTGCAGCTGGAGTTGAGAAGGATTTGTTTCAAAGAAAAGGGTTGTCTTGGTGTGATAGCTCAGCGGACTAAGCACCGCTTAGGCAAGCATAGGGACCAGGGTTCAATCCCTAGCACCACATGCATGCTGGCTCTGCCCCAGGCAGGCTGAGCTGTCCACTGAGACTGGGCCTGGTCATGTACACCTGTAATCCCAGTGCTGGGGAGGCTGAAAACAGGAGAATCATTATGAGTCTGAGGTTTGTAGTAAGATGTTGTACCAAATACATAAAATAACAAAAATAAAGGGCCAACAAAATTAACAAAAAAAATTTCTTTAAAATTGGCTTCAGCTGGAGAAAGGTGGTACACATTTATAGCATGCTGGGAGGCTGAAGTAGGATTGTATATTTAAGCCTGGCCTAGGCAACTTGGCAAAACCCTGTCCCAGAAAGTTTTAAAAGGTGGGTGCTGGGTAGGTATATAGTTCAGTGAGAAGGGTCTAGGTTCAGTCCCAAGTCAAAAAAAGTTCAGCTTGTCACGCCAGAAAAATCATAGGTTTTAGAATCAGAAGTACTTTGGTAAATTCCTGGCTTAGGTAATACACCATTTTGGTCTTAAGAACATTTTTTTATTTTATCCAAGTTTCATTGTTTTCATATGTTAAATAAAACTAAATGCAGTATCTACCTCATAGGGTCATTGTAAGAATAATATAAGATTTTATGTTTGAATTTAGCACAATTATTTGTGAAGACTGGTTCAATGAATCTTTTATAAATATATAACATGGAACTGTAACCTCTGATGTACACAATACCTATTCAGGAGACAGGGAAAAATAAGAGAAAATTTAATTTGGGACAGCAAGTGGCTAAGATGATACCATAACAAGGGGAGACACTCATTTCAAGGACAGCAAAACTCTCCATTGTCCAGGCTCCATGCATAACAATTTCTTGGCCTCATTCAGACTGGTGAAAGCACATCCCCAGAATTGGACCATGGTACAGCTGAGTCCTCCATCAAGTCATCATCACAGTGACACAGAAAAGGGGGATGCATTTGTACACCATTAACCGTGTTCCTCACGTCCTCCTGCTGTGCATGCTGCAAGTGGAGAAACAAATTAACGGTACAGACGTCACTGGCTTTGACAGTGCAAAGAGGCAGGAAATGCTCTCAGCTAGGCATAAATCTATAGCCTTCACAATTTGGAAGACTAATTTCTCCCACTGTCCAATCTAATAGTTAGGCATGGTGCAGTGCTTACTAGTAAACACCTATGAGAAAGTAGTAAGGGCTGTGCTGATGTGGTTTGAATCCCTGTAAATTCAGCACTCTATAGCATCATCAGAATTTTGGGTTCTGGCCACCCTGAGATCTTTGGAGTTTGAAAACTTGACAGTGCTCGGGGCTGGGTGCCCAGAAAGTATTGCATCTACATTATTCAGACGTCTACAGTGGAGTGAAGACAAGCAAGACATCCCCATTAATACCGTACCACTGGGACAGAAACACAGGTCTCTAGACGGAGACATCTGGGCACCTATGTGCTTTGCTGCCACACTGCTGCATTGATCCCAAGCATTAATGAGTTAGCTTATAAGTTGTTATCTCATAACCTCTCTCTCAGTACAGGCTGCAGATGCAGTGAACAACATGACTCATTTTATCCTATGAAGTGGTGATACCCTAAGGTAATTAAATCTAGGGACAGCAGTTTTCAGTATGTGCAGTCAGCCCATCA
>NW_004524639.1:5433301-5433916 GCF_000260255.1 Octodon degus
AAATAATCCTAAAAAAAAAAGAATGTATGCAGTGTGTTAGTTATTGAAACTGTCCTAGCGATTTGGTTTGAAACTGTCTCATTTCTGTTTATCAATAAAATTATGAAAAAAAAAGAAATCAACAAAGATAAATCCATAAGATCAAACCTTAATTTTTGAATGATTAATAAAATAGACAATACTATCCTAACACTAAGTTGAGAATGAAATTCTAATCAAACGTTAGCAATGAAAGTAAGTAATTATTTCAAATTTACAAAATTTTGAAATATTTATGAAAATTTTGATTAAATGGATCATACTATACCAAAATAATGTCCAAAGTTTTATTAAAGGAGAAATTATAAATATGATCAGGTCATTAAATATTGAAGAAAATCAATAATTACACAACTGTCCTGCAACAGGACACTGGGACCCATGTGGTTTTTCAGCAAATTTCATCATACTGCCAAAAAACAGGTAATCTCTGTATTACAAGAAAAGTTGAAACAAGAGAAAAATTTGTCCCTCATATTTTAAAAAGCTAGTAAAATCTGATACCCAAATTAGACAAGATGTTAGGTAAAAATTATACCTCTCACTTTTGATAGTCATAAAAGTCCTAATTAAAAT
>NW_004524639.1:5434016-5442870 GCF_000260255.1 Octodon degus
CTATGTGCTTTGCTGCCACACTGCTGCATTGATCCCAAGCATTAATGAGTTAGCTTATAAGTTGTTATCTCATAACCTCTCTCTCAGTACAGGCTGCAGATGCAGTGAACAACATGACTCATTTTATCCTATGAAGTGGTGATACCCTAAGGTAATTAAATCTAGGGACAGCAGTTTTCAGTATGTGCAGTCAGCCCATCAAGCCACTGCAGAAGTCCATAAATCGGTTCAAATATCACTTAATGTGCTACAATTTAACTTGAAAATGGGACAATTTTTCTACTTGAAATTGCTTAAAATGTCTGCATGTCCCAGCAGTAGATTAAATGAATCTGTCCACAAGGGAAATACCTATAAAGTGTACTTTTTAAATAATTTTTGCTTTAAAATGAATAGTTTAGCCTTTTAAAAGCTTAATAACTGGTATTTTCTAAAAAAGCTGCTAATGCACCAGCATCAGAGAGACTGAAGCTGCTTTTGTCTTTCAAAGGGAAGAATGTATGTGTTTTTGTGTGTGCAGGTGCACAGTCACACACAGCCATATGTGCGTGTACTGAGGGGCAGGGGTTCACTGTATATGGAGGAGACTATTAATGTACTATTTATTTTTCATCCCTAGCTCTTAAACAATAAACATTTATTGGATTGAAAAATGAAAACAAGGACATAGAAACAAGGCCTCCACAACCCAAACCTGCTTTGATAAGAAGTGGAACAGTATGGTACAAGTCAACTGGATGCCACATAGGTGCCAGGTGCATGACTCTCAATATCAGAATACCGAGTGACACTCACAAAATTTAATGACCACATAAAAACTAAGTAAATTATTCTTTGATTTTTAAAAGTAACTGATAGTTTATAATTAGAGTAAAAGGTTGTGTAAACAAGTTGTTATGACAGATAATAAAATGAAATCTATTTTTCCATGCTCTGCTACGTGGACAACTCTGCACATAATTCTTAGAATCCCTGTATTTAGAGAAACAAGTGGTATTTTAATTGTGGCTAAGACTTTTCAATATGACGAAAAATATATTTTACCTAAAAAGTTCATAACACAATACATCTCATAGGCAATGTTATTTCTCCAATTGTTTCTAAAGCAGCTCAGTATTAATGACAGGTCCCTAAACTAAGATAAAACATCCCATTGAGGAAGGCTCTGCTGACTGCTCCAGCCACCCTGGCTCTCACAGTTGCTCAGTCCCTGGCCTTATTTTTTTCTGATCATCTCAGGAGAGCATTTAAAAAGGGAGAAACATTGCCATATCAATCATTCTGCCAATTACAGAGTAATGGCCATGCTCAGAGATTGAAATTGGGAGGGATTATAATTTGGATCTTAGCTCCAGAGGTTTTACTGCTGTGAGACTTGGATGTTTTTGTCACTTGCAAGGAACATCTGGAAAGAGCTCACTGAAACACCAAAGGCCAGCTGACGTGTTTTGGATGACTATAGAAACAAGAATGTGGCTAGTGAATTCTTATAATTTCTAGAGACACTCAAAGAAGGAAGGTGGTTGATAAGGTATAGGATAATCTGTAGACTGCATATCCCTCATATCCAACTTTCCCACTCTATCTTCTACTCGGGCCATGCATCCATTTAGAGACAGCAGTACTGTGTAGAGTTTCAGAAAACGCAGTTCTGCTCTTCATTTCATCACTAAGCAACTGCTGTCTATTGTGCAATTTGTGTGGCTGGTGCCTCATCATAAAGATTTGGATGTCACCTCCCTGAAATCATACTTGCCATTCTACCCAGTGTTGCCCCTTCAACCCTGATATCTTTCAATTATTTATTTTATTTATAGCTAATTTTAATATTAATTCATTAATTAATATTGTTGTCCACCTTTTCCTTTAGGTTGTAAAGTTCATGAGAGTAGCAAATGAGTATATGTCACACTGCCTGTCATTAAGCACCTAGTGAATACTTGTTGAGTGAATAACTATGTGTATCTAGGGACAAGGCATCTAATGTGTTTATATGGTAGACTTGTCACAGGTAAAATAAAGAGAAAGTATCTTGATTATCTCTGAGATTAGCATGCTGAAAAGAAAGATTTGTGAATGCTTGTAAAAAGTTTAATAATCCCCAATTGTGGGACACAAAATTTAGAAAAGAGACTATGGCTAAAACAATAACCCAAGGGTATTACAGACCTCTGTGTGGATTCAGATTTTGCTGCAGATTCATCTGGGAACATTGGAGTGAAGCAATGAAATTCTCCAAGCTTCAGCGATCTGGTGTATAAGGTGTTAGTGATACTAAAAGTCATACTTAGGGTTCTTAGATGGTTAAGTCATTAATTATTCAACGCAAAGTGTGATATCTGCAAGGTACTTTGTTAATGATGCCATTATCCTATTTAGGATAAAATGTAAATTTTCAGCAACTGGGATTTTACACTATGGAAATAACAGTTCACCATAAAAGGCCAAAAAGGGGACTTTCATAGAACATTCAGAGCAGGCAGACATGACCTGAGAGGGGGGCAGAAGAGCCCCAGGAATTCACTTTCCAGTTTGCCAGAGCTAATCTAGTTTTCTCTTTCAAGGGGTGACTGGGATCCCACAAGATTAAGAAAACCAATTGAGGCAGGCTCCAGGGAAGTAGACAGCATCCAGGGAGGAAGGGCTCAAGAGCAGCGACTTAGCAATTTTCATACAAATTGCTTCAGTTAATTTGGCTATCTCGGTGCAGGATCTCCAAGGATCTGCCCTGGCTACATTTACAGTTCACACAACATTTTTCTAGAGGATTTCATCAGATCTTTGCAGCAAACCTGTGAGATTAGAAGGGCAAGTGTTATTACTCTTATTTTACAGATGAAGATCCTGTGACTCAGAAAGAATTTACTAAAGGCAATAGAGCTCAAATAATATGTATCAAGACTCAAACCCAGGTGTTCTGACTCTAAATCCAGAGATACAAATCCTGTGTGCAGAGTTATAGCTTGTCCTTCACTATCTTCCCTTGTAACAGAAAAAAATGAAAACACAGACATTGACTGTCTCTCTTATTAAAAGAGAGGGTAAATATGGTGTTAAATTGAATTTAGCATTGCCATTTCTCAGGCAATCCTGGGTGAAACTGTTTCATGCCCCTGTGTTCTGATAAGGAAAACAATTCCATGTTTCTAAAAGGAGAGATCAAGGGGCCAGAGAGATGGCTCAGTGGAATAAGTGCTTCCCAGGCAAGCACAAGGGCCTGAGTTCAATCCCCGGTTCCTCCACCAAAAAAAAACTTAAGGGGCCTGCCCCTTAGCTCAGTTCTTTAAGTGGCTGCTTCAACAAAGCAGTTGGGCTCAGGTGCTGTGGTTCGATCCCCACAACTCAAGCCAGCCAAACCTGCCCTAAAGGCATTTGGAGCAAAAAAAATTAAAAAAATAAATAAAAGGAGAGATCAAAGGTTGTGTTCCACTCGTGGGAAGCAGCCTGTGTACAGGTCACCCAGGTGCCAGTTCAGGCATGCTACCAAATCCTTGGGCAACTATGAGCCATTTCCTTCTCCATTTGAGGTCCTAATTTATGAATTTCTGTATTTTTATAAACTTATTTTACAATGATTTTTAATTGATTTTCACAATTTTTGATTCACATCATAATTGTATCTGTCTGCAGTTTAGTGTGTTATATTGATACATGTGTATGTTATGCAATGGTCAAATCAGGATAATGAGCTCAGTGGTGAAAGCACTGAAAATTTTCTCTTTTTGCTATTTAAGAATGTAGGATGTATTATTACTGTTGACTATATTCTCCCTATTGCTCCTACCTAAGTGTACATTGTACTCATTGACCACCCTCGTCTCATCTTTCCCATCCCTTATTCTTCACAGCCAGTATTATACTCTCAACTTCTGGGAGAGCAGCTTTTTTAGACTCTAAACATGAGCGAGATTATTCAGTGTTTGTCTTTCTGTGCCAAGTTTATTTCCCTCAGCATAGTGATCTCCAGTTCCATCCAGGTTGTTAAAAATGGTAAAATTGCATCCTTTTATGGCTGAATAATATTCCATTGTGAATATATACCACATTTCTTTATCCATCCATTCAATGATGAACACTTTTGATTCCATGTCTTAGCTATTGAGGATAGTGCTGCAATAAACATAGGAATGCAAATGTCTCCTTGACATACTGATTTCATCTCCTTTGGTCATAAACACTTCTTTAAAATACTGTTAGATGAGGTGGTGCTCACAATTTACAATGCCTTAAAACACTAGAGCCTTACAAAACAGTAATTAGTAACAGGAGATCTGCACTAAAGGGTTTCTTGGCAGAGGACAAGCGACAAAATCTAAAAAGAGCTTGTGCGTGGTTTTAACAAACTTACCAGGAGATTCTGAATCATAACAGTGACTAACATTTACCACATACAAGACAATGTGAAGTCATTTACATGAACCATCTAATTTCTTCTTCAAGTAAATTAACAAAGTAGAAGATTGTTGGTACTCTTCTCTTATGGATGAAAAGACTGAAGCTCTAATACGTTAGTTCACCCAGGCTCACACACCTAATAAGCCAGAGTTGCATCCTAACCATCATGTGAATGACCTTTGAGCCTTTGCTCATACTTTTATATTGTACTGCTTGTTATCTCTCATCTATTACTCCCTTACTGACATAAAACTGATAACAAAAGATCTATCAAGCTTCTGGGGTCCTTCTCAGGTCATGATTTGTGTCCTTGACTCCGTTCAAGGTAGGCATAAGGAGAGAACAGGTTGGATGTTGGGAAGAAGAATGGGGAAGGAAGTTAGAATATACTGGACACTTAATCTTTTCATGCTCTGCTAGATATTTTATATCACCCCAACACTTTCACTCTCTGCAATCACTTTTCCAAGATAGATGTTTTGTACCTATTGTAGAGAAAATTCAGCGAGATTAGGTCGTTGTCTTAAGTTTGAAGGTAGCGTTTAGAACACTTCTTCCCATCCAACTTTCTTCCTCATACCCTTAAAATTGGCAGTCAGTAGGCTAGATGATTGAAAGCACGGAGGGAGGCAGAGCGAAGCTTCTGTCATAGTCAACTCCCAAGATATGCCATATTCCAGAGGGGAAGAACCATCCCCCATAGATCCTCATTTAAGGGCTTGACAGACAGTTATTTCTTGGGAGCACACATCACCACAAACCTGAGAGACTTTTACCTCAGGGCCTTAATGAATACGGTCAGCCCAAGCCACCTTTTTCTGCCTGCTCTCTGATGTCCTGTGTAGTTACGGTGCCAGGAATCATTCTTGCCCTCACCGTACTGAGAATCTTGTCCTGTAGCCCCATGCAAACCTTTGAGAACAACCTATTCTTTACTAGACTTGCTCATCTTCAGTAACAGTCCCAAAATGATGGTAACATTCTCTGAGTACCAAACTGTCCTTTGATTTTGGTGATGTGGGTCAATGAACTTTCATTTGTCTTTGTTGTCATTCATTCTTCCCCCAGCTGACATGGTCCACAACTGCTCTGTGGTCATCTTTAATCCTCTGCTCTACAATATCCTCATGATCTCAGGCTTCTATTTTCAGCTCATGCTTGTCAATTAGTGCATGGACCTGATGAACACAGTGACCTAAGTTCCAAAATCTTTTCATTTGACTTCATAAATCTCATGTCATCATTCACTACTTCTATGATTTTCCTCCAGGTCCCCATTAAATTTGTCCTGCCCAAACACCCAAGTCCTTTAGTAAGTAGCTTTAGTAAGTGTTGGTGTCCCTGATAATATCCTTTTCTCCTATGTAACTGTATTTCTTGTTATGATGAGAATCTGCTGGACCAAGGACATTGCTACTTATACTGCTTATGTGAGTATGGTCAGGCTTGTACTATGAAAGCAGTGTCCATTTTCCTCTAAGTACTTCCTAGTCAGGGACACACAGGGACTGGGAGTTCAATCCCTGGGCCTGCAGTGCCAGCCCCACCCCCCAGGGCACACTGAGAGGGTGACTGAGACTGGGCATGGTGGTGCACACCTCTAATTCCAGCTCTTGGGAGGCTGTAAACAGACAGATCACTACAAGTTCGATCTAGTAGTGAGACACTGAACACTGTAGAACTTTCTCTAAAATACAAAAACAGAAAATGTTTGTGGAGAACCCAAGCAAGGCTTTAAGGTGTTAAGATCTCTAGTATGGCGAAAGCAATAAAAAAAGAAAGTTCAATGGAGGGAGATATTTTTGTTGCTGAGCATATCTCAGATATTCTTCTAAGAATTTTAAACAGATAATGCCTTCACACATACAGACACACACACACACACATACACATGCACACACACACACACACACACACACACACACACACACACACACAGTGAAAGTTTGGGATTACTGTCTTCAGTTCATTGATGAGGATATAAGGCCCTGAATGGTGTGTTGATTTGACATAACAAGAGCAAAACTGAAGAAAGTTTACTAATGTTGGGAGATTTCTAACACACTTTACTCAGAAACTTATAAAACAGATATGCAAGAATATGTAATATTGAACAACACAATTATAAATTTGACTTAAAACACAAATTTATACATATTCAATATTAGGTCTGACAATGTCCAATCATATTTGAAACATTTATAAAAACTAGAACACAAGTATCAAAGAAAGTCTCAATAAATTAAAAATAAGCATTGTCTGATCATTCTTAGTTGGAAGTTGAGACTGTGAACGGGACTGCTACCCTGGTTTTTTCTGAGGTGCTGGGGCATGTAATATTGTTCTCCATCATTTGACTTTCAGATATAAATTTCTTTATGACTTAAGTGTATTTCTTGTATACAGCTTATTGTTGGATTTTGCTTCCTAATCCACTGTGCTAGTCTATTTCTTTTAATTTGTGAATTGAACCCATTTACATTGATGGTTATAATTGAATGTATTTTTTTGAAGTACCAGGGAATGAACTCAGGACCCTGCATTTGCCAGGCAGGTGCTTATTTTACTGAGCTATCTCCCTGGCCCCAATAATTGAGATGTATTGACTTATGAGTGACATGTTATTTACCTGCTATTGTTCACTCTTTTTCTCCTGTGTCTAATTTTTTGCCCTATTTGGTGGCTTTTCTCTGTTCTCATTCATGGAGTTCTGAGCATTTTTGTCCCTCTCAAGAATATATTTTAGTAGTCTGTGTAGGATTGGCTTTGTCATTATGAAATTCTTTAGTTGTTCTTTGTCATGATAGTATTTCACTTCTCCATCAAACTTGCAAGAGTTTTCCAAGGTATAGTAGTCTGGGCTGGAATTTGTTTTCATAGAGGATGCAAAGTACTCTGCTTCATGCTCTTCTTGACTTCATGGTTTGTGAAGAGAAGTCTGCCATTGGGGCCACAAAGGAAAGTGATTGATAATGTAAAGTGTACCTAAGGAGAGTCACCTAGAGAGAAAACATTCTCTTAGGCTTTCACATACAGTAAATTGGTCAAGCAATGGCTGTGACTCATCCATATGGCTGATACTGACAAAAGATCTACAAACTGCTCTACAGGCTTTCAGGGTAAATCCTGAGGAGATTTGACTGACCTTGCCAGATACAAAAGTTACATTTTTTGTTACATGGGTCTTCCTTTATCATGGTCTTAACCATCCAACAGAAAAGTATAAAAATGAGGTATAAAAAGTAAAGCCATATTAATATGATGACCTTTAAAAGGCTTAAGTCAACTAGTTCTGACATTGCCAGTTCTGCAGATAACCCACTACTATTATGGACTACTGGACTGTATTGGGTTATTTTGCTAAATTTATGCACTTACAATATTTGAATGGCAATGGAATACCCATCTCTGACAAAACTAAACAAAAAAGGAGGATATAAATGAAGCACCATTCTGTAGTAGAAAAAAATATATATCTGTATATACAAAATAGTGTAGATATACAGCTACATTCTTTTAATTCAATGAGTAGAAACATTTGAACTAACTGTGTTTAGACAAGATATCATGTCTGCATCTTGTACTATGAATAAGTTCTACAAAGACAGCGATATTCAATGTATTAATTATTGTAACTGTCCTACTAACCTGTTTTGAAATCATCTTGTTGTTATTTCTATCTCAATAAAATTAATTTAAAAAGAATAACCATCAACAAATAAAAATAAAAATAAGCATTATCATAGTAATTTTTTCATTAAAATTAGATACAATAGTTATTATTAAAAACATATAATACCCTCATAGTTGGATGAAATTTTTCTACACAGAATAAAGAAAAAAGAATGGAATTTATAAATAAGCATAAGAGTTACATATATTATATTCTAGATTACGGGCAGTATGATACTTACAAGAGAATGTGATGCATGCAATGTGAAACAAGATAACTGAACATTAATCTGTAAACATTTATGCAATTACAAAAACATCCATAAAGTATATCAGAAATAAAAGATAAGAAATATCAAAATAGAAATTGTGAAATAGAAATCAACAAAGATAGCGCAGTGCCTCCCCCACCCCGCCTGCCGAGTAGGATTTTCTGCCAAGTTCAGGGAGACCCCAGACCCAGTCCTAGCCCAGATCCGGTGAGTGTGCGGAGAGTTTCCTGCTACCCTGCGCTGGCGGGACCAGTCCCAGCCCAGGCGCAGTGTGGGCCGGACACTCTCCCAGCCCCTTGGGCCGCCCCCCACCACTCCGCAGTGACTCCCCCACCCCGCCCGCCGAGTACGATTTTCTGTCGTGTTCCAGGAGCCCCCAGACCCAGTCCTAGCCCAGGTCCGGTGAGTGTGCGGAGAGTTTCCTGCTACCCTGTGCCGGCGGGACCAGTCCCAGCCCAGGCTCAGCGTGGGCCGGACCTTCTCCCACCCCCTCCGGCGGGCCCCCACCCCTCTGC
>NW_004524639.1:5450569-5463788 GCF_000260255.1 Octodon degus
ATATGTAATATCTTAATAATTTTGGACAAAGTACATATGTCTTTCTTACTTTGGATGTACAAAGGTGATTTCTATATAATTAATAAGAATGGATGCCAGTATTTTTCTGGAAAACAATTTAAATGTGTTATTCCCTTAGGAGAAAATGATTTTAGATATTCTACATAATGAATCACATAAGGAACTACTCATATGAAGATTGCATTATGTTCATCCTTCCCATGCTTTTGTTAGGTATATTGATTGGATCTTGTCTGCAAACAATGTTCAGTTATATTCGTAAAAATATTGAATGCATTATTGCCTTGTAGTCTCTAAAGTTTATTCTTATTGAAACACACCAACTTTCTCTTCCACTGTGTTAACTTCATATGATATGGAAGACGTTGCATCTTTCCCATTACCATCACTAGTGCAGCAGCTTACATCCTGCCATATTAGTTACTTTTTCTTGGTGCACATTTGTAGTACATGTGATTACATTCATCATAGAGAGTTGGTACATTTATGTGACATTTCTTAATTCTTTTACTTTTTTGCTCCCTCTTATAATCCTCCTTTCTCTTGCCTGCATCTCTTGACAAAGACAGAAATATCATATATTAGAGAAAGAAAAAGAGATTCAATTAATGATGCTGGGAAAGTGAATATTCATATGCAGAAGAATATATGTATATATTATATAATGCATACAAAATAAAACATAAACAAAGATAATATGTACATATTATATTCCAAAAAAGGAAGAAACATATATATCCCAATATTATGAAAGAACATAGGGAAAATGGAAAATACTTCAGAACATTTATTTGATAAAATATTTTTAAATTTGACTCCCAGATTATAGGCAACAGTAACAGAAATTGTAAAATGGGATCACATAAGACTAAAGAGCTTCTATAGAGCAAAGGAAACATTCAACAAAATGAAGAGAAAGCCTACCCATTAGCAGAAAATATTTATATAATATACACCTGACAAGGGGTTAATATTCAAAAAAATAAGGAACTCAAACAAGTCAATAATGCAAAGATATGATTAGCCTAATGGAAAAATGTCCTGAACAGACATTTCTGAGAAAAAAAAAGCATGCAAAATTACTGACACATGTATTAAAAATTCTCAACATTACTAGCCATCAGAGAAATACAAATCAAAATCATTATGAGATATTATGGTACCTCAGTTAGGATAGCTATTATTCAAAATATGAAAAATTGCAAATGAAGGCAAGGATACAGAGAAAGTGGGGCATTCATGCATGTTGGTAGGAATGTAAATTAGCACAACCATTATGAAAAACATAGTGAAAGCTCCTCAGGGGGAAAAAACAGACCTAAAACTGCCATGTGACTCATCAATGCACTACTGGGTATATACCCAAAGGAAATGAAGTCAGTAGGTTGAAGACATATCTGCTCTTGTTTATTTATTGCAGTAGTATTTACAATGATAAAGATATAGAAACAACATAGGAGCTGGTAGATGGATCAATGGATGAATAACATGTTGTATTGATAAGCTAGAATATTATTCATCCATCAGAAAGAATGAAATCCTGTGATTTTTAGTAACATGGATGGAACTGAAGTACTCAGGAGGCTGAGGCAGGAGGATTATTAGAAGTTTGAAATCAGCCTGGTCTGCAAAGTGAGCTCAAGACCAGGCTGAACTGCATAATGAGACTCTATCTCAAAAAAGAAAAAAAATATCCGGCACAAAAGGATAAATTCCACATATTCTTATTCAATTGTAGAAACTAAAGGCTGATTTTACAGAAATTCAGAGTAGAACAGTGGTTACCAGATCCTGGGCAGGATTTGCAGGTGGGAAGGATAGAGAGAAGATGCTTAACAAGCATAAATTTGCAGCTAGACAGGAGGAATAACTTCACATGTTCTGTAGAACTACAATTGGCAATAATGAATTTTATATTCTAGAATATCTAATCATATATTTTTAAATGTTACATGGTACCCACAAAATAGATACAATTGTTATGCATCAATATATTAAAATATTAGTAAATACAACACAGAAAAATGTATTAAAATGATGTATTTTGATCAAATGGGTTTAATTTTGAAATTTAAAGTATAGTTCAGCCTTACAAAATCTATTATAAGATACTACTTAAACTGAATAAAGAGAAACAATATGTACTCATCTCACTTAAATTGAATAAAGAGAAACAATATGTACTCAACTCACTTAAACTGAATAAAGAGAAACAATATGTACTCATCTTGATAAAGAAAAATGTTGAAATCTCTCTATGAAACAAAAAACCTTGAAACAAAGCAAGACTAGATGATAACATTTAGTTTGATAAAGGATAGCTATTTAAAACTTAGTATAATTATTATAGTTAATGCAGAAACTTTAGGAACATTCTCATGAGAGCCATGACCAAGATAATGTCTGTTCTCTAACATACTTTTTTCCATTGTATTCACAAGATCATTGTCAATTCAATAAGACAGGGAAGAGGAACAGGTTTAAGTATTGGAAAGAAAGTATCATTTTTAGAGACATTTTCTAAAGCTGTAATTGAGGTAAAACCCAGGGCCTCAGTAGTTCCACTACTGAGCTAGACTCCTAGCCTCATCCATGGACTATTGGACTAGCTGCATAAAAATATTAAGAGTGTGTTCACACAACTATTAAGGGACTCAATACTGCTCATCAATACTGTTCCATAGGATATATTTTATAGCATCAATCATTTTCTTATACAATAGCAAAAGATAATTAGAAAATACAACATTTTAAAAGTTTTGTTTTAAAAAAGGGGGGAAGGAAAATGTATATATATATATATATATATATATATATATATATATATATAAAAGTTAGGATAGGTATACAGCTTTCTCTTAGTTCACTGAGAATAAAAGTATGTACCAATAGTGTTTAGACAAGTTATCATGTCTGCATCTTATCCTCTGAATAACTACTGTGCAGACAACAATATGCAATGTATTAATTATTGAAACTGTCTTACTAACTTGTTTTGAAACTGTTTCATTGCTATTTTGTCTTTTTTCTCATTGAAATGAATAAATTTTTTTAAATAATAAAAAGAAAAGAAGTTATTCAATAGCTGAAAGAAAAAAAGGACAATATCAAATGTTGATACCATGGGACAACTAGTATAATGGTGGGAAAGCAAATTTGAACAGCCACTAATAGGATCTCAAGTCTGCATCTTGTACAGCAATTAACCACTAAGAAGAATATATGCAGTGTATTATTTGTTGAAACTGTACTTCCGATTTGATTTGAAACTGTCTCATTGCTATCTGTTTATCAATAAAATTTTGAAAAAAAAACAGAATGGCAAATTCTTATAAGTTGTGTGTTCAGGAGATAGGATCAAAAATTCAATGAATGCTGCTGCCAAGAGCCATCACATGGAAAGGCAGCTTCTCATAAAATCACTGCAATGTGTTCTTGTCTACCTTCTTCACTGAGCCTGGTACCTTAAGCTTTTTTGCATTTCCTCAAATCCAAAATGACCATGAGAAGGCAACATTTTGAGTCCATTCAAGACACCGAGACAGTCATGACAGCAAAACTAAAGATAAGCACAGAAAAAAGACTTGTAGAAAAGCTTCAGAAAGTGGCAAGAATGATGGTATAAGTATGTTAAAAGCAAGGGGGAGTATTTTGAGAGACATAAATGGCAACTTTTCTTTTACATTTTAGAATAGAAATATTCACTAAATTTTTATCACACCTTGCAAGTTGTTCCACTTATATGGACTCCTCAAAAGAAAAAAGCAAACTATTGTGATCAGGAATGAATCAGTTATTGCCAAGAACTTGGTGGAAGAAGATACTGACTTCAAAGTGGAAGAAGGATCTTTCTGAGGTGATGGTAACGTTTTTTGTCTTAACTGGTGTGTTAAATACACATTTGTATATACTCACATACATTCATTAACAATTTAATCGGTGAACAGTTTGTAAAATATTATTTAATAAAGCTATTTAAAATAAAGTTATTATGCAAAATAATAAGCAACACTAATAAGTACCAATTTACAAAAATGACAAGTTGTGATATTTATGAAAAGTACTATAGGCACTACTGAAAGATATAAAAGAAGAACTTAAAGATTTCCACTCCTCAAAAAATTTAATCTGTAAAATCAGTACCATTCCAAACAAGCTTTTTCAGCAGAAAGTTTTCATAAAACTTGATAAAGTGATAGTAAAACTCATACAAAATATTAAAGAGCTAAGAGGATCCAAGGTGAGTATGAAGGACAAGTAATAAGGACTATTACTACACATACCAGGATGTTTTGTATTTGGTACTGGGAATTGAGCCCAGCACCTTTGCACTCAGCTACATCCCAAACCCTCTTCCATTTATTATTTTTGAGACAGGGTCTCACCAAGTTGCTCAGGCTGAGCTCAAGCTTGTAATCCTCCTGTCTCAACCCCCTCCCTCTGAAGCCTCCAGAGTGCTGGGATTACAGGAATGTGTTACCATGCCCAACTCAGACATTAAAACTTCAAGATGTTTTCATTTTTTAAATGTTTTAACAATTTAATGAATAGTTTTCTTGATGAATGTAGTCATGAGAGTTGTTCAGCAGTATTCAAGTTATGGTTTTCCTGATTGGTCTGTACTCTTCAATTAGTGTAAGAAGTTATTGTGGGAAGCATCTGTCAAACTAGTAAGACTGCATTGATACATCCATCATTTTCAGGATTGTTGGTTACCTGGGCATATTTACCCCAAATAACCTTGCCTCCTTGTGTCATAAGGCCCAACTCACTCATGTTCACCTCAATCACTGTTCGTTTGGTAATAACACCCAAAGTTGTATACAGTGGCGATGAAGGATTCTTTTTCACACCAAGTATTGGCAGGCAAAAGGACCTTCAGTTCAGGATGTGTTACATGGGCCTTCGTAAAACGTAAGCCCATTGGCCTAATGAACCTTTTATATTTAGGTAGTTTTCTTGTAAAATCATCTCCAACAAAGTAGACTTTAGTAATCACCCTCTTTCATGCCTTCTTTTTTCTCTTTCCAGTTCAAATAACTTTTAATACTTCCGTTTCTCCTTGGGCACAAACTCTGGACAGAGGAACTTCCCATTCTCCTGCCTTTTCTTTTTGTTTTTGCTTAATCATGTTGGAAAGTACTTTTGCATGAGACTGTCCCTCTCTATCCTGAAGGTAGGCAGGTACTGCTCCTTGTGGAGTCTTTTCATCATTCTTTTATTTGGTGTTTCTCTTTTCATGAATCTTGATAGCCTTCTTCATTTGTGTTTTCTCCACATGGCACTATTTGTGGTAGAGCTTAGCCTTCACGCCAATCTTTTTTTTTTCTTCTTGAATATTCATGAGCCTCCGAACTTTCCTTCTTTCTCTTTTTCTCATGGTAATCCAAGCGGCACGCATAGAGTTTATGGTGTACTTCAATATACTCTTTCTGTGGCATGATGACAGCTGCAGAGCCGCTGTGGGTGGCCTCAAGTGCGCAAAGAAAAGTCCTACCTTTGGGATCTCCTAGACACAAGTACTGTTTCCGTGCAGCTGGAAACAAGAAAGCCAAGATATCTTAATTTAAAGAATACAGTATTTGTGCAGAGAGACAGACAGGTAAGTGAGAGAGAAAAGAAACTTAGGCATAGATCTGAGAACATAAGGAACACTGGTATGTAAAGAAGTGGCATTGAAAGTCACAGGAAGCTCATTAAGTAGGCTTATTCATATTGGATAAAATAAAATTAGGTTCCTATATTACATAACATATAGAAATAAGTTTCAGATGAATTTAATAGCAACATGCTAAAAGCTATTTTTTTTTATTTAGTACGGGGTTTACCAGGTCTCACTACACAGATCGGACTCGTAATCATCTCCTGTGTTCAGCTTCCCAAGTGCTAGTATTACAGGCACACAGCATCACACCCAGTCTCATTCCCTGTCTCAGTGTGCCCTATTGACAGGGCTGGCATGGCCTGCAGGGGTTCACACTCTGGCCCCTATGTCTGCTTAAGCAGGTGCTTTAATCTGCTGAATTATCTGAGCAGCCTTTAAAAACTAAAATTTTGAATGAAATTTAAAGTAGTATCTTTATTGTGGGAGGAAAGAGTTTCTTAAATAATACACAAAAATCACAAATTCTAAAGGATTGGCTAAATGACCCATATCAAGATGGACAAAGCAGCTATCTTGGTATTCTGTAAAGTATTTTAATAAAGCCAATAGACAATTGGCTAAGAAAGCATTTGTAACAAATACAGATGACTTAAGAGACTACTTTTACAAGTATCCAAATTATAAGCAAAATAAAAAACCTAATAGAAATGCACAAATTAGAAAACCTAAGTTGTTAGTAAATAGATGAAAGCATATTCTCATTAATAATCAGGAAAATGCAAATTATATCCACATAGTGATATTATTGTACATGTATCATGCCCCAAATAAAAACAGTTGCTAATACCACATGCCAACAAAAATGTGAAGAAAAAAACTGTTATACACTGCTTCTGGGAATGTAAGTTTATACACCCACTTTAGAGAACAATTTGGCAGTATTTAGTAAAGCTAGAAATATATGTGTGCTCTTAGTCAGCAATTCAACTCCTAGGTACCTTGAGGAAATAATAGAAGCATGTTCAAGGATATTCATGACAACATCCATAATGACTAAAATATATTAACATGAATGTCCATTATTTTGTAGTCCTCTAAATTTTCATGTTTTGATACAGAGAAGATTAGCATGGCCCTGCGCGAGGATGACATGTAAATTCATGAAGTGTTAGATATTTTTAGAAAGTATAAAAATGAGGTATAAAAAGTAAAGCCATAATAATATGCTGAGCTGTAAAAGGCTCAAGTCAACAACTTCTGACATTGCCAGTTCTATGGATAACCCACTGCTATTATGGACTCCTGGACTGTATTGGATTATTTTGCTGAATTCACACACCTACAATATTTAAATGGCAATGGAATACCCATCTCTAACAAAACTAAACAAAAAAAGGGGATACAAAGGAAGGACCATTTTGTATCTGTATATACAAAATAGTTAGGATAGATATACAGCTATTTTCTCTTAATTCAGTGAATAGAAAGATTTGTATTAATAGTGTTTATGGATAGGATATCATGCCTGCATCTTGTACTATGAATAACCACTATGAAGATAACAATATGTAATGTATTAATTATTGAAACTGTCCTACTAATTGGTTTTAAAACTGTCTCCTTGCTATTTATTTCTCAATAAAATTAATAAAAAATTTAAAATGCTGATATAAAAATGAATTTACAGGTTTTTAATTTCTCTTTCAATTATAAGAATTTTCCATCCCTCACTTATTTACTCAGTGTATCCTCAAAGCATAGATGAGAGAAAGATAATTATAATTTTAAGAGTTTTTAAAAATATTTTCTACTCTGCCTTTAATTTTTTTACTAGTGCATATTTGTAGTATATAATGATTTGTTTTCTCCTGAAGACTTGATACATGTACATAATGTACTTGAATTCCTTTTCGATTTCTTCCTTTCCCCTCCCTCTACCATCCATCTGTCTCTCAGTCCTCCTTTCTTTTGAAAAAGACCTATCTTCCTATTTCTGTTGAGTAGATCATATGGAAAAACCAACCAAACATCCAGCCACCTGTATCCAGTATAATGAGGAGCAAGGAAAATCAAACATGAATGAATATGAAGTATATGTATCAGCAAGAATATGTCTGTTAATGCAAATGTGAAATAAAAAATAAAGTAAGTTGCCAAATTCTATCTTGTCATTGCTATATAATTTAAAACATGTCAGATAATACCATATATTGCTTATAGATACATTTGTGTGTCATAGACAGATGTGAACTTGGAAGACATGCAACTTTAGGAAAATGGTTATTCTTGGGACTCAAGAAGTATAGTATTTCAGAGAAAAAGTAATTTTTACTGTATCTATAAAGCTTTATCTCTGCATACAAACTCCAGAAAAAAATAAAGACTTATCCATATACTTGAACATAATGTAAAGGCTAAAATGAACGAGACTGTTCTATGGGTTCAGATACAGAAAGAGCTCAAACATATATGAAGAAACCAGAAAATTTCTATGTAGCATGTGACCACTTTTTATAAATATGAGAAAATATGAATGTATAAAGACTGGAATATGCATACAAAAATTTAAGGGACAAAAATCTGCTTATACTAGATGCATCTGGAAGTCAGACTACAAGTCTGAGATTGAAAGGTTTAGTTATGCTATTTTAGTTATTTACCACGTGCAAATTACATGTTGTATTAAATTTAGATTTTGAAAAGTTCATAAACTTGAGAGACCCCACAGCTTGCTCTTGTGTGATCTTTAAGTAGCAGTCTTTACGTACAAGAGATTAGGTGACATTTACTGAATTATCTTTTAATCAAGCTTCCTACTGAATCTTGGGGACCAGTAAGGTGGCAATTAGGTAGAAGGTGTCACACTGACAAGCTGTTCAATTGAAAGATTTTTTTCATTTTCTTCAATCCTAAGGGCTATGTATAAGATATCTTATATTTTCCACTATTTGGATATAAAGCCTTATTAGTAAGATATATTCATCTTGTTAGTAAATAATACCACTATCTATTTAATTTGTTCATTCAGAAAACAATATTGTACTACATGCACAAAGTGTTTTAAGCAGTTTATATTTTATTAAGGCTTCTTATGGGTGGCCAGGGACATGGACTGCTCTTGCTTCTATAGAAAATGTGAGTCAACACCCAAAAGCTAAATCCCATCTGATTTAGAGTTATTATCAATTCATATATCAAGGAGTACTAAGTAAACCAGTTACTACTAGAAATTGCTTTAATCAAATTTTGCAATGATGAGAGAATAGTCTTTGTGACAATTATGTCTCTCTCTCTTCCAGTGGCTACTATTCTTTCATAGATTGAAGAGACTGTTTCCTTGCTGGATTTTTCTACCTCAGCTTTCTTTCTTTAGTTATAATTTTATTAGCATACCCAGCAAATGTTTATAGAACACAAGCACGACTATGCCACTTCCCTACTAGAACCTTTAGTGGCTCTTCACTAACCTCTGGGCAATGTTCACATTCCTTAGGATATTGCACATGCTCCACTATTATGGTGCATACCTATTTCTCCAGCCTCCTTTTCTACATTTCCTTGGTGTCTATGCTCTCTGGCTAAACTCTTTCTATCCTTTTGTTGGCTTGACAGGCTTCTACTCATCCTTCAAACCCAAGACATTGTGAAGATAAATGGAATAGTAAGTGAAAAATTTGTTCAGGCAATAAATGCGTAAAACAATGCAAAGGGTAGATCTTCCAATAGACTATCACTGTTAATACTCCCTGTAAACTATATGAAGATTTATTGTTTATAATCATAATGGTTCAATTTGATTCATTTGCTTATATGTCTTTCACTTTTAGTAGACACTAAAGTTCTATGTTCTGGAGTCATTGTTCTAAACTTCCTTCACTTTTTGTATCATCAACATTTAGAGCATTATTGGGCACAGAAGAAGAAGCCAATTTGCTTGTGTCCTTAATGACAGAATAGTGACAATGATGATGTACTGGGAATAGCATAAACAATAGACATCTTTTTGCAAATACCATTGTGTTTTATTTGGTGCTTACCCAACCATCAAAGAAAGTGGAGAGATGTCTCATTAAGTGCTATACAGAAAGTTCCACTCTCCAGTTTCTTTTTTGTGCAGCCTAGAAAGCAGTGACATCTGCAAACTGTCCACAGGATGAAAAAGCGATAAGGTAATTGTTTTGAAAAACTGCCTCTGACAGCTTATGTAAGAGGACTTAATTTGATTAGAAAAATCAAACTTTTAACAGTTGTACTTTTAATTAAAATGTGGAATTCACTTAAGATAAACTGAAGGTTGTGGGGGAAGGGAATTTGTATATTTTTTGCTTCATTTAATGATGCAAAATGGTGTTCCACTTCTAGTTTGATGAATCCAGGCCTTCATGTGCCTCAAGGCAAAAAATATTCTCAACTTCTACATTCTGTAACATCCTTCACATGCTCCTTAAATATGATGCTAGCATGAATCAGACAGCTCCTTGGTTAATAAAGGGGTTTCCCACACTGCATTACATTTAAGACATATAGGAGCCTTGTGAGGTTGGTAGGACTAGAATTAAAATTTAGGCCACAGGGATATAGCAAATGTATATTTGGTTGAACAGGCATTAGGATATTCAGGTCCAGAACCTGGATTTTCTGCACTAGTTTCAGCCGTTTACACGTTGTAGCCTACACACACTACTGCCAGGTACTTTCAGCAGCCTCTGGTGCCTGGTGTAGATGGATGATGTCTCTGACCCTCATGACATTTCAGATACTCCAATATCCAATTTCACACCATTAGTCAGCAGTCACTGAATGGAAGTTCAGGATGTCATGAAAATCCAACATCGATCTCTCAATTAAAAAGCAAAGCTCCCTTGAGAGCCAAACTTTAAAGATAATTGGTTTTCTTATTTGAACTGTATCTACCAGTCCCTGCAGCACAAGGTTGTTGGAGTGTTTAAAAGATACATACATGGGCAAGTATTATGCTTTTTCTAAGCAGAAAAGAGGTCAATTCATGAGCTAAAAATGTTGTGGCCACTACCATATGAAAACTACAAGTACCTTTATGTGACACACTCTTCCACTCCTTTTGGAAGCCTGGGGAGGTCTGAAAGAAAACTGTACTTGTGCAAGTATAAAAGGAAAGGTGGAAAAGCTATGATTCTTAAAGTTTTCTGTGATTGTCTTGGTGTAGATTATAATGTATCTTCCATGCTGTTGCTGCTGCTGGATGTGCTCCTGCTCAAACAAAACAGTAGAACTATAACAAACTAGGCCCTTGGCCTCTGCTAAGCACGTTAAGCTCCCAGATATAGATGAGACAAAAATACAGGCTCTGAGGAGGCAAAGTGAACATCTCTACCATGGGTTCATCATAGCCACCTATGAACAGCAGACTCAAGTGGAAGGAGAGAAATGAGATAATTCTCTTCACAATCACCATCCACCTTTATCCCCTGCCATCTTTTGTGAAGGAAGAACCCTTTATAAGCCCTGAAGGTAGTGTTTCTAAGCATGTGTTTCTCCATCCTCACCCCTCCAATCAGCATTGAGACTCTTCTTGCCTCATCACTCATCCTCGGGATCGATTGTCATACTTCCTTATCTTTGGAGTTACACTCTTTGCATGGAATCTTGGTAGAGTTTCTCATTTAATAAAAGATAATATATGAGAAAAAAGTCGTCCCCTTTCTTCATTTTTGTCTTTTTATTTATTTATTTATTTATTCCATAATTTTATTGATAAACAAATAGCAATGAGACAGTTTCAAATCAAATTGGTAGGACACTTTCAATAATCAACACATTGCATACGTTCTTCCTAGTGGTTAATCGATGTACAAGATGCTGACATGATATTCTATCTACAAACACCATCAGAACAAATCATTCTATTCATTAAGAGAATGTGACTATCTATCCTAACCACTTTGAATACACAGATACAAAATGGACATTACTTATATACCTTTTTTTTGTTAAGTTCCGTTATTTGAATATTATAGGTGTGTACACTCAGAAAATATTCCAAGAGTCCAGGAGCCCATAATAGTATTGGGTCTTCCGCTTAACTGGCAATATCAGAAATTGTTGACATGAGTCCCCTACAGTTTAACATAAAAACATGGCTTTACTTCTTATATTTTGTTTTTATACTTTTCTTCTGGCTGGTTAAGACCAAGGAAAAGCAGGACCTATGCAACAAGAGTTGCAGCTTTTGTGTCTGATAAGGTCAGAGAAATCCCCTCAGGATTTATCCTGAGATCCTGTACCTCAGATTGTAGAACCTTTGTCAATGTCAGCCATGAGGATGAGTCACGGCCATTGCTTGGCCAATGTGTTCACTGTGAAAGCTTGAGAGAATGTTTTCTCTCCATGTGACTCTCCTTAGGCACACTCTACATGATCAATCACTTTCCTCTTTGGCCCCATAATCTCCTTGATCAGAAAATTTGGGAAACTACTGAGTTATATGACGTTACAATACAAGTTCTCATATGTCCTGAGTCTTAATTGACATTAGAAGGCTAGGGCCAAAATGTTGGCTTTTGCTGCAGCCCTCCTTTTTCTGTAATTTTGGTCTGCAAACTTAGGATGTTAACCATCCAGAAGACAAGCTTATTGATATTACCATACATCTTAGGCTGTTAAGCTTAACCTCACTGTCTGTCTGAATATCAACATATTTGGCACAATATGGAACAGGTATTTTTAATCAAGTATTGATATGTTGAACTTTAAGTCCCCACAGAATATGATAAAACATTTAAAAATTAGAATATATTTTAAAAATAGGCATAAAGAATTATATACTCCTTATGTTTACATATAAGTCCAAAAATCTCAACATATACAACCTTGAAGCAGGACAGTCCCACAATATTCCTTTCCCTGTCTCTTGGTTTCATTCACCACCCCTTCTTCTTGAACAACCACCTACCCGAGAGACATCATAGCAGCAATTGGCATGTCATGATTAGCAGCACATATTCAGAAGACCTTTCAGGCATTCCAAGCATGAAACTACTATTACAAACTACCATCTGCAGTGCAGTAGCTTAGTTCACAGGTATCAGTATATATAGTTAGTCAAGGTGAGAATCTTTCCAATTGACAGCTAGATTAAAAAAATCTTCTGAAAAAAAAAGAAATAAAACACTTTTTTAAGGTACAAAAAAAATCTGAAGATTCTCAGGATTGAGCTGGGGAGATGGCTCAGTGGAGTAAGTGCTTCCCTGGCAAGCACAATGCCCTGAGTTCAATCCTGGTTCGGGGGTGGAAAAAAAGAAAAAGAAATAAATACTTAATGCCCAAAACCTTTAAAAAAAAGAAGTGGGACTGGGGAGATAGCACAATAGAATAAGCGCTTCCCTGGCAAGCATAGGGCCCTGAGTTCAATTCCTGGTAAAAAAAAAAAAATTCTCAGAATCATTGCCTTGCCCATTTACATATAACTGTATGGTTAGACTCATTAATGTTTCCTAGCTCTTCTCCTTCCCCTCTCTTAATTAGTTAGTCCTTCAGATCCTGCTTTCCTTTTACTTGCATTATAACTTTCTCTTTGTATTTCAACTTTTGAGTTCTTATACTAGAGAGACTATA
>NW_004524639.1:5465962-5466467 GCF_000260255.1 Octodon degus
GATTCTCAGGATCATTGTCTTGCTAATCTTCTACATATAATTGTATAACTTGTCATGTTTCCTAGTTCTTCTCCTTTTCATCTCTTGATGAGATAAGTCCTTGAGATCCTGTTTTCCTTTTACTTGTATTATATCTTTCTATTTGTGTTTCTTCTTTTGAGCTCTAATTCTAGGGAGACTACACGGTATTTACATATGTGTGTCTGGTTTATTTCACTTATGAGTATATGTTCAAGTGGCATCCACTTCAATATAAAGACTTCAAGTTTATCAATCTTAATAGCTGAATAATACTCCATTGTGTAAAAATACCACAACTTTTTCAACCATTCCTCAGGTGATGGGCATCTTGGTTGATCCCAAGATTTGGCTATCACAAATTGTGCTGCTATAAACATAAGCACACATATATCACACATATATCACATGACATGATGTTTTCATATCCTCTGGGAATATTCCCAGTAGAGGAAGAGCTGGTTTAAATGGGATTTCCAGTCCAACT
>NW_004524639.1:5486540-5494390 GCF_000260255.1 Octodon degus
GCCTATGAATGTCTTTATGAGTTAAATGTGTTTCTTGTATACATCATATTGTTGGATTTTTTTCCTAATCCACTGTGCCAGACTATTTCTCTTAATTGGTGAATTGAATCCATTTACATTGATGGTTAGAACTGAGATGTATTGACTTATGGTTGCCATGTTATTTACCTGTTGTTGTTTACTCCTTTTCCTCCTGTGTTTAATTGCTTACCGTATTTAGTTGGTTGCTTCTGATGTCATTCGTGGAGTTCTGATCATTTTGGTCCCTCTCTACAACATCTTTCAGTAGCCTCTGTAAAGTTGGCTTTGTCATCACGAAATTCTTTAGCTGTTCTTTGTCATGGAAGTATTTTACTTCTCCATCAAACATGCAAGGGAGTTTTGCAGTGTATAGTAATCTGGCCTGGAATTTGTTTTCATAGGGAACCTGAAGTTCTCTGCCACATGCTCTTCTTGCCTGCATGGTTTGTGAAGAGAAGTCTGCCATAATTCTGATGGATTTTCCTTTGAGTGTGATGTACTTCTTTTCTCTAGCGGCTTTAGCTAGATTATTCTTATGCTGACTTTCTGGGATCTTGACTATTATATGTCTCAGTGTGTTTTTCATTGGGTTGAGGTTACTTGGTTTTCTGTATGCTTCAGTTACCTGAATGTCAGTTTGTTTCCTCATATTTGGGAAGTTTTCTGCTATTACTTCTGCCCATATTTTTTATTGTCATTTATATTGACTCCTTGTTTCTCATTGATGCCTATTAGTCTCACATTGTTCATCTTTGCATCATCTTTCAGGTGATGGATTATTCTTCCCTGCATCCTTGTCGTTTTTAACAGATCCTTTCTTACCTTTTCACTAGCTGCATCAGCATCTTCAAGATCTGAAACTCTGTCTTCACATTCACTTAAACGGTTTTGCAAGCTTGTGATTGAGATTTTAATTGTCTCTATACCTCTTTGACTCTGCTTCATGCGATCTATTTCTTTCCTGTTTTGCTCATTCAAGGAATCCATCATTTTTCTAATCTCCTCCATTTTTTTTATCAATATAGTCTTTAGAAGCAGTGATAAATACTTTTACTGCCGTGTTTTTTTTTTTAGGTTGGGTTTCCTGCCTATGTTTCTGTAGTTGCTTCTTTACTTCAGATGCTATGAGTTCTGAGAGTTCTTTTTTAATTTAGAAAAAATTTTGCTCTGATTTCCTCCATATCTTTCTGCTGTTGCTTATTTACTATCGACCCTATTAATTCATGCATTTGAGCCTAGCTGAATCCTCCTCACTTGTTCTGGTTTGGCACTAGGTTTCCTCCATATGTTTCTGCATTTGATTCTTTAGTGATGATGTTATTAATTCAGGGATTTCTTTTCTTATTTCAAATCTGAGGTCCTCTATACCTTTCTGCAGCTGTTTCTTTATTTCAGAAGCCATTGATTTGTTGCTTTCAGCTGTGTGATTTCCAGTTTTTTCTGTGTTAGTGTCCTCTGCACTTGTTATGGATGGGCTTGTGTTCTGAGCTTGCAGTTTGTTCCTTCTCATCATTTTGTGTGGCACTGTCTTCTGACCTTTCTTGTAGATCTTTGTTGTAGTTATAACCTTCTCACGTACTGAAGTTTAGGTGTAGCTGTACAAAGTTTGGACTTATCCAGCTGTTCCTGACTTGGGTCTGTCTGCTGTGCTCAGCTCCTTCTTGCTACTGCCCTTGATTTTGAACCTGTTGTGCCCCTGTGGCAAGTTGTTCTGCTCCTGGACTAGTTGTGTGGATCTATCCTCTACACTCTCTGCAGGGATTGCAGCTGCAGGGTTACATCCCAGGCATGTATGCCAGGCCTGAGCTGTGCCTGGAGTGGGCAAGTTGCAGTAGGGGGTAGAGGAAGCTCTCCCTCACACTCACTGGGTCTGGGCTATGCCTGGGTCTTTGGGTTCCCGGAACGTGGCAGAAATTCCTACTTGTTGAGCGGGGTGTGGGAGGTGCTGCAGAGTAGTGGGGGGCATCCCAATTTGGTGGGAGAGGGTCTCGCCCACACCCCGCCTGGGCTGGGCCTGATATTTGCTCAGGCTGGTGCAGGGTAGCATGAAACTCTCCCACATACTCACTGGACCTGGGCTAGGACTGGGCCTAGCGGTTCCCCAAACACGGCAGAAATTGCTACTCAGTGGGCTGTGTGGGGGAGGTGCTGTGGAGTGGTGGTGGGTGTCCCAAAGGGTTTGGAGAGGATCTGGCCCACGCTGTGCCTGGGCTGTGACTGGTCCTGCAGGCGCAGGGTAGCAGGAAGCTCTCCCACTCACTCCTTTTTTCTCATTGATGCCTATTAGTCTCACATTGTTCATCTTTGCATCATCTTGCAGGTGATGGATTATTCTTTCCTGCATCCTTGTTGTTTTTAAGAGATCTGAGCTAGTATCCTCTACACTTGTTCTGGGTGGGCATTGGGTTTCTTCCATAAGTTTCTGCATTTGATTCTTTAGTGCAGATGTTATTAATTCAGGGATTTCTTTTCTTATTTCCATCTGAGTTCCTCCATACCTTTTTGCAGCTGTTTTTTTTATTTCAGAAGCCGTTGATTCATTGCTTTCAGCTGTGTGATTCCCAATTTGTTCTGTGTTCTGTGTTAACAAGTTTGTTCACTTGTTATGCTTGTTCTTGTGTTCTGAGTTTGCATTTTGTTCCTTCTTGTCATTTTGTGTAGCACTGTCTTCTGACCTTTATTGTAGATCTTCATTGTAATTATAACCTTAGCATGTACTGAAGTTCAGGTGCAGATGTACCTCATTTGGATTTATCCAGCTGTGCCTGGCTTGGGTCTGTCTGCTGTACTCAGCTCCTTCCTGTTGCTGCCCTTCAGTGTGAACCTGTGTGCCTCTGTGGCAAGATGTTCCGCTCCTGGATTATTTGGGTGGTTCTATCCTCTACACTCTCTTCAGGGATTGCAGCTGCAGGGTTACACCCCAGGCCTGTATGCCAGGCATGAGCTGAGCCTTGAGGGGACAATGTGGAGTAGGTGGGAGAGGAAGCTCTCCCAACCACTCACTGGAGCTGGACTAGTACTGTGTCTGAGGGTTCGCAGAAGGGGACAGAAATTCCTACTCTGTGGGCAGGGTAGGGGAGGTGCTGCGGAGTGGTCGGGGGTGTGCCACGGTGGTGGAAGAGGGTCTCATCCACGTTTCGCCTGGGCTGGGGCCAGTTAAAGGTCCTGATGGCACAGGGTATCCAGAAGCTCTCCCACCCACTCTGTGTACCTGGGCTAGGACTGTGTTTGTGGATTCCCGGTACACGGCAGAAATTCTATTCAGAGGGTAGGTTGGGGGCGGTGCTGCATAGTGGTGGGGGGCGTCCCAAGGGATGGGAGAGGGTCTCACTCACGCTGCCCCTTGTCTGGGACCAGTTATAGGTCCCGCCAGTACAGGGTATCATGAAGCTCTCCTGCACACTCACTGGACCTGTTCTAGGACTGGGTCTGGGGGTTCCCAGAACGCGGCAGAAATTCCTACTCAGCAGGGGGGTGGTGGAGGTGCTGTGTAGTGGTAGGCAGCATCCCAAGGGTGTGGAAGAGTCTCACCCAAGCTGCGCCTGGGCTGGGACCTGTAGTAGGTCCTGCAGGTGAAGGGTAGCAGGAAGCTCTCCCACACACTCACTGGACCTGGGCTAGGACTGGGTCTGGGGCTTCCCCTCCCTTCTTTTTTGCCTCTCTTCTCTCATTCACTTTACAAGTAATCCTTTTAGAATTATAATTCTTATTCGCTATACTTTTCATCTCTTTACCTTACTGTAGTAGTAATTCCTGTCTCCACACCTACATATTTATGGAACCTTTTCTACTAGTAATTCTTATGGCTCCACTTTTTCTATGGACTCTGACATTTTCCTTGTTGATCCTACTTCCCTGACTTATTTTTTGGAAATCATTTTCTGGTTTTCTTTCTTCAAAAAAATGTCTTCCTGACTTTTCTGTCCTCAGGAACCCCACTCACTTTTTTCAAAAACTGTTTCCAAAATGAATAAGCAGATCAATCTGCAGGTCACTAGGCTTTCTGGAACAGAATTCCCCATGCCTGAATGTGTCCTTCTCTGCTGAGAAAGTAGTCCTCTGGCTGAATAACCACCAATGCTCTGAAACTATGTTCCACCTTACACACCCCCTTGTTCAGAGATGTTTTTTGTTACATTGTCATCAAGAAAAGCTGTTTCAATTACTAAAATTCAGAAGATGGTAGTCCCATATGGTTCCTATTATACAGTTACCTGAATAAAACTCCTACCTCAGAGTGTGTTTAGCATCTTGTAAATTCATGTTGACATCAACATGAGTAAGATTAACTTTTTATCTCTAAGAAGAAGAGTCAGAATTGAAATACAAGTATAATATGCTTATGGGGATCATTAGTAGTCTTCTCACCTATAAATCCAATGGCATAAATCAAAGACATACTCCCAAGTACCTCACAAGATAGTTACAAATATTAAAAATAGTAATGATCTGAACATAAAAGGATCTGAAAGTTCCTTGATATTATGCTCCAGACATGAAAATTACTAAATGGAAGTTAAGTATGTCTTCATGTACTTACATATTATACATTAAGATCTTTCTTCAGAGCATTGAAAGGAGACAAAAAGAGAGTAAAAATTATGTGTATGAAATAATGGAAGGAACAAGAATTGGTAATGAAATCTTTATGTGAATTCCGTGCTGTGTTATTGACTCATATCCCAATATAGATATTTTCCCTATCAGTATCTTTTTTCAGTCAGAAAGTTAGAGGATTTATCACATGAAATTCCTTTCCATCCTCAGTATCCCATAACATGATAATCAGTGACATGAAGTGTGAGAGATTTAAAATTACCATATATTCCTTCTTGGGAGCTTTTTGTAACTATCCTTCAATGTTGTTACTTTTCCTTGTTTTCATAGTTTTGTGCTGTCAAACTCCAAACTTAAGTTAAATTGTCTGTCTGCTCTACACTGGAAGCTAAACATGGCCAAAGAAAATCACACAAAGAAAGCAATCTGATTGCACAGTCTTAAATTCGTGATCTCCAACATCAAACTGCATCTTAATACTCCCTAGAAGTGATAGCTTTCTCACTTCCAGCTATGAATGATTTGCAGTTTTTCTTCTGCAATCAAACATCCCATATGGCCTCCCCTCCCCTCACTCACATACGATGACCCCTTCTCATATATCAACAATAAAATGGCAGTCATAGAAACAAATTCGCCTTCCTAAGATTTCATATAGCAACTTTGCTACAATTGCCACTATTTTCTCAGGCCATCCTCCTGCTAAAAAAATTTGTCACATTTCTGCCTATATCAAAGGTTAACTTCTCCACTTGTTCTGTCTCTTCTTTCTCTTCTCTCACTTTCTAGGTGGTGTCATCTTCCAACTATAGGCAATATCCTTCTTTTTTGAATCATTCCCACTGACATGAAAAACATAGAGCCATTGCTCATCTCTCTGCTGTTACTATCCAATTTCTCTGCTCTCCTTCAGTCTCCATCCCTTTGCTAAATTGATTATTCATGTGATCAAATGTAAGCGACTGTTGTCTGTCTTCAACTAAATCTCACAACAGTTTTTAAGGCAATCAACAATTCTCTTCAAACATACTATACTATTGTTTTTCCTCGTGGTTTTCATAACTACCTTACTGATGCCCTTTACAGTCTCTTTCTGTTCTCTCCCCTGTGGTAAGACTAAAGAGGGTGTGAAAGCTCAGTGCATTGCATTCTTCTATATCTGTGATCTCACTGTAGGTCATCTCATCTATTCTCATGTCTTTAAATATTACCTATATTCAGATAACTTCTAAATTTATATCCCAGTTGAGGCCTCTCTTTTGGGCTTTGTATCCACAAACCTAGGTCTTTGCTTCTCTTCTCTCCCCAGAAATCTCATCGATATCTAAAGTATAGCACAAATTGAATTTATGTTTCCCCCAGATTTTCCCACTATACAGTTTTCATCATAAATGGCACTACTTCAAGTAGAAACCCAGGAATAATCTGTGACAGTTCATTTATCATTCCTTTTCATATCTAATACATTACAAGTACTGGAAGCCCTACCTCTCAAATGTATCTTGATTCACTTTTCTCTCTATCTTTACTTCTACCACTTTATTCAGGTATTATTGTTATTGATCACCGGTGCCACAGAAATAGTACCTTAACTATTTCATCCTTTCAATTAAATTCTCTCTGTAGTTTATTCTGTAGCATCAAAAGTAATTCTGAGGTGCCGGGGAGATGATTCAGTAGAGTAAGCACTTCCCTGGCAAGTGCAAGGCTCTGAGTTCAATCCCCGGTTCTGCTAATAAATAAATAAATAAATAAATAAATAAATAAATCTTGAGGGAAAGAAGAAAAAAAAGAGGAAGGGGAAAACATGTATGCATATGCATAAGATAGCTAGGGTGATT
This sequence comes from Octodon degus, assembly GCF_000260255.1. Taxonomy (NCBI): domain Eukaryota; kingdom Metazoa; phylum Chordata; class Mammalia; order Rodentia; family Octodontidae; genus Octodon; species Octodon degus. The sequence continues at coordinate 5,492,960 of NW_004524639.1, forward strand.
GTGCTACTAATTTCTGTTTGTTTATTCAAAGGAGCAGCTAATACAGAACATTTTTATTTTGACAAATTTCAAATGTTATATCTGGCAATCTGAGCCACCAGTTTCAACAAAACAATGAAATATAGCAAACACTGTAAAGTTCTTATAAATTGTTTTTTAACATCATTTCTACTATTTCACTCTCTTTTAAAAAATTTTTCCCTTTTTGTGAAGAGCCCAGGACTTTCATGTGTGTGCAAGACCATCCATGCACTCACTGGACCCCTTTGCAGCAAGCACAGAGGCCCAGCGTGTGTGTGGGACCATCCACTTACACCCAGGAACCTCCTCCATCAGACAGGCCTGGTGTGGACCATGCCACAGAACTCCCTGCAGAGAGGCTAGGGACAAGAAACACCCAGCTAATCCAGGAGCTGAACATCTTTCCAGAGAAGGACAGTGCATTCACTTCCACAAGGTGTAGCAGGAAGAAGCAGAGCACAGCAGCCAGAACCAAGGCAGATCGACGTGAATGAGTTCCAACATGGTAGATCCAGACCTGTTAAGCTGAGACACTTTGTTAGATGCAGATGAGAGCATCCTCTGTTTCTCTCTTGATTGAGAGAAGGGGCAACAGGTAACTGGGGTGAATAGTCTGCCTGGAAAAGCCTATGTATATGAAAGGGAGGTGATCAGACAGAACTTAGGGGAACTAATTTAAATATAAATTCCCAATTGAATATCTGCTTAGCTACATAGATATAGTATTTGTTCTTATGGTCTAAACTTCAAACCCATAAGTTACCAAAGTTTGTCAACTGATAAATATTACTACCCATTATTAGTTTTCCTAATTGTAGTTCTGAAATACAAAACTATAACTGCCTTAACCACATAATCTCTCTTGGGTAAGAATATCAGTAGGTGCTAAGGAAATAACTGCACCAAAGTTCTACACCAAAGGTCAGAAGACACTGAAAAACAAGGAGTAAAATGCATTCTCAGGCTCTGAGCTCATCCAGAATAAATGCAGGAGATACTAACATAAAAGAAATTGGAAATCACAAACCTGAAATCTCTGAAATAACAGTATCTGACATATAGAAACAACTGCAGGGAAGTATAGAGGAAATCAAATCAGAAATAATTTCTGAAGTAAAAAAAGAAAGGAAAACTATAATAAAATAATTACTAAGTGCTTCTAAAGAAGACACTGATAAAAAAAATAGAGGAGAATACTAATAGGCATCAATGAGAAAGAAGGAGTCAATACAAATGATATAAAAAGAGCGTGGGCAGAAGTAATAGCAGAAAACTTTGCATATATGAGGAAACAATCTGACATTCAGGTAAGCACAGTGTATAGAACTCCAAATAACATCAACCCAATAAAAAAAAAGCACCCATATATATAATAGTCAAGATCCCAGAAATCCAGCACAAGAACAATAT
>NW_004524639.1:5502014-5522075 GCF_000260255.1 Octodon degus
GTTTATCAATAAAACTTTGAAAAGAAAAAAAAGCTAGTAGAGAAAAGAACCAGATCATATTTAAAAGAAAACCAACCAGAATAACATCACATTTCTCTTCACAAACTGTCAAGTCAAGAAGAACATGCAGCAAAGTACTACAAGTCTTGCAAGAAAACAAATTCGAACCCAGACTGATATACCCTCTGTGGCAGTTGACACATTATGCCAACTTGGCTGAATTGGATCCCGCAGTTCCAGCGTGAGGGCCCAGCCCTGCAGGTGAGCAGGGCCCATCCTGGGGCAATATTGGGCTGGAACTGGGGTGTGATTGGTTAAACCCTAGGGCCATGGGCTATCCCAGAGTTATTCAGCATGAAAAATGTATATAAAGGAATTGAGGAAGGCTCCCAGGCTCCCTGCCCTGCTTCCTTGAAGTCCCCATTTTCAGAGGAGCCTGATATTCACAGCCATGCCACTTTGGAGGAGCACCAACCTTCACACTGGAGCACCAGTATTCATGGTCTGCTTAGCAGGAAGAGAGATGCTAAATGGATACCACAGCTGTTGCTCCTTCCCTGCTCTTCACTGTTTTCTGCCGTCATGAACTACTGTTGTTTGCCTTGGGAACCGAAGCCTCCACAAACTGTGAGCCAGATAAATCTTTCCTTCCTTCATTTTGAGTGTCCAGTACATATCCCAGCAATGAGTAAAAAGTAACTAAGACACCGTGCAAAAATCTCTTTCAAGTTCAAAGGAGAAGTGAAAAACATCCATGACAAAGAACAACTAAAGAATTTCATGATGAAAAAGCCAACTCTACACAGACCACTAAAGATACTTTAAGGAAGTACTAAAATGACCAAAGTTCCACAAATGAAAATGGAAAGAACCCACCAAATAGGGCAAACAATTAAACACCGGAGTAAAAGAGGTATAGAACAGTAGGTAAATAACATGTCAAACATAATACAATACATCTCAATTACAACCATAAATGTAAATGGACTCAGTTCACCAGTTAAAAGAAATATATTGGCACAGTGGATTAGGAAGCAAAATTCAACTATATGCTATATACAGGAAACACATGTAACTCATAAAGAATTTCATAGAATGAAAGTCAAAGGATGGAAAACAATACTACACACCCCAGCACATCAGAAAAAAAGCAGGGATAGCAATCCTGTTCTCAGAGAGTTTCAACTTCAAACCAAGAATGATCAAATGAAATAAAGAAGGCCACTATGTACTGGTTAGGGAAAAATACATGAGAAAGAGGCAACACTCATAAATATGTATGCACCACACACAGGAGCACCCAACTCTATAAGACAAATCTTAATGGATAAGTAAAACCTAATATCCAAGACCACAATCTTAACAGGAGACCTTAACACCCCCTTATCGCAAAAAGATAGGTCAAGCAAACAAAAAAATAACAAATAAGTCAAAGAACTGAAACAGAACTTGGAAGAAATGGACTTAGAGGACATATTCAGTGTTGCACTGAACCACAGATGAATACACATTTTTTTTTTAGTTGCTCATGGGACATTTTCTGAAATACACCACAAACCAGTCCATAGGTCATGCTTAATTATATGCAAGAAAACAGAAATTATCCCATGCATATTATCTGACCACAATTCAATAAAACTGGAAATACATGATGACAGAAACCACAAAAACTGAATAAACACATGGAAATTAAGCAACACCCTCCTCAGCAACAAATGGGTCACAGATGAAATTAAACAAGAAATTAAACAATATCTGAAATTCAATGAAAATTCAAGCACAACTTATCGGGATTTATGGGATGCAATCAAAGCAGTTAGTAGAGAGAAATTTTGGTGGTGAACTCACACATTAGGAAAACAGGACGTGAACAATAAATACCTTAATGCTACACTTCTAACTTATAGAAAAAGAAAGGAAAATCAAACCCAAAGCCTGAAGATGGGAGGAAAGTATGAAGATTAGAGCAGAAATTAATGCAATCAAGACAAAGAAAACAGTTCAACGAATTAACGAATCAAAAAGCTGCTTCTTTGAAAGATTGAATAAAATTGATAAGCCTCTAGCTAACTTCATTAAAAATAGGAAAGAATAACTCAAGCAGTAAGCAATGAAAGGATTAAAATTACCACAGACCTTGTGGAAATTCAGAAGATTATCAATGGCTACTTCGAGAATCTTTGCTCTCACAGAATAGAAGACACAGACGAAATGGACAGATTCCTAGAAAGATACAAATTATCACAATTGAATCGACAAGATATAAGCATTCTCAATAACCCAATAACAGCCAATGAAATTCAAAATGTAATAAAAAAAAAGCCTTACTGTCAAAGAGAAGCCCAGATCCTTATGGACTCACAGATGAATTCTACAAAAAAAATTATAGAACATATAATCTTAATACACCTCAAACTCTTCACTGAAATTGAAAGGGATATAATACTCCCAAAATGATTCCTGGATGAGATGCAGACATGATATGTTGTCTAAACACCATTGGTTTAAAACTTTCTTCTCACTGAGCTATGAGAAAGTAGCTGTATATCTATGCTAACTATTTTGTATACATATATATTTTTTTCTTTCACTACAAATTGGTTCGTCATTTTTATCCCCTCTGTTTTTTTGCTTTTGTCAGAGACGCATATTCTATTTCCATTCTTATACTATAGGTGCATGAATTCAGCAAAGTAATCCAATATAGCCCAGTAGTCCATAATAGTAGTGGGCTATTTGCATGACTGGCAAGGTCAGAAGTTGTTGACTTGAGCTTTTCACAGTTCAGTATATTAATATGGCTTTACTTTTTATGCCTGATCATGTCAATTGATGCAGAAATGGTTTTTGACAAAGTACAATACTCATTCACAATCAAAGCCCTACCGAAAATTGGAATAGATGGCCTTTACCTCAATCTGATAAAAGCCACCTATGACAATTGAACTGCAAATATAGTACTAAATGGAGAAAAACTTAAGTCTTTCACTCTCAGATCAGGTACAAGACAAGGATGTCCTCTATCACTGCTCCTATTCAGTATGCTTCTGGAATCATTAGCTAGAGCCATGGGACAAGAGAGAGAAATAAAAGGAATAAGAATAGGTAAAGAAGAATTTAAACTATCATTATTTGCAGATGACATGATACTTTACATGGAAAAATCTAAAAACCTCCACTGAGAAGTTCATAGAATTAATACATAAATTTAGTAGCATAGCAGGCTACAAAGTCAACAGCAAAAAGTCAATAACATTCCTCTGCACAGATAACAAACACACTGAGAGAGAAATTAGAGAAACAATACCCTTTACAATGTCACAGTGAAAAATGAAACAATTAGGAATTAAACTAACTAAACCACAATAAAGCAAGAGCTATATCACAAAATAATGTAACTATTGTATCTGACAAGATCAGTCAAATCCCCTCAGAACTTACCCTGAAACCATGTACAGCAGTTTGTAGATCTTTTGCGAGTGTCAGCCATGTGGATGAGTCACAGTCATTGACTAACCAATTTGTTCTCTGAGAAAGACTGAGAGAATGTTTTCTTTCTATGTGACTCTCCTTAGGCTCACTCTACATCGTCAAACACTTTCCTCTGTGGCCCCATAATTTCCTTGTACAGAAAATTTGGGACACAACTTTGTCTTAACCATCCAAGAGAAAAGTATAAAATTGAGGTATAAAAAGTAAAGCCATATTAACATGCTGAGCTATAAAAGGCTCAAGTCAACAATTTCTGACTCTGTCAGTCTTGTGGATAACCCACTACTATTATAGACTACTGGAGTATATTGGATTACTCTGCTGAATTCATGCACATACAATACATGAATGGCAATGAAATACACATTTCTCACAAAAGTATACAAAAAGGGGATATAAATGGACCATTTTGTATTGAAAAAAAATATATATATTTGTATATACAAAATAGCACAAATATGCAGCTAATTTCTTTTTTTTCCTTTCAGAACTCAGGCCCTTGCACTTGCAAGGGAAGTGCTTGTTCCACTGAACCATCTCCCTGGCCCTGCTACTTTCACTTAGTTCAATATGAAGACAGTTTTGAACTAATATTGTTTAGACAAGATATCGGGTCTGCATCTTGTACTAGGAACAACTACTACAAAGACCACAATGTGCAATGTATTAATTATTATAACTGTACTATTAACCTGTTTTGAAACTATCTCATTGCTACTTCTTTCATAATAAAATGATTAAAATATTTAATACATCTAGTAAAAGAAGTAAAAGATCTATTCAGTGAAAATCATAGTACTTTGAAAAAACAGATCACAGAGAATTTCAGAAAATGGAAAAAATATTATGTGCTCCTGGATAGGAAGAACCAACACTGTGAAAATTGACATACTCCCAAAGTTGTTAAACAGATTTAATGCAATCCCTATGACAATTCCACCATCATACCTCAGAAACCTATAGACATCATTCCTAAAATTTATTTCGAATCAGTAACGCCTTAAAATAGCAAAGGAAATCCTATCAACAAAGGCAAAGCAGGAAGCATTACGATCCCTGACTTGAAATTATACTACAAACCTACTCTGAAAATATCAGCATGGTATTGGCAAAAAAATAGATCTGTGGATCAATGGAATAGATCAGGGATGCAGATGCAACTACAAACAAACTCAGCCATCCCATCTTTGACAAAGGGGCCAAGGATGTTTACAGGAAGAAAGATAGTCTTTTTACCAAATGGTGCTGGAAAGACTGGCTTTCTACATGCTGAGTAGTAAAATTGACCCAGGTCTATCACCATGCACTAAACTAAAGTCAAAATGGATTAAAGATCTAAACAGAGGCACTAAAACTCCTGGAAAAGAGAGTAGGTGGAACTCTTGAAGACATAGTGGTAAAGAAACAGTTCATGGGAGAGCTTCCTGCTACCCAGCACCTGGGGGACCTACTACTGGTCCCAGCCCAGGCGCAGCGTGGGTGAGACACTGTTTAACACCCTAGGGACGCCCCCCACCACTCCAGAGCAACTTGTTCACCCTGCCCACCCAGTAGGAATTTCTACTGCATTCTGGGAACCCCCAGACCCATTCCTAGCCCATGTCCAGAGAGTGTGCGGGAGAGCTTCCCACCACCCTGCACAGGCGGGATTTATTACTGGATGCAGCCAAGGATCAGCGTTGGTGAGACCCTCTTTCACCCACGTGGGATGCCCCACACTACTCCGCAGAAACTCCCTCACCCAGGCCGCCAAGTAGGAACTCCTGCCGCATTCCAGGAACCCCCATACCCAGTCCTAGCCCAGGTACACTGAGTGTGTGGGAGAGCTTCCTGCTATCCTGCTCCAGCCAGACCTACTACTGATTCCAGCCCAGGTGCAGCGTGGGTGAGACCCTCTTGCAACCCCTTGGGATGCCTCTGAACACTCCGCAGCACCTCCCCCACCACGCCCACCAAGTAGGAATTCTGCCCCATTCCAGGAACCCCCAGACCCAGTCCTAGCCCAGGCCTGGTGACTGTGTGGGAGAGCTGCCTCTGCCCCCTACTCCACCTTGTCCCCTTAAGGCTCAGGTCAGGGCTGGCATACAGGCCGGGGGTGAAACCCTGCAGCTGCAAATACTGCAGAGAGTGTAGGAGACAGAATCACCAAAATAGTCCGGGAGCAGAACATCTTGCCAGAGGGGTATGACAGGCTCACTCTCAAGGGCAGCAACAGGAAGGAGCTGAGAAGAGCAGCCAGACACAAGCCAGGCACAGCTGGATAAACTCAAAGTTTGTAGATATGCACCTGAACTTTAGTACGTGCTAAGGTTATAACTACAATGAAGATCTACAACAAAAGTCAGAAGTCAGTCCTAAACAAAATGATGAGAAGGAACAAAATGCAACCTCAGAATCCAAGCCCACCTGTAACAAGTGCAGAGGACACTAACACAGAACAAATTGGGAATCACACTGCTGAAAGCAATGAATCAATGGCTTCTGAAGTACAGAAACAGCTGAAAAAAGATATAGAGGAAATCAGCTTGAAAATAAAAAAGAAATCCTTGAATTAATAACATCTACAGTAAATTATGAAATGTAGAAACAAATGCACAAGAACAAATGCAGAGGACACTAGCTCTGCTCAAATGCATGAATTATTAATGTCGATAGTAAATAAGCAACAGCAGAAAGATATAGAAGAACTCAGAGCGCAATTCTTTTCTAAAATAAAAAAAGAATTCTCAGAACTCATAGCATCTGAAGTAAAGAAGCAACTACAGAAACAGAGAGAGGAAACACAATATGAAGAAAACACTGCAGTAAAAGAATACATAACTGCCAAAGAAGACATTGATTAAAAAAATAGAGGAGATTAGAAAAATGACAGATTCCTTGAATGAGCAATACCAATACAGGAAAGAAATAGATCGCATGAACCAGAGTCAAAGAGATATAGAAGAAATTAAAATCTCAATCACAAGCTTGCAAAACCGTTTAAGTGAAACTGAAGATAGAGTTTCAGATATTGAAGATGGTGTTACAGCTAGGGAAAAGGTAAGAAAGGATCTCTTAAAAACAATGAGGATGCAGGAAAGAATAATCCATCACCTGCAAGATGATGCAAAGATGAACAATCTGATACTAATAGATATCAGTGAGAAAGAAGAAGACAATGCAAATGACATTAAAAAATATGGGCAGAAATAATAGCAGAAAACTTCCCAAATATGAGGAAACAATCTGACATATAGGTAACCAAAGCATACAGAACGCCAAGTGACCTCAACCCAATGAAAAACACACCAACACATATAACCGTCAAGAACAGAGAGATTCAGCACAAGAATAAACTACTGAAAGCCTCTAGAGAAAAGAAGCAGATCACATTCAAAGGAAAACCTATCAGAATTACGACTGACTTCTCTTCACAAACCATGAAGGCAGGAAGAGCACGGAGCAGATTACTACAAGTCCTGTATGAAAACAAATTCCAGCCCAGACTACTATACACTGCAAAGCTCGCTTTCAAGTTTGGTGGAGAAATTAAATACTTTCCTGACAAAAAACAGCTAAAGAAATTCATAATGACAAAACCAACCATAGAAAGGCTACGGAAAGATGTTCTAGAGAGGGACCAAAATGATCAGAATTCCACGAATAAGATCAGAAGCAACTAACTAAATATGGCAAGCAATTAAACACAGGAGAAAAAGGAGGAAATGACAACAGGTAAATAATATGTCAACCGTAAGTCAATACATCTCAATTATAACCATCAATGTAAATGGACTCAATTCACCAATTAAGAGAAATAGACTGGCACAGTGAATTAAGAAACAAAATCCAAAAATATGCTGTATACAAGAAACACATTTAACTCATAAAGACATTCATAGGCTGAAAGTCAAAGGATGGAAGACAATACCACATGCCCCAGCACTTCAGAAAAAAGCAGGGGCAGCAATCCTATTCTCAGACAGTCTCAACTTTAAACCAACATTGATGAAGCAAAATAAAGAAGACCACTATATACTGGTTAGAGGAACAAATCAAGAGGAAGAGGTAACGCTCATAAATATGTATTCATCAAACATGGGAGCACACAACTATATGAAGAAAAATCTTAATGGACACGAAATATCTAATATACAATACCACTTTTTTAACAGGAGACCTTAACATCCCCTTATCTCCAAAAGATGGGTCAGACAGACAAAAATTTAGCAAAGAAATAACAGAACTGAACCACAACTTAAAACACATGGACTTGGTGGACATAACCAGAGTGTTCCACCAAAAACAGCTGAATACACATTTTTCACAGGTGCACATTGGTCATTTTCTAAAATAAACCACATACTGGTCCATAGGTCATGCTTAAGTATATGGAAGAAAACAGAAATTATCCCATGCACATTATCTGACAACAGTGCAAAGAAACTGGAAATAAATGCTAAAAGAAACCAGAAAAACACCTTAAATACATGGAAATTAAATGACACCCTACTCAGCAACCAATGCATCACAGATGCAATTAAATAAGAAATTCAACAACATCTACAATTGAATGAAAATTCAAGCACAACTTATCGTAATTTATGGGATATGATGAAAGCAGTTCTCTGAGGGAAATTCCTAGCTGCGAAATCACACATTAGGAAAACAGAAAGGGGAACAAATAAATACACTAATGCTGCACCTCCAAGAACTAGAAAAGGAAGAGCAAACCAAACCTAGAGCCCAAAGATGGTAAGAAATCATAAAGATTAGAGCAGAAATTAATTGAATTAAGAAGAAAAAAACAATTCAAAGAAATAAGAAAGCAAAAAGATGATTCTTTGAAAGATTAAATAAAATTGATAAGCCCCTAGCTAACCTCATGAAAAAGAGGAAAGAAAAAATTCAAACACAAGCAATAAGGAATGAAAAAGGGTGTAATTACCACAGAACCAGTGGAAATTCTGAAGATTATCAACAGGTACTTTGAGAATCTTTACTCTCACCGAGTAGAAGACACAGAAGAAATGGACAGATTCCTACAAAAGTACAAATTACCACAACTGAATCTACCTGATATGACCACTCTCAATAACCCAATAACAGCCAATGAAATACAAGATGTAATTAAAAACCTACTGGCAAAGAAAAGTCCAGGTCCGGATGGATTCACAGCTGAATTCTACAAGACATTTACAGAAGATGTAGTCCCTGTACTCCTCAAAGTCTTCCATGAAATTGAAAAGGAAGCAATCCTCCCAAAATCATTCGTGGAGGCAAGTATTATAATGATACCTAACCCAGGGAAAGACACAACTAAGAAATAGAACTACAGGCCGACCTCCCTCATGAACATAGATGACAATATCCTCAATAAAATCCCAGCAAATAGAATACAGAAAATCATTAAGAAGATCATACACCATGACCACGTAGGATTCATTTCAGGGATGCAAGGATGGTTAAATGTTTGAAAATCTTTCAATGTAATACACTGTATCAATAGAGTGAAAACTAAAAACCACATGATTATCTCAATTAATGAAGAAAAGGCTTTTGACAAAGTCCAACACTCATTCATGTTCAAAGTCCTACAGAAAATTGGAACAGATGGCCTCTACTTCAATCTGGTAAGAGCCATTTATGAAAAGCCAATGGTTAACATAATCCTAAATGGGGAAAAACTGAAATCTTTTACTCTTAGATCTCGTACAAGACAAAGATGTCCTCTATCACCACCCCTTTTCAATATATTGTTGGAATCATTAGCTACAGCCATTAGAGTAGAGAAAGAAATAAAAGGAATAAGAATAGGCAAAGAAGAAGTTCAATTATCTTCATTTGCAGATGACACGATTCTTTACTTGGAAGACCCAAAAAACTCCACCAAGAAGATACTAGAATTAATACACAAATTCATTAGCATAGCAGGTTATAAAGTCAACACCCAAAAGTCAATACCCAAAAGTCAATAGCATTCCTCTACACAGACAACACACTGAGAGGGAAATTATAGAAACAATACCTCTTACAATAGCACTGCTTAAAATGAAATATCTTGGTATTAATCTAACTAAATAAGTCAAAGATCTTTTCAAGGAAAATTACACTATTCTGAAAAAAGAGATCGTAGAGGATTTCAGAAAATGGAATGGTATTCCATGCTCTTGGATAGTAAGAATCAACATTGTGAAGATGGCCATACTCCCAATACTGCTGTACAGATTTAATGCAATCCCTATCAGACTTCCACTGACATACCTCACAGACATAGAGAAATCATTCCTAAAATTTATCTGGAACCAAAATAGACCTAGAATAGCAAAGGCAATTCTGGGCAATAAATACAAGGCATGAAGTATTCCAATTCCTGACTTGAAATTATACTACAAGGCTACTGTGATAAAATCATCATGGTACTGGCAACAAAATAGACCTGAGGATCAATGGAATTGATTAGAAGACGCTGAAGCACCTACGAACACACTCAGCCACCTTATTTTTGACAAAGGGGCAAACACACTGGAAGAAAGATAGCCTCTTTAACAAATTGTGCTGGAAAAACTGGCTCTCTACATGCCGAAAACTCAATCTCGACCCAGGACTATCACCATACACTAAACTATAGTCAAAATGGATTAAAGATCTAAACATTAAAGCAGAAACACTAAATCTCCTGGAACAGAAACTGGGAGGAACTCTTGAAGACATAGGGGTAGGCAAAGAGTTCATGGACAGAAATCAACTCGCACGGGAAACAGTTGAATGAATTACGAACTGGGACCAGTTCTTACTGAGAAGTTTTTTAACATTAAAGAAATTACCAACAAAGTGAAAAGGTAACCCACAAATTTGGAAAAAAAATCATGACAAATAAGTACTCAGACAAAGGTCTGCTCTCTAGAATTTATAAAGAAGTACAAAGCCCTAGGGCCCCAAAATTTAAAGACCCAATCCAGAAATGGGCATCCGGGATGAACACACACTTCTCAGAGGAAGAAATTAAAGAAGCGAATAAATATATGAAAAAATGCTCCACATCACTAGCCATCTGCGAAATGCAAATTAAAACAACATTGAGATATCATCTCACCCCAGAAAGAATGACTATCATAACAAAATCACCCAACAACAAATGTTGTAGCGTCTGTGAGGAGAAAGGAATCCTTCTCCACAGCTGGTGGGAATGTAGATTGGTGCAAGCATTATGGAAATCAGTTGGTAGACTCCTTAGAAATGTTGGACTGGAAATCCCCTTTAAACCAGCTATTCCTCTCCTGGGAATTTTCCCAGAGGATCTGAAAACATCATATCAAAATGATATATGGGTGCCTATGTTTATAGCAGCACAATCTGTGATAGCCAAATCTTGGAAGCAACCAAGATGCCCATCAACTGAGGAATGGTTTTAAAAGATGTGGTATTTTTACACAATGGAGTATTATTCAGCTATTAGGAATGATAAACTCATAGCCTTTATATTGAATTGGATGCCACTTGATCATATACTCATAAGTGAAATAACCCAGACACACATGTGTAAATATCATTCAGTCTCCCTAGTCTAAGAACTCAAAAGAAGAAACACAGATAAAAGCTATAATACAAGTAAAAAGAAAGCAGGACCTCAAGGACTATCTAATCAAGAGCAGGAAAGGAGAAGAGCTAAGAAACATGAATAAGTCAAGCCATACATTTATATGTAGAACATGGGCAAGGCAATCATCCTGAGAATCTTCTGAAGATTTTTTTAATCTAGCAGTTAATTGGAAAGATTCTCACCCTAACTAAATATATGTGCTCATACCTGTGAACTAAGCTATTGCACTGCAGTTGGAAATTTGTAATAATAGTTTCATGCTTGGAGTGTCTGTCATTCTGGTCTACTGAACATAGGCTGCTTGTCATGACATGGCAGTTTCTGCTATGTCTCTTTGGTAGACGGTTGTTCAAGAAGAAGGGGGTGGTGAATGCAATCAAGAAACAGGAAAAGGAATATTGTGGGACTGTCCTACTCCAAGGTTGTGTATGGTGAGATTTTTGGACATACGTGTAAACAGCAGAAGTATATAATTTTTATGCCTATTTTTAAAATATATTCTAATTTTTTAATGTTTTTATCATATTCTATAGGGACCTAAAGTTCAACATATCAATACTTGATGAAAAATACCTGTTCCATATCACAAATATGTTTCATATGCAGACAGAGAGTGAGGTTTAACAGCCTAAGTTGTACGGTAGTAAGAATAACTTGTCTTCTGGATGGTTAGCAACCTAAGCTTGCAGACCAATGTTAGAGAAAAGGAGGACTGCAAGGAAAGCCAACATTTTTGGCCCTAGCCTGCTAATGTCAATTAAGATTCAGGACATATGAGAACTTGTACTGTAACGTCAAGAAACTCAGAATTGTCCCAAATTTTCTGATCAAGGAGATTACAGGGCCAATGAAGAAAGTGATCGATGATGTAGAGTGTACCCAAGGAGAGTCACATGGAGAGAAAACTTTCTCTCAGGATTTCACAGAGAGCACATTGGCCAAGCAATGGCCGTGACTCATTCACATGGCTGACACTGACAAAGTTTCTACAATCTGAGGTTCACGATCTCAGGATAAATCCTGAGGGGATTCCACTGACCTTATTGGACCCAAAATATAAAACTCTTGTTGCATAGGTCCTGCTTTACCTTGGTGTTAACCATCAAGCAGAAAAGTGTAAAAACAAAATATAAGAAGTAAAACCATGCTGTTATGTTGAGCTGTAGGGGACTCAGGTCAACAATTTCTGACATTGCCAGTGAAGCGGAAGACCCAATACAATTATGGGCTACTGGACTGTTTTCGAATATTTTACTTAATTTACACACCTATGATATTCAAATAACAGAACTTCACAAAATAGGGGATACCGATTAATGTCCATTTTGTATCTGTGTATTCAAAGTGGTTTGGATAGATATTCTCTTAATGAATAGAGTGATTTGTTCTAATGGTGTTTGTGAATAGGATATCATGTCCTCATCTTGTACAGCAATTAACCACTACGAAGAATGTATACAATGTGTGAATTATTGAAACTGTCCTACCAATCTGATTTGAAACTGTCTCATTACTATTTGTTTATCAATAAAATTATGGGAAAAATAATAAAAACAAAAATAAATTTAAAAAACCCTTAAAACAAAATACCCTTCTTGCAAATATACATACAAACACACACACACACACACACACACTTGCACACACACCACACTTTTTATTTTGATTTTTTTGTTTGTTACATTCATAAGAACAAACTCAAATTTAATTTATGAGTCTCTTTAGTTGTGTTTACGTCTTCATATCCCATTACAATATGAACTCCATGAAACTTAGAGTATATTGATGATTTTTAACAAACTGACTTATCACTATATATTCTAAACACCTATCATAGGGTTGGCAAGTAGTGGAGCTCAATTCCTATTTGCTGAACAATTAATAAATATACCAAGGCCCTAATGCAGACTAATGATTGTGCAAAAAGATCATATATCTTTTATATGCTATCCTATAAATGCAAAAACCTGGCAGAGAAGTGATATGATTTGTTTGAGGACACAGATCCAGTAAATGGCAGACAAGTCTTCACAATACCATATCCTCTCCTCCCTAGAACTAGTTCATTTTGATTTATTATACTTACTCTACTAGTGTTTAACGAATGTGCCATCAAGCAAGTTTTAAAGTCCAGGGATCCTTTTTCATTATTAATTATAGTACATGTACATTTTAGTTGTTTTAGAAGTTATAAAACAGGAGAAAGACTTAATTTTACATCTTATGTAATTTTTTCACAGGTGATTAGGAATATTGATTGTCAATAACTCCACCAGTAGCAGTAGAAACAACCACAGCAAAAAATCTCCAAGAACTGAATATTTTCTCCTGTTTTTCAAAACAAACATTGACACTAAGTATATTCTGACACAGTTTCAAGAACCTAACTATACATTCTAAATATTCTGAATATGAGGTCATTAAAGTCATAGATGAACTCGCCAAATGGCCCCCAGAAGACTTGTCGTCAATCATACTAAGTTTAAGAATCTTGAATTTCTAGAAAAAGTTAGTTAGTTAGTTGTCTATGTTAGGTGCAAGGAATGACTAGTACTGAAGAAGAAAATGGGATATGAATTTCAGCAATTATCCTGCTGGCTTGGGAGATCTCATGAGCTTTTGGTTTCCTCTTTCGGAAATTTCCAATGATTTATCTAAGGACTGTGATGAACAATATTATAACCCAAGGTGTGGTGTTGGTTGATTGTTTCCTTCACATGCCCAAGTATGTATTTCTTGGCCACTTTGTCCTAGAGATTGGATATACGACTACATTTGGACCCTTAATGCTGAGAATGTTGCTATCAGCTCATCTGTCTATTTCCTTCTGGGGCTGTGTCTACCAGTTTTATTTTGTATGCGCATGCACGCACGTGTGTGTGTGTGTGTGTGTGTGTGTGTGTGTGTGTGTGTCTCCATCCCTTAGTGGCTAAAGAATGTTTCTTCCAGGATGCACTTTCCTGTGATGACTACCTACTCAGCACTACTCCAGTACCATAGATCTTCAGGATTGCTTACAGGTAGCTAGTGACTGTCATGTGGCTGGATTTCTGACTTCTGTCCTCATGGTCCTTATTTCGTATTTAACATTCTGTACTTCCAATGAGATTGATCACATCTTCTGCAATTTGAAGCCCATCCTGAAATTGGTATTTATTACTCTTTGTGCCCTAGTCTTTGGCCCTTTCCTGCTAACCCTGACTTCCAATAGTCACATCACTTTCACCATTCTGAGAACTTTTTCTGCCTCAAGGAAGCAGCACATTTTCTTTCCCTGTTCCTCCCACTTGAAATTTGTCACTCTATTATGGAACACTGGGCATTGTCTGTGTTAGACCCCCATGGGCCTCAACATAAAGATACATCAAAGATGCTTTTCCTTTTGTTTGCAAGACTTTCCCTGCCTTTGGCACTGTCATTTACATCCTGAGAACCTAGGTAGTTCTGAGAAAACTGGTGCAATGAGGGACACAGACCTGGTCAAAGAAAGCATCAACTTTTTAGTAACTCTTGTCACTTCTTAAATACCTCAACAAAATAGAAATATTTCTGTAGTGTGAAGAAATTTTAATACACAACTGATAAACTTTCCCTTGCTCCATCAACTGAAAACACATTAAGTTTCATTTGTCGATCAAAGGGGTCTAGCACTAGGTGAGGCTCATGGCAATGCTGAAAGTAGCTCTTACTATTATCCCTATTGTGCTGGGACTCAAAGATTAATCCGCTTTTCAAGAACATCCAGCTAGACACTGTTAAAATCAGAATTTGAATTTGAGCTTAACATATACCTAACACTAAGACTCATGATCTTTTCACTAACTGTGAAGAACTCCAAATCAGGTGGAGGAATGTTTCCAGCTGAAAATTTTAAGTTATTGCTTTCTCCACAGTAGCAGCTGCCATCTGCCAATGAGAAGGAAACATGTCCATGGAGAGCAGCAATTAGAGCTAATTGGGTTTCTTCTTTTTAATACCATCAGCAAGGGCTTATTGAAATCATGTAAGGATAACTATTAAAGGCAAACTGTTCTTTACGTACCACTTAATTCAAAGTACTTAAGGAGGCTGATTATATATTATGCTCTCCAAGGATAACTAAAGCTCAAAATGGTGGTGTGTGTAAGTTTAGGGTCTTAATTCTGAAAGCAGAATGCAAATAAGAAATTATTGGAGAAAACATTAATTAGTATATGAAAGCAATTCCTTCCAAATAGGTAGGCAATTTTGCACAGGCCACAATTTATTTAATAGGTCACATATGAAGCCAGGCATCTGCATAAAAATAAAAAATAAGTAAATATTCACCTTTATGAGCACTTCTTATGCAAAGTTTCCAGGTATTTAATTTTATTTTTTTAAATATTAAAAAATTGTAATTTTATTCAATAGCATTTAAAAGCACAGGCTCACCACTCAGAAAAGTTTGTACGGGTTCTATGATCCCAGGCAACTAACTTGGCCCCCTGATCTTTAAGTGTCTCATGTAAAATGGGAATACTAGTACTACCTTACCTACCAGCGCTACTAGGAAGATTAAGGAGATACTACATGTAATTCTTGTCACACGTATGAGGTATTTGATACAGGTTAATCACTATTTTAATCATCATTATCATTGGCTGTTATTGAGATATTTCTTGCTTTGAAGTACCATAAAAGCATGGATCATGGGGATATCTGCAATTTTAAGTAGTGGTCAGAGATCTGAAATCCTGTGCTAGACAAAAGGGGGCCAAATACCCAAGACTTCACATTTTTGCCAGGAGCTCAATTTAATAGCATTTTTGGTGAGCAAAACGCAAGCTAGCAGCCAGGCATGGTGGTGCACATCTGCAATACCAACACTCAGCAGGTTGAGCCAGGAGGATCATCTTGAGTTTGTGCACAGCCTGGGCTACACAGTGAGTTCAAGTAAGACCTTATCTCAAAATATACAAGACACAAGCTAGCCACCATGATACTCCATATGGAAGGGAAGCTTTGCACACATTGGACTCAGCAATGACTTTTAATAGCAGCTCGAATAACCTCATCAGACTAGATCAACCTTAATCTTTCTGTAAGAAGTATACTTCCTCCGTTCATTTCTTACTTTCTTTGTCTATCTAACATAGAACAAACATCCTTATATCTTTCTGCAAAATAGTAGTGTGAAAGTAAATGAAGAAAGTGGTCAATTTTTTAAGAAGGCAGGATAGGAGAGAATGGACTTATTTGTTCATTTGCAAAGAATTTAACCCAAGTCTACTAGTCTGTATTTAGAATCATGCAACGTGAAACTCTCCTTGTGAAATGTCCACATTGCAATGCTCTGCTTGTTCAACTATTGTTATTTTTTAATTATTATAAGTTTATAGAACACAACGATTACATGCATTATGAGGAATTGGTACACATATATGAGAGATCTTATTTCTTTCTTTTTTTTGTATGATGGTTTCAATAATAAAAACATTGCATACTCTCCTCCAGGTGGTAATTTGCTCTACAAGATGCAGACATGATATCCTATTTACAAACACTATTAGAACAAATCCCTCTATTCATTAAGAGAATGTAACTATATATCTATCCTAACCATTTTGAATACACAGATAAAAATGGACATTCGTCTGTAACCCCTTCTTTTGTTTAGTTCCATCATTTGAATATTATAGGTGTGTTAACTCACCAAAATATTCTAAAAGAGTCCAGTAGTCTATAATAGCATTGGGTCTTCCTCTTGACTGGCAGTGTCAGAAATTGTTCACCTGAGTCCCCTACAGCTCAACATAACAACATGGCTTTACTTCATATACTTCATTTTTATACATTTCTGATGGATGGTTAAGAACAAGATAAAGCAAGACATATGCAGCAAGAGTTGTAGCTTTGGACCTGATAAGTTCAGTGAAATACCCTCAGGATTTATCCTGAGATCCTGTACCTCAGATTGAAGAACCGTTGTCAGTGTCAGCCATGTGGATGAGTCACAACCATTGCTCAGCCAATGTACTCTCTGTGAAAGACTGGGAGAGTGTTTTCTCTCTATGACACTTTCCTTAGACACACTCTACATCATCAATCACTTTCCTCTTTGGGCCCATAATCTCCTTGATCAGAAAATTTGGGACACTACCGAGTTACACGACGTTACAGTACAAGTTCTCATATGTCCTGAGTCATAATTGACCTTGGAAGGCTAGGGCCAAAATGTTGGCTTTCCTTGCTGCCCTCCTTTTTCTCTAAATTTGGTCTGCAAACTTAGGTTGTTAACCCTCCAGAAGACAAGCTTATTGTTATTACCATACAACTTAGGCTGTTAAGCTTAACTTCACAATCTGTCTGAATATCAAACATCTTAGGCACAATATGCAACAGGTATTTTCGTCAAGTATTTATATGATGAACTTTAAATCCCTACAGAATATAATAAAAACATTTAAAAATTAGAATATATTTTAAAAATAAGCATAAAGAATTATATACTTTCTTATGTTTACACATAAGTCCAAAAATCTATCCATATACAACCTTGTAGCAGGACAGTCCCACAACATTCCGTTTCCTATCTACTGCCTTCATTCACCACCCTTTTTTTTTAAATCATCTACGTGAGAGACAACAAAGCAGCAAATGGCATGTCATGACAAGCAGCCCATCTTCAGAAGACCAGAATGACAGGCACTCCAATCATGAATGTACTATTACAAATTGCCATGTTCCGTGCAGTTGCTTAGTTCACAGGTGTCAGTATATACAGTTAGTCAGTGTGACAATCATTCCAATTAACTGCAACATTCAAAAGTCTTCTGAAGAGTCTCAGGATCACTGCCTTGCCCATCATCTACATATAGCTGAATGGCTTTGCCACTCTCATGTTTCCTAGCGCTTATACTTTCCCTCTCTTAATTAGTTAGTCCTCGGGTTCTTGCTTTCCTCTTACTTGTATTATATCTTTCTATTTGTATTTCTTTTTCGAGTTCCTATATTAGGGAAATTATATTATATTCACACATGTGTGTCTGGTTCATTTCGTTTATGAGTATATCTTCAAGTGCCATCCAGTTCAATATAAAGGCTTAGAGTTTATCATTCTTTACAGTTGAATAACACTCCATTGTATAAAAATAACACAAGTATTTCATCCATTCCTCAGGTGAAGGGCATCTTGGCAGTTTGCAAGATTAGGCTATCAAAAACTATTCTGCAATAAACATAGGCACGCATGTATCATTATGATATGATGTTTTCAGATCCTCTGGGAAAACTCATAGTGGAGGAATATCTGGTTTAAATGGGATTTCCAGTCCAAATTTTCTAAGGAGTCTCCACAATAATTTCCATAATGGTCCAACCAGTCTACCTTTCCACCAGCAGTTTAGAAGGGTTCCTTTTTCCCCACAGCCTCTCCAACATTTTTTGGTGGGTGATTTCTTTATGATAGCCAGTCTTTCTGGGGTGAGATGATATCTCAGCATTGTTTTAATTTGCATATCATGGATGGCTAGTGATGTGGAGCAATTTTTCTTATATTTATTTGCTTCTTTAATTTCATCCTCTGAGAAATGTGTATCTCAGATGCCCATTTCTAGACTTGGTCTTTAAATTTTGGGTCCCTAGTGTTTTTTAGTTCTTTATTAATTCTAGAGAGTATACCTTTGTCTGAGTACTTATTTGTCACGTATTTTTCCAAATATGTGAGTTGTCTTTCATTTCGCTGGTAATTTCTTTTGATGTGAAAAGCACATTTCAGTAAGAGGGAGTCCCAGTTGTTAATTCTTTCAACTATTTTCCTTGCAGTTTGATTTTTATTCCCGAAAGCTTTGCCTACCCCTATGGCTTCAAGAGTTCCTCCCACTTTCTCTTCCAGGAGATTTAGTGTCTCTGTTTTAATGCATAGATCTTTAATCCATTTTGAGTTTAGCTTAGTACATAGTGAGAGATCTGGGTCAAGTTTTAGTTTTTGCATGTAGATAACCAGTATTTCCAGCACCATTTGTTGAAGAGGCTATCTTTCTTCCAGTGAGTATGTTTCGCCACTTTGTCAAAGATAAGGTGGCTGAGTGTGCTCGTGGGGGCTTCAGCATCTTCTAAAAGATTCCATTGATCCTCAGGTCTATTTTGTTGCCAATATCATGCTGATTTTATCTCAGTAGCCTTGTAGCATAATTTCAAGTCAGGAATTTTCATGCCTCCTGCCTTGTCTTTATTGTCTAGTAATCCCTTGGCTATTCTAGGTCATTTCTGGTTCCAAATAAATTTTAGGAATGATTTTTCTAGCTATCTGGGGTATGTTGGTCATAGTTTGATAGGAATTACATTAAATCTGTATGGCAATTTTAGGAGAATGGCCATCTTCACAATGTTGGTTGTTCCTATCCAGGAGCATGAAATATCATTCCATTTTCTGAAATCCTCTGCAATCTCTTTTTTCAGAGTATTGTAATTTTCATTGAAAAGATCTTTGACTTCTTTAGTTAGATAAATAGCAAGATATTTCATTTTCCTCCGTGCTATTTTAAAAGGTAGTGTTTCTATATTCTCCCTCTCAGTGTGTTTGTTATCTGTGTAGAGGAATGCTATTAACTTTGGGTGTTTACTTTGTGACCTGCTATGCTACTGAATTTCTGTATTAATTCTATTATCTACTTGGTGGAGTTTTTTCAGTCTTCCAAGTAAAGTATCATGTCATCTGCAAACAAGGAAAATTTAAATACTTCTTTACATGTTTTTATTATTATATTTCTTTCTCTTGTCTAATGGCTGTAGCTACTGATGGCTGTAGCTACTGATTCCAGAACTGTACTGAATAGGAGTGGTGATAGAGGAAATCCTTGTCTCATAACGGATTTAAGTGTAAAAGATTTCAGGTGTTCCACATTTAGAATTATGTTTTCTGTTGTGCATTCATAAATCCCTTTTGCCAGATTGAGGTAGAGGCCATCTATTCCAATTTTCTGTAGGACTTTGAACATGAGGGTTGGACTTTCTCAAAAGCCTTT
>NW_004524639.1:5530873-5546372 GCF_000260255.1 Octodon degus
TTTCATCTGTGACCCATATGTTGCTGAATAGGGTGCCATTTAATTTCCATGTATTTAAGTTTTTTTTCTGGTTGCTTTTGTCACTTATTTCCAGTTTCATTGCTCTCTTGTCAGATAATGTGCATGGAATAATTTCAGTTTTCTTACATGTAGTTAAGCATGACGTATGGACCAGTATGATGTTTATTTTAGAAAATGACCAAAATGGAGTTGAGAAAAATTGTATTCAGTTGTGTTTAGGTCGAAAACTCTATATATGTCCATGATGTCCATTTAATTCAATCTCTGTATCAGGTCTGTTATTTTTTGCTATGTTTTTGTCTGGTTCATCAATCCTTTGTGTTAAGGTGGTGTTAAGTTCTCATGCTAAGGTGTCCTGTTATGATTGTGTTATTGGATATTAGATATTTCATGCCCATTAAAGTTTGCTTTATGTATTTGGGTGCTCCCATGTTTGTCGCATACATATTTGTGAGCGTTACCTCTTCCTCTTGAATTTTTCCCCTAACCAGTATATAGTGGCCTTCTTTATTTCACTTGATCATTGTTGGTTTGAAGTTGAGACAGTCTGTGCATAGAATTGCTACCCCCGCTTTTTTCTGACTTTCTAGAGCATGTAATATTGTGTTCCATCCTTTGACTTTCAGCCTATGAATGTCTTTATGAGATAAAAGTGTTTCTTGTAAACAGAATATTGTTTGAATTTTGTTTCCTAATCCACTGTGCCAGTTCATTTCTCTTAATTAGTGAATTGAATCCATTTACATTGATGGTTAGAATTGAGATGTATTAACTTACGATTGACATGTTATTTATCTGTTGTCGTTTCCTCCTTTTTCTCCTGTGTTTAATTCTTGCCCTATTTAGTTGGTTGCTTCTGATCTCATTTGTGGAGTTCTGATCGTTTTGGTCCCTCTCTAGAACATCTTTCAGTAGCCTGTGTAGGGTTGGCTTTTTCATCATGAAATTCTTTAGCTATTCTTTGTCATGAAAGTATTTCACTTCTGCATCAAACTTGAAAGCGAGCTTTGCAGGGCATAGTAGTCTGGGCTGGAATTTGTTTTCATTGAGGACTTGAAGTACTCTGCTCCATGCTCTTCTTGTCTTCATGGTTTGTGAAGTGAAGTTGGACCTAATTCTGCTGGCTTTTCCTTTGAATGTGTTCTGCTTCTTTTCTGTAGGGGCTTTCAGTATATTACTCTTGTGCTGGATTTCTGGGATCTTGAATTTTATATGTCTCATTGTGTTCTTAATTGGTTTGAGGTTACTTGGTGGTTCTGTATGCTTTGGTTACCTGAATGTCAGATTGTTTCCTCATACTTGGGAAGTTTTCTGCTATTACTTCTGCTCATATTCTTTTAATGTCATTTGTATTGACTCCTTCTTTCTCATTGTTACCTACTGTTCTCACATTGTTCATCTTTGCATCATCTTGCAGGTGATGGATTATTCTTTCCTGCATGCTTGTTGTTTTTAAGATCTCCTTTCTACCTTTTCACTAGTTGCACCACCATCTTCAAGATCTGAATCTCTGTCTTCACTTTCACTTAAACGATTTTGCAAGCTGGTGATTGAGATTTTAATTTTCTCTTTATCTCTTTGACTCTCCTTCATATGATCTATTTCTTTCCTGTATACCTCATTCAAGGAATCTGTCATTTTTCTAATCTCTATGTTTTTAATCAATGTCTTCTTTAGAATCAGTTATAAATACTTTACTGCAGTGTTTTTTTCAGATTGGGTTTCTTCCCTATGTTTCTGTAGTTGCTTCTTTACTTCAGATGCTATAATTTCTGAGAATTCTTTTTTTATTTCAGAACATAATTCCACTCTGAGTTCCTCTATTACTTTCTGCTGTTGCTTATTTACTATTGACGCTATTAATTCATACATTTGAGGTGAAGTAGTGTCCTTTGCAATTGTTTTGGGTGGGCATTGGGTTACCTCCAAATGTTTTTGCATTTGATTCTGTTCTGCAGATGTTATTAATTGGGGGATTTCTTTTTTTCATTTCGAATCTGTGTTCCTGTATACCTTTCTGCAGCTGTTTCTTTATATCAGAAATCATTAATTCATTGCTTTCAGCTGTGTGATTCCCAATTTGTTCTGTGTTAGTGTCCTCTGCACTTGTTACAGGTGGGCTTGGGTTCTGAGGTTGTGTTTTTTTCCTTCTCATCATTTTGTGCAGCATTGTCTTCTGACCTTTGTTGTAGATCTTTGTTACAGTTATAACCTTAGCATGTACTGAAGTTCAGGTGCAGATCTACAAAGTTTGGATTTATGCAGCTGTGCCTGGCTTTGTTCTGGCTGCTGTTCTCAGCTTCTTCCTGCTGCTGCCCTTGGTGTTGAACCTGTTGTGCTCCTCTGGTGAGATTTTCTGCTCCTGGACTAGCTGAGTTTTTTTATCCTCTACACTCTCTGCAGGGATTGCAGCTGCAGGGTTTCACCCCAGTCCTGTATGCCAGGCCTGATCTGAGCTTGGAGGGAACAAGTTGGAGTAGGGGGGAGAGTCAGGTCTCCCACACACTTTGCTCGCCTGGGCTAGGACTGGATCTGGTGTTTCCCGGTATGCGGCAGAAATTCCTCCCCTGTGTGTTGGGTTGTGGGGGTACTACGGATTGATGGGGGGCATCCCAATGGGTGGAAGAGGGTCTCACCCACGCTGCGCCTGGGATGGGAAGATTAGTAGGTCTCTCTGGGGCAGAGTAGCCAGAAGGTCTCCCACACACTCACAGGGCCTGTGCTAGGACTGAGTCTGGGGGTTCCCGGAACAAGACAGAAATTCTTACTCTGCCGGCAGTGTGGGGGAGGTGATGCCGAGTGGTGGGGGTGTCCCAAGTCGTCGAAGAGGGTCTCACCCTCGTTGTGCCTGGGTTGGGACCAGTAGTAGATCCCGCCAGTGCAGGTTACCCGGAGGCTCTACCACACACTCACTGGGCCTGGGCCAGGGTAGGGTCTGGAGGTTCCCTGAACAAGGCAGAAATTCCTACTGGGCGGGCAAGGTAGTAGAGGTGCTGTGGAGTGGTGGGGGGGTGTCCCAAGGCAGTGGAAAAGGTTCTCATCCACGCCTCACCTCGGCTTGGACCAGTGGTAGGTCTCGCTGTTGCACAGTAGCTGGAAGCTCTCCCACACACTCACAGAGCCTGGACTAGGACTGGGTCTGTGGGTTCCTGGAATGGTGCAGAATTCCTACTGGGTGGGGTGGGTGGGGTAGGTGCTGCGGAATGGTTGGGGGCATTCCAAGGGGATAGAAGAGGGTGTCACCCACACTGCACCTGGGCTGGAATCAGTAGTAAGTCTGGCTGGCGCAGGATAGCTGGAAGCTCTCCCACACACTCACCGGGCCTGGGCTAGGACTGGGTCTCTGAACACTGTATTGACCATAAGAGCATAAGTTATATTAGTGGTCATACTTGCCTTGTTGCTGATTTTTTTTCATACTAGCGATCAAACTCAGGTTCTTTTGCTTGCCATGTAGGTGCTTAATCTGCTGACCTATTTTCCTAGCCCTGCTTGCTGATTTTAGAAGGAAAGCTTTTATCTTCTCCCCATGTACTATGATATCAACCATTGGTTTGACATAAATGGCTTTAGTAGATTGAGCTCATGTCCTTCTGTACTCTTTTCTTCAGGAATATTTTCATGAATGGATTTTAAATTTTCTCAAAGGCCTTTTCTGTATCTAATAAGATGATCATGCAATTTTTGTACATGCTTTTGTTTACATGGTTAAGTATATTAATTGATTTGCATGTGGTATACCATTCACTACATACTTGAAATTAATCCTACTTGGTCACGATGTATCATCTTTTAGACACTTAGTTGCATTCTGTTTGCCAGTATTTTATTGACAATTTTTGTATTTATGTTCATGAGATTCTGCTGGAGCTGCCTTTTTGGTTAGGTCTTTTTCTACTTTTGGAATGAGGGTAATTCTACCTTCCAGGAATGACTTTGGGAATACTGCTCCCTTTTTAATTTCATTACAGAGTTTTAGGAATATTGGCAATAGTTCTTTAAATTTCTTGTAGAATTCAGCAATAAACCATCAAGACCTGGACTTTCCTAGATGGTATTATTTTTTAATACTTCTTTAGTTCTCATACAAGTTACAAATCCAGATGGCTGCTAATGGCAAAAGATATCACTTGGTGTGTAACACCAGTTACAAATGATCGGGTGTTACACACAATTGATATTTTCTCTAAACAACATTAGTACAAGCCTTTCTTCTCAATAAATTAAGAAAAAGTAGCTGTATTTCTATCCTAACTACCTTGTGTATACATATATAAAGTGTGCTTATGGAGAGTCATCTAGAGAGGAAAAACTTCTCGCAGGCTTTCACAGAGAGGAAATTCATCAGGCAATGGCTGTGACTCATCCAGATGTCTGCTACTGACAAAGGATCAACACGGTGCTCTACATGGTTCTAGGGTAAATCCTTAGGGGATTTAACTGACCTTCTCAGATAGAAAAAGTTACATTTTTACTTTATAGATCTATCTTTAACTTGGTCTTAACCATCCAGAAGAAGAGTGTAACCATGAGTTATAAAAATTAATGCCATATTAATATGCTAAGCTGTAAAAGGCTCAAGTCAACAACTTCTGACAATTACCAGTTGCTCTGTTAACTCACTACTATTATGGACTATTGGACTATATTGGGTTATTTTGCTGAATTCAATTGAATTCAGTTCAATTCAGTTCAATTACCTATATTCTTTGGACTGGCATCAAGTATGAAAAGGTCCTGTAAAGACTTCAATAAATATAGCATGACTAGAAGTCTATGAATTTCATTTATTCTTTTTTGGTTCACTGTATTGATTATTAATCTCAATTCTATTAATTTCTGCTTTAATCTTTATCATTTCCTTCTTTGTGCTGACTTCAGGTTTAGATTGTTCTTGTTTTCTAAGGACTTTCAGGAGCATTACTAACTCATTTGTTGAGTTACTCTTTTTATGATGTGGATATTCCCAGCTATATACATTCTTTTTAGGACTGTCTTCATTGACTCACATAGGTTTCAGGGTATTTACTGTACATGTATTTTGATTTCATTCTGTGAATATTCTAATTTCTTCCTTGATTCTTTCTGTGACCCACTGATTATTCAACAAGGTATTATTCGCCTTGGGATGCCCCCCACCACTCGGCAGAACCTCCCCCAACCTGCCTGCCAAGTAGGAATTTCTGTCACGTTACGGGAACCCCCAGACTCAGTCCTAGCCCAGGCCCTGTGAGTGTGTGGGAGTGCTTCTGGCTACCCTGCGCCTGTGAAACCTATTAATCTTCCCATCCCAGGTGCAGCATGGGTGAGACCCTCTTCCACCCATTGGGACTCCCCCCACCAATCCGCAGCACCTAACCCATCCCCCCACCAGAGAGGAATTTCTTCTGCATTCTAGGAACCCCAGGCATAATCCTAGCTGAGGCACGGTCAGTGTGAGGAAGAGCTTCCCTCTAATCTGCTCCAGCGGGACCTTATACTGGTCCCAACACTGGCAGAGCATGGCTGAGACACTGTTCCAACCCGTTGGGACACAGCTGCAATCCCTGCAGAGAATGCACAAAATAGAACCACCCAGCTGGACCAGGAGCATAGAATCTTCCCAGAGGGGCATAACAGGTTCACCCCCAAAGGCAGCAGCAGGAAGTAACTGAGCACAGCAGCTAGACACAAGCCAAGCACAGCTGGATAAATTAAAATCTTGTAGATCTGAACCTGAACTATAGTACATGCTAAGGTTACAACTACAACGAAGATCTACAAAAAAGATCAGAAGACAGTGCTACACAAAATGATGAGAAGGAACAAAATGCAAACTCAGAAGCCAGGCCCACCTGTAACAAGTGAAGAGGACACTAACACAGGACAAATTGGGAATCACACAGCTGAAAGCAATGAACCAACGATTTCTGAAATAAATAAACAGTTGCAGAAAGGTATAGAGGACCTCAGATTGGAAGTGAAAAAAGAAATTCCTGAATTAATAACATCTGCAGTAAAGAATCAAATGCAGAAACATTTGGAGGAAACCCAATGCCCACATAGAACAAGTGCAGAGGATACTAGCTCGGCTCAACTGCATGAATTAATAGCATCAATAGTAAATAAGCAACAGCAGAAATTTATAGAGGAACTCAGAGCACAATTCTTTTCTGAAATAAAAAAAAGAATTCTCAGAAATCACAGCATCTGAAGAAAAGAAGCAACTACAGAAACATAGAGAGGAAACCCAATCTGAAAAAAAAACACTGCAGTAAAAGAATTTATAGCTGCTTCTAAAAAAATAAAGGAGATTAGAAACATGACTGATTCCTTGACTGAACAATACAGGAAAGAAATAGATCGCATGAAGGAGAGTCAAAGAGATATAGAGAAAATTAAAATCTCAATCACAAGCTTGCAAAACCATTTAAGTGAAAGTGAAGACAGAGTTTCAGATCTTGAAGATGCTGGTGTAGCTAGCGAAAAGGTAAGAAAGGATCTCTTAACAACAACGAGGATACAGGAAAGAATAATCCATCACCTGTAAGATGATGCAAAGAAGAACAATGTGAGACTAATAGGCATCAATGAGAAAGAAGGAGTCAATACAAATGACATTTAAAAAATATGAGCAGAAGTAATAGCAGAAAACGTCTCAAATAAGAGGAAAAAAATCTGACATTCAGGTAACCAAAGCATACAGAACGCAAAGTAACCTCAACCCAATGAAAAACACACCAAGACCTATAATAGTAAAGATTCCAGAAATCCAGCACAAGAATAATATACGGAAAGCCACTAGAAAAAAGAAGTAGATCACATTCAAAAGAAAACCCATCAGAATTACAGCCAATATCTCTTCAGAAAAAATGAAAACAAGAAGACCATGGAGAAGAGTATTTCAAATCCTCTATGAAAACAAATTCCAGCCCAGACTACTATATCCTGCAAAACTCTCTTTCAAGTTTGATGGAGAAGTGAAATACTTTCATGACAAAAAACAGCTAAAGAATTTCATGATGACAAAGCCAACTCTACACAGGCAACTGAAAGTTGTTCTAGAGAGGGAGCAAAATGATCAGAACTCTGCGATTGAGATCAGAAGCAGCCAACTAAAAAGGACAAGGAATCAAACACAGGAGAAAAAAGAGCGAAAGACAACAGGTAAATATCGTGTCAATCGTAAGTCAATATATCTCAATTCTAACCATCAATGTAAATGGACTCAATTCACCCATTAAGAGAAATAGACTGGCACAGTGGATTAGGAAACAAAATCCAACAATATGCTGTATACAAGAAACACATTTAACTCATTAAGACATTCATGGGCTGAAAGTTAAAGGATGGAACACAATTCTACAGGCCCCAGCATCTGAGAAAAAAGCAGGGGAAGCAATCCTATTCTCAGAAAGACTCAATTTCAAGCCAACAATCATCAAGTGAAATAAAAAAGTCCACTATGTATTAGTTAGGGGAAAAATTCAAGACGAAGAGGTAACACTCACAAATATGTATGCACCAAACATGGGAGCGGCCAAATACATGAAGCCAATCTTAAAGGACATGAAAAATCTAATATGCAATACCACAATTTTAACATGAGACCTTAACACACCCTTATCTCCAAAAGATAGGTCAAACAGACAAAAACTTAGCAAAGAAATAAAAGAACTGAACTAGAGCTTGAAACAAATGGACTTGCTGGACATTTACAGAATGTTCCACTGAAACACAGCTGAACACACATTTTTCTCAGCTATACAAGGGTCATTTTCTAAAATAGACCACATACTGGTCCATAGGTCATGCTTAAGTATATGGAATAATACAGAAATTATCCCATGCACATTATCTGACCACAGTGCAATGAAACTGGAAGTAAATGACAAAAGAGAACAAAAAAAAAAAACATTAAATACATGGAAATAAAATGACACCCTACTCAGCAACCAATGTGTCACAGATGAAATTAAACAGAAATTCAACAATATCTACAATTCAAAGAAAATTCAAACACAACTTATCGTAATTTATGGGATTCAAGGAATGCAGTTCTCAGAGGGAAATTCATAGCTGTGAACTCACACCTTAGGAAAACAGAATGGCAAAAATAAATACCATAATGCTCTACCTTCAACAACCAGAAAAGGAAGAGCAAACCAAACCCAAAGTCCAAGGACAATAGGAAAGCATAAAGATTGGAGCAGAAATTAATTCTGTTGAGACGAAGAAAACAATTCAAAGAATTAAAAAAGCCAAAAGCTGGTTCTTTGAAAGATTAAATAAAATCAATAAGCGCCTAGCTAACCTCATCAAAAAGAGGAAAGAAAAAATTCAAATACAAGCAATAAGGAATGAAGAGTGTAATAACCACAGACCCAGTGGAAATTCAGAAGATTATCAATAACTACTTTGAGAATCTTTACGCTCACAGAGTAGAAGACACAGAAGAAATGGACAGATTCCTAGAAAGGTACAAATTACCACAACTGAATCGACAAGATATAACCACTCTCAATAGCCGCATAACAGCCAATGAAATACGAGATGGAATTAAAAACCTAGCGACAAAAAAAACTCCAGGTCCAGATGGAATCTCAGCTGAGTTCTACAAGACATTTACAGAAGATGTAGTCCATGCATTCCCCAAACTCTTCCATGAAATTGAAAAGGAAGCAATGCTCCCAAAATCATTCCTGGAGGCAAGTATTATACCAAAACCAGGGAAAGACGCAACTAAGAAGGAAAACTACATGCTGATCTCCCTCATGAACATAGATGCCAAAATCCTCAAAAAAAAATCCTAGTAAATAGAATACAGCAAATCATCAAGAAGATCATACACCATGATCCGATAGGATTCATCCCAGGGATGCAAGGATGGTTCAATATTCGAAAATCTATTAATATAATACAGTATATCAATACAGCGAAAACTAAAATCCACAAGATCATCTCCATTGACTCAGAAAAGGGTTTCACAAAGTCCAAAACCCATTCCTATTCAAAATCCTACAGAAAATTGGAACAGATGGCCTCTGCTTCAATCTGGGAAAAGCCATTTATGAAAAACCAACATAATCCTAAATGGGGAAAAACTGAAATATTTTACTGTTAGATCTGGTACACGAAAGGGATGTCTTCTATCACTCCTCCTATTCATTATAGTTCTGGAATCATTATCTAAAACCATTAGACAGGAGAAAGAAATAAAAGGAATAAGAATAGGCAAAGAAGAAGTTAAATCATATTTATGTGCAGATGACATTATACTTTACATGCAAGACCCAAAACACTGCAAGGAGGATCTTTTGCAATTAATACAGAAATTCAGTAGCATAGCAGGTTATAAAGTCAATACCCAAAAGTCAATAGCATTCCTCTACACAGACAACAAACACACTGAGAGGGAAATTATAGAAATAACACCTTTTACAATAGCACCGAGGAAAATAAAATACCTTGGAATTAACCTAACTAAAGAAGTCAAAGACCTTTTCAAGGAAAATTACAGTACTCTGAAAAAAGACATCCTAGAGGATTTCAGAAAATGGAAAGATATTCCATGCTCCTGGATAGGAAGAAACAACATAGTGAAGATTGGCTTACTCCCAAAATTGCTGTACAGATTTAATGCAATCCCTATCAGACTACCACTGACATACCTCACAGTGCTAGAGAAATCATTCTTAAAATTTATCTGGAACCAGAAAAGACCTAGAATTGCAAAAGCAGTCCTGGGCAATAAAGACAAGGCAGGAGGCATTACAACTCCTGACTTGAAATTATACTACAAGGCTACTGTGATAAAATCAGCATGGTACTGGCAACAAAATAGACCTGAGGATCAATGGAATAGGTTAGAAGACGCTGAAGCCCCTATGAAAACACTCAGCCACCTTATCTTTGACAAATGGGCCGAACATACTCACTGGAAGAAAGATAGTCTCTTTAACAAATGGTGCTGGAAAAACTGGCTCTCTACATGCTGAAAAATCAACCTTGACCCAGGTTTACATCCATGCACTAAAGTCAAATTGGATTAAGGATTTAAACATTAAAGCAGAGACACTAAATTTTCTGGAAGTGAAAGTGGCAGAAAATCCTGAAGACATAGGGGTAGGCAAAGAGTTCATGAACAGAAATCAAATTGCACAGGAAACAGGTGAAAGATTTCACAACTGGGACCTGCTCTAAGAAATTTTTTCATGTCAAAAGAAATTACCAACAAAGTAAAAAGGCAATGCGCAAATTTGGAAAAAATCATAGCAAATCAGTACTCAGACAAAGGTCGGCTCTCTAGAGTTTATAAAGAATTAAAAAACGCTAGGGCCACAAAACCGAGATTAACACATGCTTCTCAGAGGAAGAAATTAAAGAAGCGAATAAATATATGAGAAAATGCTGCACATTACCGGCCCTTCGAGAAACGCAAATGAAGCAACATTGAGATGTCATCACACCCCAGTAAGAATTGCTATCATAACGAAATCAACCAACAACAAATGTTGGAGAGGCTGTGGGGAAAAAGGAACACTTATCCATTGCTGGTGGGAATGCAAACTGGTGCAACCGTTACGGAAATCAGTATGGAGACTCCTTAGAAAAGTTGGACTGGAAATCCCATTTAAACCAGCTATTCCTCTACTGGGAATTTTCCCAGAGGATCTGAAAGCATCATATCAAAGTGATATATGTGTGCCTATGTTTATAGCAGCACAATTTGTCATAGTGAAATCTTGGAATCAACCAAGATGCTGATAACATGAAGCATGTTTGAAAAAGATGTGGTATTTTTACACAATGGAGTATTATTCAGCTATTAAGAATGATAAACTCGAAGCCTTTATATTGAAGTTTATGCCACCTGAACATATACTCATAAGTGAAATAAACCAGACACACATGTGTAAATATCATACAATTTCCCTAGTATAAGAATTCAAAAGAAGAAATACAAATAGAAAGGTACAATACAAGTAAAAAAGAAAGCAGGATCTCAAGGACTATCTAATCAAGACAGGGAAAGGAGAAGAGCTAGGAAACATGACAATGTCAAGCCATACAGTTATATGTGGAAGATGGTAAAGGCAATGATCCTGAGAATCTTCAGAAAATCTTTTAATCTAGCAGTTAATTGGAAAGATTCTCAACCTGACTAACTATATATACCGATACTTGTGAACCAAGCTGCAGAACTGCAGATGATAATTTATAATAGTAGGTTCATACTTGGAGTACCTGTCATTCTGGTCTTCTGAATATGGGCTTCTTGTCATGACATGCTAGTTGCTGCTATGGTGTCTGTCAAGTAAATGGTTGTTCAGAAAAAGGGTGTGTTGAATGATAGCAAGCGACAGGAAAAGGAATATTGTGGGACTGTCC
The DNA here is from genome assembly GCF_000260255.1 of Octodon degus. Lineage (NCBI taxonomy): Eukaryota > Metazoa > Chordata > Mammalia > Rodentia > Octodontidae > Octodon > Octodon degus. The sequence continues at coordinate 5,542,265 of NW_004524639.1, forward strand.
TGCTTCTAGGTTGTATACAGTGAGATTTTTGGACTTATGTGTAAACATAAGAAGTATATAATTATTTATGCCTATTTTTAAAATATGTTCTGATTTTTAAATGTCTTTTATCATATTCTGTAGGGACTTAAAGGTCCACATATCAATACTTGATGAAAAATACCTGTTCCATATTATGCCTAAGATGTTTGATATGCAAACAGATAGTGAGGGTATGCTTAACAGTCTACGTTGTATGGTAATAACAATAAGTTTGTCTTCTGGATGGTTAACAACCTAAGTTTGCAGTCCAAAATTAGCAAAAAATGAGGGCTGCAAGGAAAGCCAACATTTTGGCCCTATCCTGCTAATTTCAATTAAGACTCAGGAAATGAGAACTTGTACTGTAACGTCATGTAAGTCAGTAGTGTCCCAAATTTTCTGATCAAACTGATTATGGAGCCAAAGGGGAAAGTGATCGATGATGTAGAGTGTGCCTAATGGGAGTCACATGGAAAGAAAGCATTCACTCAGGCTTTCACGGAGTGCACATTTTCCAGGCAATGGCCGTGACTCATCCATATGGCTGACACTGATAAAGGTTCTACAGTCTGAGGTAAAGGATCTCAGGATAAATCCTGAGGGGATTTCACTGACCTTATCAGACCCAAAAGCTACAACTCTTGTTGCATAGGTCCTGCTTTACCTTGGTCTTAACCATCTAGCAGAAAAGTTATAAAAATGAAATATAAGAAGTAAAGCCATTTTGTTATGTTGAGCTGTAGGGAACTCACATCAATAATTTCTGACATTGTCAGTCAAGCAGAAGACCCAATACTATTATGGCCTACTGGACTCTTTTAGAATATTTTGCTGAGTTTACACCCCTATAATATTCAAATAATGAAACTTAACAAAAAAAGGGAATACAGACGAATGTCCATTTTGTATCTGTGTATTCAAAGTTGTTAGGATAGATATATAGTCACATTCTCTTAATGAATAGAGTGATTTGTTCTAATGGTGTTTGTAAGTATGATACAATGTCCGCATATTGTACGACAATTAAGCACTAGGGTGAATGTATGCAATGTGTTAATTATGGAAACTGTCCAATTTGATTTGAAACTGTCTCATTACTATTTCTTTATCAATAAAATTATGATAAAAAAGAAGATATTATTTAATTTTCAAGTTTTCACATAATTTCTGTGCCTTCTTTTGATACGGATATCTGGTTTCATTGCAGTATGGTATGATAATACTCATGGAAAATTTTCAACGTTTTGCATTTACTTAAATCTGCTTTATGGATTAGAAATCTTGTATGCTATCGATAAGAATGTGTATTCTGCTATTGGATGGACATTACATAATTATTTACTAAGTTTATTTGATTGAAACTTTGATCCAACTCTGATATTGATTTTTTGATTTTTCATCTAGTTTATATTTGATAGTGGGATATTGAGGTCCCCTATAATTTCAGTTATTTCCCTCATATGATGTCATTAGTTCTTCTGGAAGAAAATACTCAAGAGGGGAATAGCTCGGTTGAATGGGACTGCTAATGCAATATGCATTGCCATTATTTATTTTAAAAAAATTTTAAAGCAATTTTACTGTCTTCTGATGTTTTACTTGTTTCACTTAGTCTTTTTGTGTCATCTAGCAGCTGTTGGGCCCCTTTTTCATGTTCTTTTGTTGTTTTTCAGGTGTCTTTGAGCAGCTGGTCTTTGAAAGCACCCTTGTCTTGTAATTGTTTCCCCTTGATTTTTTTCTGCTATCTGTAGTTTCTTTTTCTTTTGGGGGTGTTTCATTTATTCCTCATGAATATATTATTTGACCTAAAATATTTAAGTACAACATATTTACTTCTACAAGATCTGGACACACAGATTTTTTTAAGATCCTGAAAGTTGCTGGGGAGATAGCTCAGCATTCTAAGTGCCTCCCTGGCAAATGCGAGGACCCAAGTTTGATCCCCAGTATCATATGCCAACTAGCCCCATAATCCCAGGCGTGCCCAGTTGGCCAAAACTATGCACAGTGGAGCACACCCGTAATCCTAGCGCTGGGCAAGATGAGACAGAAGAATCACTACAAGTCTGAACTGTGTAGTGAGACCCTGTATCCAATTAAAAAAAATCGTAAAAAAATAAATCCTGGAAGTAGGCCCAGTGTGGAGGCACAGGCCTATAATCCCCGCACTCAAGAGGCTGACGCAGGAAGATCATTGTGAGTTTGAAGACAGTCTTGGCTACAGAGTGAGTTCAAGGCCAACCTAAACTGCACAGCAACACCTTGTCTCATAAAGAAAAAAAAAGAAAGAAAAAAATCCTGACAGAAATTATTAGCAAACACTAATTTTATTTTTTTAAAGCACAAATATTATTTATCCCCATCAGGTTAATAGCAATTGAGTCAGCAATAGAACTTAGATGTAACTGAGTAGCAAAGAATGTGTTTAGCAAGTACAAAGCCCTGGATTCAACTTCCAGCACCAAACCCAAAAGTAACATCCTATGTTGGTAAGGATGTAATGCAACTGGATGTCATGTCACGCTTGAAGTGTAAATCTCTCAAGAGTTTTGGAATGTTTTAGTCACTTTATACTCTTACTTCTACCAGTTCTGCTTCTTAGCATATGCTCTAGAGAAACTCTTAAACATGTGCTCATCCAACCAGTTTACCTGCTTTACCTAAGCTTCTATAGAAGAGTCAGGCCCATTCCTCATGCCAGGGTTTGGTTGCAAGCTCTACCTACCACTATAACAATTCTGTTCATTTACCCTTTGCTGAGAAATAGAGCAGGCAAAAGCAACAAGGCTACTCTGGGCGCAATTATGGTGGTTACAACTCGCTGGTTTCAATCATATCAAGACGAATCCAGACAGAAATGAGGGCTCTCTGTATCTGAAGCAGTTATGACAAATGATAATGCTTTCAATCAATGCTCTGTGAGAGCTTGGTTGTGTAGTTTATGCCTGTCATCTCAGCTTTATCCAATTGAGCCTCCTTTCTCTCTCAGAAGTCCCCTAGATAGGATCTGTTAGCAACAAGCTGGTAGTGATAGCTGGTACTGTTGCTTATCTTGCATGACCAGAATTTCTGTGAAGTCACCGTGGATAACATGAAGCTTCCGAATTCAGAAGGTGGAAAGGCAACATTGAAGTTGTGTATCATCCAACAACTCACAGAATTAGAGAAAACAGTCCTAAAATTCACATGAAACCTGAAGAGACCACTTTTCCTCCAGTGTTTAATTGTTTGCCCTATTTGGTGGGTTCTTTCCATTCTCATTCATGGGGCTGTGATCAATTTGCTCCCTCTCTAGAACATCATTTAGTAGTCCGTGTAAGCTTGGCTTTGTCATCATGAAATTCTTTAGTTGTTCTTTGTCATGGAAGTATTTCACTTCTCCATTATACTTGAAAGAGTTTTGCAGGATATATCTGTCTGGGTTGGAATTTGTTTTCTTGCAAGACTTGAAGTACTTTGCTCCATGACTTGATGGTTTGTGAAGAGAAATCTGCCGTTATTCTAATGGGTTTTCCTTTAAATGTGAACTGTTTCTTTTCTTTAGTGGCTTTTAGTATATTGTTCCTATGCTGAATTTCTGGGATCTTGATTATTATATGTCTGGGTGTGGTTTTCATTGGGTTGATGTTATTTGGAGTTCTATATGCATTGGTTATGTGAATGTCAGATTGTTGCCCCATATTTGGGAAGTTTTGTGCTATTACTTCTGCCCATACTCTTTTTATATTATTTGTTTTGACTCTTTTCTTCTCATTGATGCCTATTAGTCTCACATTGTTCATCTTTGCATCATCTTGCTGGCATTGAATTATTTTTTTCCTGCATCCTAGTTGTTTTAAAGAGATCTTTTCTTACTTTTTCACAGCTGCAATGGTGTCTTTAAGGTCAGAAAATCTATTTTCACTTTCCCTCAAACGGTTTTTCCAGCTTGTGATTGAGGCTTTAATTTCCTGTATATCACTTTGAACCTGTTTCATACATTCTATTTCTTTCCTAAATTGCTTATTCAAGGGTGCCATCACTTTTATATTCTGCTCTATTTTTTATCAGTGTATTCTTTAGAAGCACTTAGTACTTCTTTGATTAT
>NW_004524639.1:5546701-5553972 GCF_000260255.1 Octodon degus
TTAGAGTTGAACCCTTTGTGTCTCTCTGGCAAGATATTCTGCTCCTGAATCGGCTCGGTGGGTCTTGCCTCTAGCCTTTTTGCAGGGAGTTCTGCTGAAGGGTTCCTCGCTGGTTCTGCACTCTGGGTCAAATGAAGATCCGCGAGCCCTGGGTGGTCTCACTCACATGCTGGGCCTGGGCTCTGTGTCTATTCAGGATCCAGAAGCCCTGGGCAGTCTCTCTCACTCTCCGGGCCTGTGCTCTGGGTCTATTCAGGATCCACCTGCCCATGGTCGTTTCACTCACTCGCCAGGCCTGCGCTCTGGGTCTATTCAGTATCCCCAGGCTGCGGATCCTCTCACTCACTCACTGGGCTTGTGCTCTTGGTCTATTCAGGATCCCATGGCCCGGTCAGTCACACTCACTTCCTGGGTCTGCACTCTGGGTCTGTCTGTACTTTCAATATAATTTTTTAATCTTCATTTCTCTTTGAAATTTTCTCATAGAATGTAATTATTTGCTAATCTGGTCATTTGTGTTATGTATCATTTGGTTTAGCTTAGCTAACTTTTTATTAGTGTCCCTAACCATTGTATTTATGATTCCAAGAATTTGTTTAGCTATAACTTAGGTAATCTATTCTTTAATCTCCTGTTATTCTTTTTAATAAATTGAATATGTGGCTTTCGATAGTCTCTCCTTGATGCCCCTGGATCAGCTTTAGGGGAGGTATTTTACTATTTTGTGTTCCCTTGTTTCTATCATTTTGTGCTAAGGTTTTTGGATACTTATAGTGTAAAGATTTTGTTGCAGATTTAGAGATCTCTTTAGTCAGTTACTCTTCAGTGATACATTTTGGGATGGCCAATTATAGTCTTTTGTCTCTGCCCTCTTAAGTGACTTGAGAGAGGGTGATGTAGTACAATTGGCCTAATATTGAGTTCTCTGGGAATTTACTAGTATTGTTAATGTCACAAAGGTAACTTGGGTGTAGGCTTACATAACAAACCCCTTAATAGCAACAGTTATTGGGCCTTGGTAATGTCAAGCAAATCAGCTACAGTAGTATCATCCCATAGGAATTGGATATTAACATAGCAGAACAATGAACTATGTACCGCCCTTGATCCTAAAGAAGGAATCCACAATTATAGTGTAAACATTAAGACAACCCAGGTATATATTTACAATTAATGTGCACTAAATGTGACAGCTTTATCTCCACTAATGGTAGAAAAGAATTAAATAATAATTTTACAGAATTAATTGCCTAAATATTAATAAAGCTTTTTTATCATACTATTAAAGATATAGGGGTTTGGGATTGTGGGACTATAAGGAGAAAAATTTGAAAACATATCCTTTGAGATCAGAAAGCAGGTAGAGAAGTGAGATAGAGGATCTTATTTGAGAGTAGAAGGATATTTTTAGAATTAGTTAAAGATAACATAAAAATAAAAGAAAAATGAAGGAAAAGAAAAATAACATGCAGAATAAAAATAAGAAAAAATTCAAATGAGAAAAATTAGCAGGCAAAAAAAGAAATGAAATTCAAGAGGGGTAAATAAGAAAAAGAAAAATATTTTTAAAGAACTCCCAAATTTCTCTGTGCTTTTGAATGAGTGATTTCCTTCTGGGATCTGCAGTTTTTTAAAAAAATTATTTGATTTTTCTGTTTATTTATTTATTTATTTGATATAAGGTCTCATTATGTATTTCAGACTCATAATGATCCTCCTGTCTCAGCTTCCCTAGTGCTGGGATTATAGGCATGTACCACCATGACTGGTTTCAGGGCTGGCATGGTGCAACCAGTTCCAGTAAGGCTTGCAGTGCTGAGGATGGAACTCAGGTCTTTTCACTTGCCAGCCAGGTGCTTAGACCATAGTGCTATCTCACCAGCTTTTTATTTTTGGGGGCAGGGGAAATCTGTAATTTTGGAATCTACACATTTAAAACTTTCCCCTGCTAGCTTTAAAGACTGTGCTTTATTGAAGCACTCCCCTCTCCATTCCTGAGACTTCAATTTTTATCCAGGGTGAAGCAATGTCCAATTTGAGATATGTCCTCATTCATTGATAAGTAAACAAGATAGTCCCCAGATTCATACCATATACAGTCAGTAAGATTAGGGCTCAAATACTCAGCTGCAACATTTTTGTGAGGGCCAGGGTCTGTGTCTTTCATTGCCTAAGCTCAAACCCCTCATAGGGTCTTTTTCTGGTTTACTTCCTATCTGCATCTGTCTCCTATGGCTCTCTTTCACATAGTCATTATGAGAGGTTGATGCTGGAAACCCTCAAGTGAAGCTATCCCACAGCTGTTCTGAGTCCCAGAATTAAACACTCAACTTTTTCCTAGAAGCTTTTCCTAGAACTGTATCCAAACTTTTCAGCAATAAGGTGACCACCTGAGCTGGGATCCCTCTCAAGCTCTTGCCTGCCATGTGGCAGGACTCCCATAGGAGCAAAACTCCATACTGTCCCCACTTATCACAAGAGCCTGCTGATCCAGCCCACCATAGCCCCTTTTCCCTGAGGGCCCAGGACCTCCTAGCACTCGTCTTTCTTCTTCTAAGTCACACTCCCTTCCTTGTGAGCCAAGAGCTGTAGCTAGGGGAAATAATCCAAAATGTTTCATTCCCTTCTCTGTGTTGTGGCCCATCCCTTTGACTTCTCCATAGTTTTGTTTTTCTTCAGTTTCTTATTAATTCTTAGTGATCTACATACTTCTCTTTTGTTTCTCCCTTGAATTGTTACTTTCCAGTGTCTGAATTTTGACTCTCAGAGAGCCCGAAATGCTGCCACTCTGCCATCTTTTATCCCCTTGGTTTCCTCAATTTGTAAATTTTTGTGTGTCTTACAATATTTGCAGATGATATTCCCTCTACTAAGAATACTCTTTTACCAAACCTTGATATGGGTGGATCCTCCCTATACTTCTGCTTTCACCTTAAACTTCATGTCAGATATAGATGCTTCTTAGCCACCTCATCTAAATTATCTTCCCTCTACACCATCACCCACCCCACCTCGTTAAGCTCCTGTTTGATATCTCATCACTCTTATCACCTTGAAAAGGTGTATTTATGTAATTGGTACTTTTTTATGCCTGTTCCTCAAAACTTCTGTGCCTGTCCCATAGTTTACATTGAGTATATATTTGATGAAAAGAGTGAGTGAAAAAACGAAGAGTTAGCAAGTACCTTTACAATTCTCACTCCCTAGTTATTCAGTGGGTGGGATCTTCAATGATTGTGGCTTGATAAATAGGTGGCAAAGGAGAATTTTAAATATGTCACCCATTTGTTAATGTTTTTCCTGTTAGTAAGTGGAATCAATGTTCGTCTCTTTGGATTTAACAGGGATTAGAAATATGTGGATAATATATCAGGACAAGAGCAACAGCAATGTATTCTGAGGATAATAGTAACATTTAGATGAAGGAAGTGATAGTCTCTGTATTACAGCTGGGCCACAGAAATTGATGCACCTTTTATCTTGACTGCTTTAAACTTGATTTTGTGTCACAAATATGCCACATAACATGTCTGATTATTGCGATGTCCCCACAGTGTGAAAAAGTCACATGGAGCACCCATGTGGAAGTTATCTACTGTGGCAGTCTCTGGAGAGACAGAATTAATGTTCATCTATGATTTATAGAATCTATACCATAATTTCAAATTATTTGCTATTCTTCTCACTGAGGATTGGGATCTATATTCCTCACCCTTGCATATGGAAATGCTAAAATGGCTTTGATCAGGGCACTAAAGGCTGACGGCAAGCAACATACACATGCAAATGCATATATCTTCAGATAACCCTCACTGCTTTGTACTCATGCAACTACAGCTGAAGTTCCAGACATTGTGGGATTGAGATGTCATTCCTACTGTGACCTGTGTAGGGTACTGACTCACAGAATCCAGCAGCATAATTCACTTTATGATTTAGTTCACTAATTTAGTGATGATTTCTAAAGAGCAATGATAACTGGAATCGTTGTCATGGTATCTGTGTCATGTTTGGAGGTACAAATTATTTTAAATTCTTTTACTGATTACAGAAACTTCAGGTCTAAGGGAGAGTTCTTCCTGAATAATACTGGATTTTAAACTTTTGTATGATTTAGTATATTTATACATTGAATGCATACTTCTTGCATCCTGGCTGTCGTCTTCTATGGAGCATTAGCAGCTTCATCATACTTGTTGTCCATGTTAACTTACACTTCCTGCCTCCCTCTTTAAAATCTTGCCTCTACCCCTAATATCTCTGGCACCACGCAACAAGGGTTCAGTGAAAACATTTCCTCTGTGATTAACTGAATGTTTGGTGTGCAATAATAATTTTCATTGTGTCCTATTTTTTCCTTTAAATATCAGGCTATTCTGTGTTCCTGGTCAGCACCAATCTTCCTGTGACAAACATGTGATAGAGATGAAGGACTGAGCCACCTGTGGTGTTCCATTTGATTTAAGGTCATCCATACTTTTGCTATTCAAATTTCACCACTCGCACTTTTTTATACAGGGTTTTTCTGTGTAGCCCAAGTTAGTCCTGACTTCACTATGTAGCCCAGGCTCACCGCGATCTGGATTCAAAACACTGGGATTACAGGAGTGCACTACCATGCTTAGCTACCACCACCATTTCAGACATTCATTTCTCAGTCCTTTGTTTCTACAATAGTGTATACCTTGAGGGACTGCTGCAGGGATGAGGAAGCTAAGACAATGGCTAAACAGTAGAAATAAATGCAACAGTAACAAATGCTTCTAACAGCAAATAATATTTTACCATGATCCAGGCAGTAGGCTGATGTTTTAGGTACTCAACACCATGAAATCCTCATAACAGCCATACAGCATAAACACTACTACCACCATCATTGTACATATGAGGAAACTGAGGTTCAGAGAGGGTAATCACCAAAATTTCACTGCCATCAAGTCATGGCATCCAGGCCTATCTATCCGAATTTACATCTCAGTGTACTGATACAAATGCCTACATATATGCCAGCTTCCTTGAGTTTTTTTAAACCATTTATTTTTAATGACAAAACAATAGCAATCCATGTCTCAATTGTAAAGACATTTCAGGAAATAGGTTCTTTGAAGAGGAGAGGGATTTTTGAGGGTAAGATTGGAGCAGGATTTCCTTTAGAGTGGAAATCTATTTCCTTAAGGACATCTGTCAAGATGATCACATCAATCATTTGATTCGATAAGGAATATCAGGAGTGTGATTGCATAGTGAGTTCAGTCATTTTCTCTCAATCTGTGATTCAGCTTCCCCTAGAGATTCAGATACTGAAATTCAGATCCCTTTCTCTCCTCTCTGTTACCACCACTAGCCAGGACTTTATCCTCTGGCCCCACCTGAGATTCCTCTGGAGGGAACAAGGAGCCTTCTCTGATGATTGCTAAGGACAGGGTGAAAAAGAGAGCTCTTTAACTGGTACTTTAAAAAAGAGACACTTGAGAGGCACCCAGAGGTGACTGTTGGATAAAGAGACCCTTGATTTTGTCCTGTAGCATAACAAGTGCTTGATGAAGATGATGATTAACACCAACTCAGAAACTGCACATGCTGACACGGATACAAATGAGGACTATACACAGGCTGACAAACTCAGGGAAGACACTAAGAATTTGGTTTAACTGTGTGGAAGTAATTCTAATTGCAGGCATTTAAGTATACTGTTCACAATTTATGCTTAATTGCCATCCAGCACAATAACAATTATGCATATCATTAAATACGTGTCAGATTAATTTCGTTGTAAATTTTGATTATAACAGCAAACCCAATGTATGTGTGCTCTGTCTTTATCATTTGTTTCTCAGATTGCTCACAACTTAGGAATAAATGAGACAGAATATTGGCTGGGGGGCCAGGAATGGGGAAGGTGCAGAGGCAGCTGCCTGGGGTTGAATATTTACAATGAGTAGCACACAAAGTGGATAATCAACAAATGCATAAATCCTGGCAGCTTAACTTCAGCAGAGCCTGCAGGCAGCTCCATAGTCTTTTATGCATTTATTGCTGATTCTTTGGCTGTATTCATGCCCACAGGATGTTCCAAACCATTTCTGATCCCCTTGACCTCTCAGCTTACTCCTTCCTCTCTTGACTTTTGCTCAGTGGGTTAAGGATGACCTTCCACTGCCCTTCAACCATATGTATGTCTTGTGCTTCCTAGTCTGGATCCTACTTTTGTCTTGTTGCAGTCTTCTTTTTCTATGGGTTTCTGGTCTCTGACAAATAGGAATGTCTTTTCATCTATGTTCTGGCCCTTTCCCCTCAGACCTCCCCAGAGACTGATTCTCTCTCCCAATATATCACTATGTCTTCAGTTTATTCTTGGTATTTTTGCCATGTGTATACTAGGTAATCAGTAAATCTTCACTGGAAACTCCTTCAGACACAGATGGGATACAGTGCCAATGTAGGCACACACATGAACTATTCTTGCTATTCTCTCATTGTCTCTTCTTCTAAGTTAACATGGTGATTATATATCGTCCATGTCGAAAATAGACTGGATTGCCCTCCAGGTAAGGGCTCCTACATTATTTGTTTTTATTTTCTGATTCCTTAGTGCAGCTTGAAGAACTCCATAAATACTGCTAGACTTTAATTCATTAATCCACAAATGCAGACTCTTCTGTGGAAGGATGGGTATGTCTGATATTTTCTTTTCATTTTCTTGGAGATGGTAAGAAGGATAGGTGATGTAACATCCTGCAACTCAGTGGTGTCCCAAATTTTCTGATCAAGATTATGGGACCACAGAGGAAAGTGATCAATGATGTAAAGTGTGCCTAAGGAGAGTCACATGGGGAGAAAACATTCTCTCAGGCTTTCTCATAGAACAAATTGGTTAAGCACTGGCCATGACTCATCCACACGGCTGACACTGACAAAGGATGTGCAAACTGCGGTACAGGATTTCAGGGTAAATCCTGAGGTGATTTAACTGACTTTGTCAAATACAAAAGTTACATTTATTGTTACTTAGGTCTTGTTTTTCTTGGTCTTAACCATCCAGCAGAAAAGTATAATATCGAGGTATTAAAAGTAAAGCCATTTAATATGCTAAGCTGTAAAAGGCTCAAGTCAACAACTTCTGACACTGACAGTCTTGCAGAAAACCCACTACTATTATAGGCTACGGGACTATATTGGATTACTCTGCTGAATTCATGCACCTACAGTATATGAATGGCAATGGAATACACATCTCTGATAAAAGTAAACAAAATAGGGGATATAAATGA
>NW_004524639.1:5560560-5567124 GCF_000260255.1 Octodon degus
TGTCCATTTTGTATCTGTGTATTCAAAGTGGTTGGGATAGATATATAGTTACATTATCTTAATGAATAGAGGGATTTGTTCTAATGGTGTTTTTAAATAGGATATCATGTGCACATCTTGTACAGCAATGAACCACTAGGAAGAATGTATGCAGCATGTTAATTATTGATACTGCCCTACCAATTTTGTTTGAAACTGTCTCATTGCTATTTGTTTCTCAATAAAATTATGGGAAAAAACAATTTAAAAATTCTTGTAACTATACTACTAACCTGTTTTGAAATTATCTCATTGCCACTTCTTTCTCAATAAAATTATTCAAATATAAAAAAAGAAAAAAGGATAAGAGAAAGTACTTGGCTTTGGTATGTGATATACATAAGTTCTGTTCTAGGCATTACCACTCACCAACTGAGAGAGCTTATTAGATCATCTGAAAAATAGGGACAGTAATAAAATCCATTTTACTGGATCATTGTGGCAAAAAACTGACATGATGATAAGGGCTTGACACCCACTGGATGTGCTTCTTCTCAGGCAGAAGCCTTTAGTTTCTGTGGTTCACTCATATAGGACATTTGCTTCTCCCACTATCAGAATAATGAGCTGTGATTTCAACAACTTCAAGCCTTATTGCTAGCCATAGTCATCTCTCATTCTTAGCTCTAGATCAGTAGTTCTCATTCCTAGGAGACCTAATACACCTCTTTAATAACAAATACTTACAAGTCACCTTTTCTCATCCTAAAATGAAGTTCATAGCTCATATAACTTGCTAACATATATAATTTGAAAGAAAATAAATATAGTGGCCAAACAAACATAAATGAGGAGTGAAACAAAAGTAATTTACAACCAAATGATATATATTTCAATACATAAATTCAAGGGCACAGCTACATCAGGCAGCATAATGAAATACGTGACTGTACCAACTTACAATAAATAAGTTTATACTTATGAGGATTGAAAATCATTACATGTAAGAAAAGATAACATAAAAGGCAGAGGTACAAGAAAACAATAGGATAAAAACTGTTGTTAAAATAAGACAAGATTCATATGAGGAAACAATTTTTATCATTTGTATTATTTTGCTGAGCAGAATATTTGAAAGCTATGGGGGATCCAGAAAAACTCTTCATTATGTGATTTTCTTCTTGTTGTTTTTTCTTTTGCAGAACTGGTAATTGAACTCAGGCCCTTGTGCTCACCAGGGAAGCACTTATTCTACTGAGCTATCTCCCCAGCCCCACTGAGCCATCTCCCCTGTCCCTATCCTATGCTTTCTAGGACAAATAACATCACTACGCCCCATCCACTAAATGTCAGTAGCACATCCAAGCACTGTGGCTTCTAAAATGTGCTCATAATTATCCAAGTACCTCTTAATGTACAGAACTTTTCATCCTGTGAATCAGTACTCTAGCATGTGTGTTTGGCCTTTTTGTTTACATAGGACACATTGAGCAAAGAGCAATTGACTTGGTCTGCATATGAAATAAATGATATAGTTGAAGTATATAAGTAAGAAACCTTCCTTTATTTTTATTATTTTTATTATAACATTTTGTTCAAGGCGAGGAGGGTGAGGAAGACAAGAGGGCATAGGTTAAACACAACTGCAAGCATGCCCAGGTTGAACATTGGTGCAAGCATACCCAGTAAGGGAAAGGTGAATTTAAATGACATCAAGAAATTACTTGTCTGGAATGCGGGAATCTCCATTATATGGAATGCCCTGTCTTTGAAATGCTGCAATCCCTTCAATACCTGTGACCATTAAGCACTATCTCACTGGTTATGCAAATTTAGTGTTTCTCTTATGAAGTCAGCCCTTTCTTACGACAGGTCAACTGGGCTACACTTAGTGGTATTTCATAACAATGGAAGGTGACCTAATAACATTAAAGTCTCAGCTTATGTTTGAATTTTGGCCACATTCAGATTTACTCCTCTCTGGTCATTAAGCTACCAAATCTTTGATATCCAGATAATAAATATTTCATTGCTTATGGGTTTTCTTGGTTCCATCTTTTCCAGCTTTTAAGGGCCAAATTTTTAATTTGTTTTGATACTAATTGGCCCAAAATGTATTCTTTAAAAATGATGCTATTGAACATTATTTTTTTATCTTTCCTTCCTTTCTCCTTTTCCCCATCATAGTTAGATTTTTTTGAACAGTTTCTTTCCAATTCTTAGTATCTATTGTAAAGTTTGGATCTTATTTACTCATTTAGCTGCTCATACTAGTAAGGCAATACGATGTTTACACCTATGGGTCTGATGATTATGGTCTCAAGTTGCATCCACTTACCTATAAAAGTTTCCTGTGTGTCCTTCTTAATGACTGAGTAGTTTTCTGTTATATAAAAACTGCAATGTTTTTATGCATCCCTCATTTCTATGGGAATTCAGGTGGTTTTCAAGATTTAGCTATGACAAATTGTGTTGCTATGAAAGTGGACATACATATATTCCCATGCTATGATGTTTTTAATTCTTCTTGGAAGATATCCAGAAGAGGAATAGCTGGGTCAAATGAGATCTCTATTCCTAGTTTTTTAAGGAATCTCAACACTGATTTCCACAGTAGTGGTACAAGTCCATGCTCCCACCAAGAGTGGAGGAGGGTACCTTTTTCCCCACAGCTATTCCAACATTAGTATTGGCTGATTTGTTGATGATGGCCATTCTCATTGGGGTGAGATGGGATCTCGGTGATGTTTTAATTTGCATTTCTCATATGACTATTGATATTGAATTTTAGGGGGTATTTATTTGGTATTTCTATTTCTTCAGCAGAGAAGCTTGAGTAATAATGGAATTAGATGTTCTCTATATATCTTTTAGAATTCACCAGTGACTCCTTCAGAACCTGTGCTTTTAGTTATGGTAGGTTTTAAGTTACACCTTAAATTTCATTGACTGATATGGGTTTATTTATAATTTCTGTATCTTTTAACTCCTCTTTTGTTAGTCATATGTATCCAGGAATCTCTCCATTTTTTTCTGTGTTTTCCATCTCACTGGAACACAAAGCCTCAAAGTCGTTGTTGAGGATCTTCTGAATTTTTGCAGAATCTCTTGATTGCACCTTTTTCGTTACTAGCTGTATGAATTTGAGTCTTTTCTTTCCTGCTTTGATAAGATTTTCTAAGTTTTTATCAAAATTCATTTGATCTTTTAAAGAACTAACTCTTCAATTCATTGATTTTTCTCTTGTTTTCTTAGTTTCAGTTACTTTAATTTCTGCTCTGATCTTTATAATTTCCTCCGTTGTACAAATTTTGGGTTTGACTTGTATGTCTTTTTCCAGTAGTTTCAGATTCTTTGTTAGATTTTTTTTGTATGTATTTAGTACAGGGTCTCCAGGGTCTCACTACACAGATCAGAGTTTTAGTGTTCCTTCTTTTCTCAGCCTCCCGAACACTGGGATTACAGGTACACGTCACCATGCCCAGTCTCAGTTTCTTTCTCGGTGCTCCCCGGGGGTGGAGCTGGCATGGCATACTGGGGATTGAACCTCTGTGTCTGCCTAAGCAGGCTCTTTAATCCACTGAACTATCTGGCCAGCCCCCATTTTTTTTCTGTAAGCTCATTCTATTTTCTTTATGTAAGAATTCACCACCATAAATTTCCCTCTTAGGACTGCTTTCACTACATGTTATATTTTCCAGTATGTTGTATTTTTAATACTATTTAATTGTAGAGACTACAATTAAATTCTCCTTTAATTTCATCTATGACCCATTAGTTGTTCATATGGGTGTTACATAATTTCCTTGTTTTTAAGAATATTTTATGATTTCTTTTTCCATTAATTTCCAATTTCATTGTACTATGATCTGAAAACATGCATGGGATAATTTTATTTCTTTTACAATTATTTAAGCATGCTTCATGGGCTAGTATGTGGTCTATTTTGGAGAACAACCCATGCTCAGCTGAGAAGAAAGTGTATTTTGATATTGTGGGGTACATCACTCTGTAAACATTTACTGAGTCCATTTGTTCACAGGTTTGGTTCAGCCCTGATATTTCTTTGTTCACATTTTGTCCAGTCTGTCTGTCTATTTGTGGAAGCAGGGTATTAAAGTCTCTAAGTACAATTCTGTTACTGTTTATTTAATTTTTCATGTCCATTAATATTTGTTTTGTATAGTTGGGTGTACTTTATTTGGGGCATATATATTTATGATAGTTATCTCTTCTTCCTAGAGCCTTCCCTTAACAAGTATATAGTGACTTTATTGTCCCTCTTCATCCATCTTGGCTTGAAATTCACATTGTGTGCAAATAGAGTACTTTTACCTGTGTTTTTTCCAAGTTCCTTTATCATGAAGTATTGTTTTCCATCCTTTGATTTTAAGCCTATGAATTTCCTTTTGAGTTAAATGTGTTTCTTCTATGGAACACATTTTTGAATATTTTTTCTTGATTTATTTTCGCATTCTATTTCTTTTGATTGGCGAGTTGAGACCATTCACATTGATGGTTATAATTGATAAGGAGTGGGATATCCTTATCATGCTATTTTCCTGTTGTTGGATCCCTGTCTTTCCCCTCTATTTAATTGCTTAATGTGGTGATTTCTTTCTGATGGTATTCTTGGAATTTAGTCTTTGTTATCTCTTTCTAAAATATCATTCAGAACACTTTGTAGAGCTGGCTTAGTTGCCATGAATTTCTTCGTTGTTCTTTTCATGAATGTATCTTATTTCTCCACTGATTCTGAAGGGTAGCTTTGTAGGGTGCATAAATCTTGGTTGAAGGTTATTTTCTTTTAGAAATTAAAATACTTCCCTCCAAACTCTTCTTGGCTTAAGGGTTTGTGTTTACATCTACTGTGATTCTGGTAGACTATCCTTTATAGATGACTTGTTTCTTTACTCTAATAGCTTTTAATATTCTGTTTTTGTGCTCCATTTCTGGGATCTTGATTAATATGTCTTGGTGTAGATTTATTTTGGTCATGGATAATTGGAGTTCTATGTGCCTCACTCATTGTATGTTAACTTCTTTATCCATGTTTGGGGAGTTTCCTGTCATTATTTCATTGAAGGATGTAGGTATTTATAGTGTTTATGCTTCTCTGGCTTTCTCATGGATTCAGATCCATCTTATGTTGCTCTTGTTTACATCACTTTGTAGCTGTTGAATTGATTTTTCATGTTCTCTTGCAATTTTAAGATATCTCTGTTTTCATGGTCACTAAGTCATCTCTTTTTCTATACATCAAACCATCTCTTTTGTTGTTGCATTTGAAAATGAATTGCAGGCATGTACTCCTCCCTTAATCCCTCTAAGCTTTTAACTTTATCTATTGTTAAATATCTGCTTATTACTATTGTAAAGATTTACATACAGTGAAACACAGAAGCCTTAAGTCTACATTTGCAGAGTTTTGACAAATGCAAATGTGCATATTTTAAATACCTATCAAAATATAAAATATCACCATCACTCTAGACAGCTCTTGTTTCACAACCCAGTTAATTCCTGCCCCATCCTCCGAAAACACAAATATTTTTCAGATTTTTCCCCTCAGTATATCAATACTACCCATTCTAGGGCTTAATAAAACAATAAATATTTTTATGACATGCTTCCTTCACACAAATTGTTTAGATTAATCCATATTATCCAAGTTCCAGTCCACTTGAATGCATATTTTTGAATACTACTTCCTTTTATCAAATTCACTCTTTCATTGTCCATTGACAGAACTCTAGGCTGTTTTCAGCTTTTGCTACTATGGTTAAATCTTTATGAATGTTTATGCACAACTTTTCATGTAAACATGTTTTGCTTATATTGTCTATGTTGAAGTATAATTTTTTGATTATGGGACAATAACATTTTACATAAGTGAAATAAACCAGACACACATGTGTAAATATCATATAGTTTCCCTAGTATAAGAACTCAAAAAAAGAAATACAAATAGAAAGGTATAATACAAGTAAAAGGAAAGCAGGATCTCAAGGACTAAATAATCAAGAGAGGGAAAGGAAAAGAGTTAGGAAACATGACAATGTCAAGACATACAGTTGTATGTAGAAGATGGGCAAGGCAATGATGCTGAGAATCTCCAGAAGATTTTTTTAGTCTAGCAGTTAATTGGAAAGATTCTCACCCTGACTAACTATATATACTGATACCTGTGAACTAAGCTACTGCACTAAAAATGGTAATCTGTAATAGTAGTTTCATGCTTGGAGTGCCTGTCAGTCTGGTATTCTGAATATGGGCTGCTTGTCATGACATACCAGTTGCTGCTATGATGGTTGTTCAAAAAGAAGGGAGTGAATGAAAAGCAAGAAAAGAAAGCAAGAGACAGGAAAAGGAATATTGTAGGACAGTCCTGCTTCAAGGTTGTATATGGTGAGATTTTGGGACTTATGTTTAAACATAAGAAGTTTATAATTCTTTATGCCTATTTTTAAAATATATTCTAATTTTTAAATGTTTTTTATCATATTCTGTAGGGACTTAAAGTTCAACATATCAATACTTGATGAAATATACCTGTTCCATATTATGCCTAAGATGTTTGATATG
>NW_004524639.1:5568015-5581325 GCF_000260255.1 Octodon degus
TAATAATAAAAAATTTTTACAATAAATTGTTGAAACATTTTAAAAATTATGCCAATATACACACACACCCAAATTAGAAAATTTTGGTTAGTTCAGTCCTTGTCCACATTTTAGTACTGACAATTTTATAAATCTTAACTATTCAGGTGAGTGTATATTGAAGTCTGCTTGTGGCTTTGTTTTCTTTTGATGACAAATGATATCAACTTCTTTTTTCATACGTATTGGTAGCTATGCATTTGCTGTTGTGAAATACTTGTTCTAATTTTGTGCCTCTTTAAAATATTTTAAATAACTTTATGTTTCTAGCAGAAATGCAAAAATGTTGCAGAATATTTCTATGTAACTTCATCCAACTTCTAATATTAACATGCTATATAACTATCCTACATAAATTTATCAAAAAATTAACTTTGGATGATTAATACTGACTAAACTCTAAATGGTTAGAAATCCCTCAGTCTTTCCACTGATGTCTTTTATACCAGTATTAGATAAAGGAAGCTATATTGTATTTGCTTGTCATTCTAACTTGGCGTCCTCCAAGCTGTGACAATTCTGGCATGCCCATATTTGTCCTTTACCTTGAAACTTTTCACTAATGTTATAGAAGGTCCTTCATTTTGGCTTCATTTGATGTTTTCTCAAGATTAGAATGGGGTCAAATAACAAAAGTACCACAGAGGAAAAGTCGCTTTCTCAGCCAGTCATATCAAGCAGGATCTATCTACTCAGGATATATAAGTGGAAATATTTACCTTGTATACTTGGTCAAGATGATGTCTTTTTTGTTTCCTTTAATGTGATGTTACTTATTCCAGTAACATACACACTCAGTGCATAAACAATATATGCTTTGTAGCAGTTCTCACTATTTTTTGTAGAAGCAAACCACTAAACCTATCTCATACTTAAATCAAAGAGAATTAAACTTCACTTATCAGAGGGAGGAGTACCAGAGATTTTGTGAACACATCTTAAAATACCACAGTTCATAATATTAGGGATTGATGAAAATATGACACTTTTCAAAGTGTGATCCACTAATTTTAGCATGAATCAGTGGATCTTACCTGCAGAAATTATTACATTGCTATTTCAATAGTGATTATTTTGATTTCTCATTTCTTTAATGCTTAGTAATTAGAATTCTTCTATAGAGAACGATTCTCTGGTCTCCATTTATTCATTCCACTATTTATATCAGTGTTGACTTACTTATTCTTTACCTAAACTTGCAATACTATCTTTATTTGTTCATTGCTACAATTTGTCCAGCCATTGGGGATTCTTTCAGGTAGGGACCAGTATTCTTTTGACATGACCCTATCCACTTGGACGTTGCTGTAAACACATTTTGTTTTCTGTCACTACATGATAATTCAGGTTTGTTTTATATATTCCCTTCCATATCCTTATAATCAACCATTACTTTAAGGTTTCCTGCCTGTTTCAATCACAGAATAGTATTTAGGAACAAAGATGTAGACCTAGTTATATTTTTTGTACTGGAGCATTACTGATTTTATATATTATTGATGGACAGAGCCAGAAAACCTATGTATATATGGACATATCTATATTTTATTCTGCATCAACATGTGTAAATGTTAAAATAAACATGAGTTTACATTGATGTTTCTGATTCCAGTGCAGCACTATGGTGCTTATTTCATTATTCCTCTTGTGATAAATAGAGTGATGTCGATCTCCAAAGATGTTCACATCCTAATCCTGGAAAATACTGAATGTGTTACCTTACATGGGAAAAGCAAATTAAGATTGCCAGTGGAATCAGGACTTCTGATCAAGTGATCATAAAATTTAGAGATTTTCCTGGTTTATTCGAGTGGATCCACGGTAACACGAGAATCCTTACAAGTCTATGAAGGAGGTGATAGAGTGAATAGGAGGGAAATGTGACTATGTAAGAAAGGCATGAAGAGATAAAATATTTCTGTATTTTTGATGGAGTAAGGGTGCCATGAGCCAACGGATATGAGCAGCCTTCAGAATCAGGAAAAAATCAGGAAACATTATGCCTATGGCAGCCAGGACAGAGCACAACATGATAAAACCTTAATTTTACCCCCATTGAGTACCATATTGGAATTCTACCTATAAAACTGTAAGATACTAAACTTTTAGTATGTTAGTCCACAAAGTTTGTACCAATTCATTGTGGCAGTGATATAAAACTAATGTATCCTCACTGTTTATTTGTTAATTCTTTCTCTGATAGAGAAAATTGGCTCTTACTATTTATATATTTTTTCAACCTTAGTCAATATGAAATAAAGTTGCAGAAATGCTAAAGTTCACCCTTGTAAAAAATATTTATCTAGATAATAGTGCTTGTATACAGGCCTTTTTGTCTTTATCTCTGAAATTGTATCAACACAAATCAATTTACTGTAATTATTAAGTCAGTAGTTTTCTTATCAATCTTCTGTAATAAAGTAATTTCATATTTATAGTACATTTGCTATAGCCTTTATTCCATTTGGGGTTTCCTAGACATCTTAGATTTTTAAAAAATCTGGCTAATTTAAGGAACTGTTCATGGTATAGAGTACTATAATTTTTGACTAATGCTTAGGCATGTATTCACAAATGCAGTACCATATAGAACATTTCCATCAGCCTGAGAATTATCCTGTAGGGTTTCTTTGTAATAAACTCCTGTCCCTCTTCCAACATGTGGAAACTACATGACAGTTTTCTGTCTCTAAATTTTTTCTTTTTGTCAATTATTATACTAATCAATTAACATAATATGTAACATTTGCATTTTTGCTGCTTTCACTTAGCAAAATTAATTTATGACACATCCGTATAGTTGCATAGGTCAATTACTTATTCGTTTGACTTCCTAAGGCTATTCCATGGCATTTCTACTTGTTTATCCATTAATTTTTTGAAAGGCATCTAAGTTGTTTGACACCTAGTTTGAAAAAATAATAAGGTAATTTTAATCCTTATGTACAGTTTATTTGTACGCACATAAGTTTTTGATTCATTTGGATTTAACTAATAAGCTTCCAAATTGTTTCTCAAAGAGTATGTGCAGCTTTTATACATTTTAAGTTATTTAGCTTCCCATTTTTGAGATATAAAAGTTTTGTTATGTTCTAAATAGTAGTTTTTGTCAGATACTTATTTTAAAATTATTTTCTCCTAGTACATGACTTTTCTATTGCTGATGTTGTCTCATGAAAAGCAGGAATTTTAATTTTGCTGATTTTGTCTTTTGTATTTAATTTTAATTAAGGTAGAATTAGTTTTTGAGTATACTATGATAAAATGTTTGAGATTTATTCTATTTACATATGATATTTTATATATACTGTCACAAAATTTTGATATTGATATTTTTCCAACTGGATATATAGCTATTTCAGAACATTCTTTTGAAAACTAGTCAAGATAAAACAAATTAAAAATATTTCCTTTCCACCACAAGATTTTTTAACACCTTTGTAAAATACCACATGAGTATATAGGTTTGATTTGTTTTTGGATTGTTTTGCTCTAACAGTATATCTTTCTTAATTTACATGAGTGTCACACTGTCTTGACTTTAACATTACTGCTTTATATTAAGTGATATATAACCTTTGATCACATCGTTTTTCAATATTGCTTTTAATTTTTTTAGCAATTTATAATCATTTTGTGAATTTCTACAATAAAATAAGCTGATATTTTTTTTTTTCAAAACCGGGGATTGAACTCAGGCCCTTGTGCTTGCCAGGGAAGCACTTATTCCACTGAGCCATCTCCCCGGTCCTGATATTTTGATTGTGATTATGTTGAAGCTACAGAGAAATTTTGGAGAAGTGATTTCTTTATGGTCTCCTAAACAATGAATATGATATATTTACTCTATTTAACATTTCTTTTATTTTTTAAACAATTTTGAAATTTTAATGTAGGATCTTGACTAGTTTTCTTAATCCTAATCCTAAATATTGTATTGTTTTTGAGGCTGTCTTAAATAAAATGAATTTTCAATTTAATTTCTCAAATGACTTTTTGGCATTAGATAAAAATGCAGCTTATTTTATAAAGTAATATTATATCTTGTGACACTGATACAACAAATGTGAAAATCTCGAAATATACTAAAACATGTACCAACTGATTTTGGACAAAGTCAAGAAGGTAATTCAATGGACGAGGAATAGCTTATAGAACAAATTACATTGTGTTGACTAAACATCCATAACTATGAAAGTGAATCTTACCCTAAATCTCACACCATATACAGTAATTAATTCAAATAGATTATGGATGTAATCTTTAAATTTAAAACTATAAAATTTTAGGGAAAAAGTTTTCATGGAAAATTCTTCAGAATCTAAGAGTAGTCAAGTTTTTCAGAAACATGACACCAAAAGCATGATTCATAAAAGAGACGATGATAATTTGTATGTCAACAAAAGCAAAAAGTTTACTCCGTAAAAAAAAAAACCCTCACTATTAAAAGGATAGAAAACAAATTATAGACAGAATGAAGGTGCTTGCAAATCATATATTCACCCAACAAAAAATAACTATCTAGAATTTTTAAAGGCAGTAAAATAAATAAAATAAAATGTACTAAAGACATAAACAGATATTTCATTAAAGAACATACAAAAATATCAAATTAATACCTAACAAGATTTTAAATATCATTAGCCATTAGAGCAATAAAAACTTAAACTACAATAAGCTAACACTATACTTACATCATAAAAATAGTGGCAACATGAACTTTTTTTTTTTTTGGTAGAACCATGAGTTGAACTCTGGTCCTTGTGCTTGCCAGGGAAGTGCTTATTTCACTGAGCCATCTCCCCATCCTGAACTTCTTATGAAAATGCAGAGAACCTGAAAACTCATACATTATTAGAGAAAGTGTAGCACCTCTGGCAAATAGGCATTTTCCTCTAGAACAAAACATGCAACTATCATACTATTAGCAAGTAGAATCCTGGCCTTTATCTTGAAGAAGTAGTTAAATTCACAGAAAAGCCTATGCATAAATATAGCAGCCTTATTAAAATAGCTAAAGAATGGAAACAACTGAGATATTGTTTACTAATGGCAAGAGTAATCAACTGTGACACTCCATACAATGCAAAGTTCATCAATAAAATGAAAAAAAAATAGATTTGTGTGTTGTCTTGGACAAATATCCAGGGAATTTCCATGAGTGAAATATTCCAGGCATGAAAGTATTATATTGTATGATTCCATTCATGTAACACTTTTTTTGGCTGAACCAGGAATTGAACTCATGCCCTTGTGCTTGCCAGGCAAACGTTTATTCTACTGAGCCATCTCCCCAGCCCCATCATGCAACACTCTTAAAATGAGAGAATTGTAGACATGGAAGACAGTCAGCAGTTGCCAAGGATTAAGAATGTAGTGGGGACAAAAAATGAATATGGAAATACAAGGATGTCTCAGTTCCTTTTCTCTTGTTGTTGGGACAAAATACTTGACACCCAAAATTAATAAATGAAAGATTTATTTAGCTCACAGATTGTGGAGGATTCAATGCATAATCAGCTGGCCCCAAGGCAGAGTGGTACATGGTAGAGGGCAGCTGTTCATGGCAGTAGAAAACAGCAAAAGCAGCGAGAGTAAAAAGGGAGGAGTAGTGGTGGACAGCAAGCCTCTCTCCCTTTCTTATATGGCATTCAGCCTATCCACTCCAGAGTGGATGCAGCACTCACACCCATAATCTCAGCATTGGATCATGAATTAATCTCAAATTCTAGAATCCTGCCCCATGACTATATGATGCTATGGGAGAATATCCAGATGGAAACCATAACAAAGGGCAAACAAAAAGGTCCCTGGTGAGAATTAAACTGTTTTGTATCAATATCAACATCCAGGTTTGTTTATTCTCCCAAGGTTGGTAGACAGTACATTGTATTTTGTGAGTTTATGTCTTATACATTCATGAAAAATTACTATGATCACAAATAGTTTAATTTAAAAATACAATTTTGTAGTATCCTTTTGTTCTGTGACATTTTTAAATTGTCCTATTAATTCTAGATACCTTGTAGCTTCCTTAGGATTTTGTATGTAAATGATTATATCTCCTGCAAATAGAGACTACTTAGCATTTTTATAATCTTTATGTCCTATATATTTTATCTTGCTTAATTACAATGACTAGGACCTCTGAGACAGTGTTAAAGTATAGTTGCACGAATAAGCATGTTTTCTTTTTTGCAATATTAGTGTAAATTATTTTTTATCAATTAAATGTCAGTTATATATTCTTCATAGATAGCCTTCATCAAATGAATGAAGTCCCATTCTATTCCTATTTATAATGAATATGGATTCAATTTTATCAAATATTTTTATGCAATCATTAAAATTACTTTTTTTCCTTGTTCTTTTAATATAACAAATAAATGTTTCATTTTCAAGCGTTAGATGAACCTGGCATTCTTGGTACAAACCATACTTGTTATGGTATGTTATCCTACTCTTGAGCTGGGTTTGATTTTTAATATTTTGATAAAGAATTATATGCATATTCAAGAGGGCTATTTATCTGCTACATTTGCTTATTTGTAATGTCTTTGCAGGTTTAGATATTAGATTTATGCTGGCTACATACAAGGATTAGGGTATATACCGTTTAGTATCTCTCTTGTGTGAGAAACCTCAAATAAATAAAGAGTAAAATGAAAGATTAATAATAAGAAGTAGGGAGACCGATTTTCTCAAATGGGAAGAGATGAAGACAGGAAGAAAGGGATAGTAGAAGGGGATGAAAAAAGGAATGAAGCGATGTTATATACATGTACAAAGAAAAGTGAATATGCACTAATAAAAAGGAAATAAAGTGCTTTATTAAAACCTGGGCCTACAAATAGCTCAAAAGATTAAAGCACCTACAGGCAGGCACAGGGGCCAGGGGTTGGATCCCAAGCCTGCCATGCCGGCCCGCCCCCAGGGAGCGCTGAGATGGCAATTGAGACTGAGCATGGTCGTGTGCACCTGTAATCCCAGCTCTTGGGAGGCTGTAAACAGGAGGGTCACTATGAGTCTGATCTAGTAGTGAGAACCTGAACACCCTCTGGACCCTTCTCTAAAATATGGAAATAAAACCTGGGCCTGAATTTTCTAAATAGAAAGGTTTATGATAATTCAATATGTAAAATGTAAAATTGATTTACATTCATAAATCAATATGTGAAGTAGATTTAGGGATATTCAAAATTTTTATATCAATTCCATTTCCATTCAGTTTAGATAAATTCTATTTCAAAGAGCTCTGTGAAGTTTGGTGGCATAAAGTAATAGGTAACATCCTCTTGCGTTTCTTTTCACAGTTTTTTGAGATATGATACCATAAAATTTGCCAACTATAATAATTCAGTTATTAAATTTACAATTATACTTTCATCACTACACTACAGATTTAGAATATTTTCATTCCCTTAAAATGTTTACTTCTGTCTGTTTTCAGTCAATGCAAGCTCCTATGAAAACTCCTAGACAGTCACTCAACAGTGAGATCTGTAAAAAACTGACATTTTTCCTAGATGTTTCATATCAATGAAATCGTGCATATATAGCTTTTTGTCTCCTTTGATATACTATGTTGTTGATGTTCACACATATTATACCCAGAACAGTAGTTACCTGTTCAAATTGCCCAAAAGTATTCTAATGTATTGATAAACTATATTATAAAGATTAAGACAACTGTCCTACCAATTAGGTTTGAAACTGTCTCATTGCTATTTGTTTCTCAATAAAATTATGAAAAAAATAAATTCTTTATTATGCCACAAGAAAAAGAATAATAATAATTAAGACATTAATTGCAAAAAGCAATGGGTTTCAGTGCGACATTTTTATATGTGCATGTAACAGGCATTGATTGTATCCACCTTCCATTCTTCTATCCATTCTCTTTCCTAAATAATGTGCATGTACATAATTATTAATCATATTGAGAATCATTTTATGTGTGCATTAAACATTTATTTTCTTTAGTGACAAATCTATTTAAACCGTTACATCTTTAATTTTTATTTCTCTTGTTATTATTGAATTATAGTAGTTCTCCATGAAGTTGGGATAGAAATGCTTTAGTGGATATATGATACTCAACTATTTTCCCCAAGTCTAAGTTAACCTAATAGCAGTTAATAAATGGAGAATGTAATTTAAAATGTACCAACAGAGAAAAGCCAGGGTCCTGGAGCACTCACTGCTAAATTCTACAAGAAACTTAGAGATTTTTTGCCATTACTCCACAAATTCTAATGAAATTCAAAGGGAAGCAATATTTTCTAACACATTCCTGGTAGCAAAGATTACTCTGATAACAAAACCAGAAAAAAACCCACCCAAGAAAGAGAACTACAGGCCAATCTCCCTAATGAACACAGAAGCAAAAATTCTCAGTAAGATACTAGCAAGCAAAATATAGCGAATCATCAAGAAGATTTTACAGCATGACCAAGTAGGATTAATACCAGGGATGCAGTGATGGTTCAAATTATGCAAATCAATAAATGTAAAACAGTATATATACAGAGCCAAATACAATAATTACACAATCATCTCAATCTATGAAAAAAGGCATTTGAGAAAGTCCAACACCTAATCATGATAAAAACCCTACAAAAATCTTGTATAGATAGTCTTTATCTCAATCTGATTAAAGCCATCTATAGCAAACCAAACACCAACATTGTAGTAAACAAACGAAAGTTAAACTGAGACCAGTGTCTTGTCCTTTGAGTGATCAAAGGGAAGGAAGAAATGGGATGAGGGAAAAGACAAAAGCAAGAAAGAAGGAAGGAAAAAATATATATACACACACAGGGTAGTTCAGACAATTGTACTACTGATTTCTACAGGTCTGGTTTTTTTATTAATTTTATTGAGAAACAGCAATGAGACAGTTTCAAAACCGATTAATAGGACAGTTTCAATAATTAATACATTGCATATTGCTATCTTCTTAGTGGTTATTCATAGTACAAGATGCAGACATGATATCCTGTCCAAATACTATTAGTACAAATCTTTCTTCTCTGGTCTATTAAAAGGACCTCTACATAGAAGACCCCCAAGATTCCATTAAAACTGCCAGGTTTCATGAACACATTCAATCATGTAGCTGGATACAAACTCAACACTCTAAAATGAATAGCATTCCTGTACCTAAATGACTAACTCACTGAGGGAGAAATTAGGTCAACAATTCCTTTCAGAATAGTATTGGAAAAAGTGAAACACATAGGAATCCATGTGACAAAGGTAATAAAAGGCCCATACATTGGAAGCTACAGTACTTTGTAAAAAGTAACCAAAAAAGCATATCATAAAATGGAAAGATATTTCTTTCTCTTGGTTATGAAGAACCAAGATGGTGAAAATGGCTATATTCCCAAAATTGTCAGACAAATTTAACACAATCTCAATCAATATACCATTAATATATCTCACAGAATTAGAGAGAACAATCCTAAAATTCACTGGGAATTAAAAGAGACATAGAATAAGGAAAGCAATTTTGGGCGATAAATGCAAGGCAGGGAGCATCACAATCCCTGGCTTGAAGTTATACTACAGAGCTACTGTGGTATTTTTTTTTCATTACTTAATGTTAAATTTTAATACTCAAGCACTGCTCCTTTTAATGAAAATGAAATTTATAATTTTTTAGTTAGAGATCATGCTTTTGATGTTGCAGCAAAACAATCTTTGTGTAAACAAAAAATATAAAGCTTTGTCCCTTGCAGTTTACTCTAGCATAAAAAATTCTGCAGGTTTAGCTCTTAAATTTAGTTGTAATGTGCACTTGAATCTATTTTCATGTACAATTTGAGATAAATGTACACATTTTTGGTTTCCTTTTGTTTCTGTTTTGTTTGCATTTGAGTATGTAATTGTCTCAGGATCACTTCATGAAACGATTATAATATTCTGCATCGAATTATCTTCAAATGTTTGCTGAAATGAATATAAAAATGAATATAAAAATGTTTCTGGATATTCCATGTTTTTCATTGTGCTATATAGCACTCCTTATATCAATTACATATTTTTGATTGCTATGGCGGAGCATTGTACGAACTCCAACTTTGTTCTTTGTCAAAATAGCTTTGGATTCTCTCAATCTGTTTATTTTCATATTGACTTTTGCTCTCAGTGGGCCAATTTCTACAAAAGAGCCCCTTTGGTTCTTGGCAGAGGTTGCACTAAATGTAAATATCAACTGAGGTAGAATTCCATCCTGACACTTTAATTTTCCAGTCTATAATATGAAATGTCTCTTTCATAATCAAGATTAGATTTGGCAGTTTGTTTTCTGTAAAGGATCAGAGAGTTGGTAATTTTTATTTTGTAGATCATACTAGTCTGTCACAATTCTTCTTCTTCTTCTTCTTCTTCTTCTTCTTCTTCTTCTTCTTCTTCTTCTTCTTCTTCTTCTTCTTCTTCGTATTTATTAGGACAGGGTCTACAGGGTCTCACTGCATAAATCAGACTCATAGTGATTCTCCTGTTTGCAGCCTCCCAAGTGCTGGGATTGCAGGTGTGCACCACCAAGCCCAGTCTCCATCACCATCTCAGCACGCCCAGGGGACAGGGCCGGCAAAGCAGGCCCAGGATCAAACTCTTGGCCCCTGCGTCTGCCTAAGCAAGCACTTTAATTTGCTCAGCTGCTTGATGGGCCCTTGTCACAAATTCTTATTTCCTGTCTTTTGTAACACAAAGTCCTACATAATATCAGAATGCTCATGGCATGTTTACCATTCCAGATTTGTTGGCAGGCCATATTTTACTAAAATTTGATATTGATTTTTATTAAAGTTTTTAAATTTTCAGCGCATTAACCTTATGCTTCTACTGCTTCATTCCCTTTCATTCCACTCTCATTTTCTTCTCTCTCCCTGTTTAACTCCATACTTCCTTCACTTTCTTTGTAGTTTTCCCATTTTAACTCATGACAATTGAATATAATGGCAAAAAGTTGATTTTTTTGGTATTGTTCCCCATTTCAGGGGAAAAGCATTTCCCATTCCAACAGTAAGTGTGATGTTGGTAGTGAGGTTTGTTAAAGTCCTTTATTAGATGAATTATATTCCTGATTTGTTGAAAGATCCTCTGTACTATGATTCATTATTGAAACAACTATGTAGCTTTTGTCGTATATTTGATTAAATAAGAAATTACATTACATCATAATTTCAGATAGTAAAGCAGTCACTGGGAAAATGTCAACTGGTCAAAGTACAAAATCACTTTTGTATCTTGTTGGATTTGATTTGTCATTGTAACAAATCACTGTTTTATACTTCTTTTACTTTGTTGTTGTTTAAATACAGTGTATCTAGGTATCCAGATTGGCCTTGAACTCATAATCATCCAGGCTCAGCTATTTGAAAGTGGATATTAAAGGCATGTGTCACCATGCCACACTTTATTTTTTTCAATTTAAAAATGTACAATTCTTATTTACTTTTTATTAATTTTCTTGAGAAACAAATAGCAATGAAACAGTTTCAAAACCGATTAGTAGGACAGTTTCAATAATTAAAACATTGCATATTGTGGTCTTCTTAGTGGTTATCCATAGTACGAGATGCAGACATGGTTTTCAGTCCAAACACTATTAGTATAAATCTTTGTTCTCATTGAATTAAGAGAAAGTAGCTGTATATCTATCGTAACTATTTTGTATATACACAAACAAAATGGTCTTTCACTTCTATCCCCTTTTTTTGTTTAGTTTTGTCAGAGATGGGTATTCCATTGCCATTTAAATATTGTAAGGTACATAAATTCAGCAAAATAATCCAATATAGTCCTGTAGCCCATAATAGCACTGGGTTTTCTGTAAGACTGACAATGTCAGAAGTTGTTGACTTGAGCCCTTTACAGATCAGCTTACTAATACGGCTTTACTTTTTATAACTTGTTTTTATACTTTTCTGCTGGTTGGTTAAGACCAAGATAAAGCAAGACCTATACAACAAGAACTGCAAATAAAATGTACAATTTATTGTAATTGTGTGCATTTAAAATATTATACAAATGTCAGCATTTATCCAGTTCCAGAACTTTTTCATAACTACAAAAAGAAATTAAATATGAAGACTCAGTCCTAGCCCAGGCCCAATGAGTATGTGGTAGAGCTTCTGGCTACCCTGCACCAGCAGGAACTACTGATGCCAACCCAGGTGCACCATGGGTGAGACCCTCTTCCATCTACTTCAGATGCCCCCCAACACTCCATAGCACCTACCGCACCACGTCCACTGAGTAGGAATTTCTGCCCCATTCCAAGAACCCCCAGATCCAGTCCTAGCCCAAGATCAGTGAGTCCTGTGGGAGAGCTTCCAGTTACCCTGTGGCAGCGGGACCTACTGGTCTCAGCACAGGAGCAGGGTGGGTGAGACCCTATTCCATCCCCTTCAGATGCCTCCGAACACTCCGCAGCACCTCCCCTACCCCGTCTTTCCAGTAGGAATTTCTGCGCCATTCCGGAAACCACCAGACCCAGTACTACCCCAGGCCCTGGGAGTGTGTGGGACAGCTTCTGGTTACCCTATGCTGGTGTGACCTAATGGTCCTAGCCCAGGTGCACGATGGGTGACACCCAATTGAGACAACCCCCATCACTCCATAGAATCCCCCAACACCCCGTCCACAAAGAGGAATATCTGTCGTGTTCCTGGAACCACCAGACCCAGTGCTAGTCCAGGCCCGGTGAGTGTGTGGGAGAGCTGCCTCTCACTCTTACTACAGCTTCACAACCCCAGACTCAGCTCAGGCCTGGCATACAGGCCTGGGGTGAAACCCTGAAGCTGCAATCCCTGCAGATTGTAGGGGACAGAAACACCCAGCTACTCCAGGAGCAGAACATCTTGCCAGAGGGGAACAACAGGTTCACCCCCAAGGGCAGCAGCAGGAAGGAGCTGAGCAGAGCAGCCAGATCCAAGCCAGGCACAGCTGGATAAATCCAAATTTTGTAAATCTGCACCTGAACTTTAGTAGGTGCTAAGGTTATAACTGCAAAAAAGATCTGCAAACAAGTACAGAGGACACTAACACAGAAAAAATTGGAAATCAAAAGCTGAAAACAATGAATCAGCAGCTTCTGAAATGAAGAAACAGTGGAAGAAATATATAGAAGACGTCAGATTGGAAATGAGAAAAGAAATCCTTGAATTAATAACATCTGAACTAAAGAATCAAATGCAGAAACATATGAAAGAAACCCAGCGCCCACCCAGAACAAGTGCGGAGGGCACTAGCTCAGCTCA
>NW_004524639.1:5594262-5607807 GCF_000260255.1 Octodon degus
AAGAAGAATATATGCAGTGTATTATTTGTTGAAACTGTCCTTCTGATATGATTTGAAACTGTCTCATTGCTATCTGTTTGTCAATAAAACTTTGGAAAAAAAAAAAAAGAAAAATGACACATTCCTTCAACAAGCAATACAGGAAAGAAATAGATGACATGAAGTAGATTCAAAGAGATATACAAGAAATTAAAATCTCAATCACAACCTTGCAAAACCATTTAACTGAAAGTGAAGAGAGAGATTGAGATCTTGAAGATGCCATTGAAGCTAGTGAAAAGCTAAGAAAGGATCTCTCAAAAACAACTAATAGGCAGGAAAAAATAACACATAACCTGCAAGACGATGCAAAGATGAACAATGTGAGACTAATAGGCATCAATGAGAAAGAAGGAGTCAATACAAAGGACATTAAAATATATGGGCAGAAGTAATAGAAAATTTCCCAAATATGAAGAAACAATCTGACATTCAAGTAACCAAAGCATACAGAATGCCAAGTAATCTCAACCCAATGAAAAACACACCGAGAAATATATTAGTCAAGATCCCATAAATTCAGCACAAGAATAATCTACTGAAAGCTGCTAGATAAAGAAGCAGATCACATTCCAAGGAAAATACATCGCAATTATGACTGTCTTCTATTCACAAACCAGGAAGGCAAGAAGAGCATGGAGCAGAATGCTTCAAATCCTCTATGAAAAAAATCCCAACCCAGACAACTATACCCTGCAAAACTCTCTTTCAAGTTTGATGGAGAAGTGAAATACTTTCATGACAAAGAATGGCTAAAGAATATCATCATGACAAAGTCAACACTACATAAGCTACTGAAAGATGTCCTAGAGAGGGACCAAAATGATCAGAACACCATGAATGAGATCCAAAGCAACCAACTAAATAGGGCAAGCAATTAAACACAGGAGAAAAAGGAGTAAACGACAACAGGTAAATAACATGTCAATCATAAGTCAATACATCTCAATTCTAACCATCAAAGTAAATGGACTCAATTCACCAATTAAGAGAAATAAACTGGCACAGTGGATTAGGAAACAAAATCCAGCAATATGCTGTATACAAGAAACACATTTAACTAATAGACATTCTTAGGCTGAAAGTCAAATGATAGAACACAATACTACATGCCCCAGCACCGCAGAAAAAAAGCAAGGGTAGCAATCCTATTTCCAGACAGTCTCAACTTCAAAAGGAGAATGATCAAGTGAAATAAAGAAGGCTACTATATACTGGTTAGGGGAAACATTCAAGAGGAAGAGGGCACACACATAAATGTATATGCACCAAACACGGGAGCACCCAAATATATTAAGGAAATCATAATGGACATGAAAAATCTAATATCCAATGCCACAAATTTAACGGGAAACCTTAATACCCCTTATACCCAAAAGATAATTCTACCAAACAAAAACTTGCAAAGAAACAAAAGAACTGAATCAGAGCTTGAACAAATGGACTTGCTGGACATATATGAGTGTTCCACCCAAACACAGAGCAATACGCATTTTTCTCAGCTGCACATGGGTCATTTTCTAAAATAGACCACATACTGGTCCATAGATCATGCTTAAGTATATGTAAGAAAACAGAAATTATCCCATGCACATTATCAGAACACATTGCAATCAAAGTGAAAAAAAATGACAAAAGAAACCAGAAAAAAATATAAAATACATGGAAATTAAATGACACACTACTCAATGACCAATGGGTCACAGATGAAATTAAACACTAAATTCAACAATATCTACAATTCAATGAAAATTCAAGCACAACTTATCATAATTTAAGGGATACAATGAAAGCAGTTCTCGGAGGGAACTTCATAGCTGTGAACTCACACATTAGCAAAATAGAACAGGAACAAATAAACACCCTAATACTGCACTTTCAACAACTAGAAAACGAAGAGCAAACCAAATCCAGAGCCCAAAGATGGAAAGAAAAAATAAAGATTAGAGCAGAAATTAATTCAATTGAGATGAAGAAAACAATTCAAAGAACTAAAAAAGAAAAATCTTGTTCTTTGAAAGTTTAAATAAAATTGATAAGCCCCTAGCTAACCTCATCAAAAAGAGGAAAGAAAAAATTCAAATACAAGCAATAAGGAATGAAAAGAGTGTAATTAACACAGACAGTGGAAATTCAAAAGATCATCAATAGCTACTTTGAGAATCTTTACTCTCACAGAATAAAAGACACAGAAGAAATGGACAGATTCCTAGAAAGGTACAAATTACCACAACTGCTTCCACAAGATATAACCACTCTCAATAGCCCAAAACAGCCAATGAACTATGAGATGTAATTAAAAACCTTCAGAAAAAGAAAAGTCCAGGGCCGGATCGATACACAGCTGCATTCAACAAGACATTTCCAGAAGATGTAGTCGGTATACTCCTCAAATTCTTCCAGAAATTTAAAAGGAAGCAATTCTATCAAACTCATTCTTGCAGGCAAGTATTATACTCATACCAAAACCCGGGAAAGACGCATGAAGAAAGTGCACTATAGGAAAATCTCTCTCATGAACATAGATGTCAAAATCTTCAATAAAATCCTAGGAAATACAATACAGGAAATCAACAGTCAGATCATAACCTTGACCAGTTAAGATTCATCCAAGGGATGCAAGCATGTTTCAATACTCAAAAATCTATAAATGCAATACACTACATCAATAGAATGAAAACTAAAAACCACATGATCATCTCCATTGATGCACAAAAGTTTTTTGAAAAAATCCAACACTCATTCATGATTAAAGTCCTACAGAAAATTGGAATAGCTGGCCTCTACTTCAATCTGGTAAAAGCCATTTGTGAAAACGCAATGGCTAACATAATCCTAAATGGGGAAAAACTGACATCTTTTACTCTTAGATCTGATACAAGATAAGGATGTCCTCTATCACCACTCATATTCAATATAGTTAGGGAATCATCAGCTACAGCCATTAGAAAAGAGAAAGTAATAAAAGGAATAAGAATAGGTAAAGAAGAAATTAAACTATCTTTATTTGCAGATGACATGATACTTTCATTGAAAGACCGAAAAAAACTCCACCAAGAAGCAACTAGAATTAATACAGAAATTCAGTAGCATAGCAGGTTATAAAGTCATTACCAAAAAGTCAATAGCATTCCTCTACAAGACAAGAAACACACTGACAGGGAAATTATAGAAACAATAACTTTTACAATAGCAACAAGAAAAATGAAAATATCTTGGAATTCATCAAACTAATGAAGTCAAAGATCTTTTCAAGGAAAATTACAGTACTCTGAAAAAAGAGAACGTAGAGGATTCCAGGAAATGGAAAGATATTCAATGCTCCTGGATAGGAAGAACCAACAATGTGAAGATGGATATACTCCCAAAATTGCTGTACAGATTTAACGCAATCCATATCAGACTAACACCAACATACCTCACAGACCTAGAGAAATCATTTCTAAAATTTATCTGGATCCAGAAAAGCTCTAGAATAGCAAAGGCAATCCTGGGCAACAAAGACACGGCAGGAGGCATTGCAATTCCTGACTTGAAATTAAACTACAAGGCTACTGTGGTAAAATCAGCATGGTACTGGCATCAAAATAGACCTGAGGATCAATGGAATAGATTAGAAGACGCTGATGCCACTACAAACACACTCAGCCACCTTATATTTGACAAAGGTGCCAAACATGCTCACTGGAAGAAAGAGAGACTTTTTAACAAATGGTGCTGGAAAAAATGGCTCTCTAATGATGAAAATTAAAACTTGACTCAGATCTATCACCATGCACTAAACTAAAGTCAAAATGGACTAAAGATGTAAAAATTAAAGCATAGACACTAAATCTCATGGAAGAGAAAGTGGGAGGAACTGTTGAAGACATACAGATAGGCAAAGTGTTCATGGAACAGAAATCAATATGCACAGGAAAGAGTTGAACAAACTAACAACTGGGACCTGCTCTTCCTGAGAAGATTTTTCATATCAAAAGAAATTACCAAAAAAGTGAAAAGTCAACGCACAAATTTGGAAAAACTCATGACAAATAATACTTAGACAAATAATACTTAGACAAATAATACTTAGTGCATCTCCAATGCCCATTTCTGGATTGGGTCTTTAAATTATGGGGCCCTAGTACTTTTTAGTTCTTTATAAATTCTAGAGAGCAGACCTTTATCTGAGTACTTATTTGTCATGAGTTTTTCCAAATTTCTGAGTTGCCTTTTCACCTTGTTGCTAATTTCTTTTGATGTGAAAAACTTCTAAGTAAGAGCAGGTCCCAGCTGTTAATTCTTTCAGCTGTTTCCTCTGCGATTTGATTTTGTTCATGAACGATTTGCCTACCCCTATGTCTTCAAGAGTTCCTCCTACTTTCTCTTGCAGGAGATTTAGTCTCTCTTCTTGAATGTTTACATTTTAATCCATTTTGGCTTTATTTTATTGCGTGGTGATAGACGTGGGTGAAGTTTGAGTTTTCAGCATGTAGAGAGTCAGTTTTTCCAGCACCATTTGTTAAAGAGTTTCTCTTTCTACAAGTTGAGTATGTTTGGCCCCTTTGTCAAAGATAAGGTGGCTGAATGTGTTCGTGGGGGATTCAGTGTCTTCTAATCTATTGCATTGATACTCAGGTCTTTTTTGTTGACAGTACCATGCTGATTTTATCACAGTAGCCTTGTAGTATAATTTTAAATCAGGAACTGTAATGCCTTTTGCCGTGTCTCTATGGCCCAAAGTTGCCTTTGCAGTTCTAGGTTTTTTCTGGTTCCAACTAAATTTGAGGAATGATTTCTCTAGGTCTGTAAGGTATGTTGGGGGTAGACTGATAGGAATTGCATTAAATCTTTATAGCAATTTTGGGAGTATGTGCATCCTCACAAAGTTGGTTCTTCTTAATCAGGAGCATAGAATATCTTTCCATTTTCTGCAATCCTCTATGATTTCTTTTTTCAGAGTACTGTAGTTTTCCCTGAAAAGATCTTTGAAAGCCAACATTTTCGCCCTAGCCTTAAAAGGTCAATTAAGATTCAGGACATATGAGAACTTGTACTGTAACGTCAAGTAACTCAGTAGTGTCCCAAATTTTCTGATCAAGGAGATTATGAGGCCAAAGAGGAAAGTGATCGATGATGTAGAGTGTGCCTAAGGAGAGTCACATGGGGAGAAAACCCTCTCTCAGGCTTTCACAGAGAGCACACTGGCCAAGCAATGGCCATGACTCATCCACATGGCTGCCATTGACAAAGGTTCTACAATTTGAGGTACAGGATCTCAGGATAAATCCTGAGGGGATTTCACTGGCCTTATCAGACCCAAAAGCTACAACTCTTGTTGCATAGGTCCTGCTTTACCTTGGCCTTAACCATCCAGCAGAAAAGTATAGAAACAAAATATAAGAAGTAAAGCCATGCTGTAATGTTGAGCTGTAGGGGAATCAGGTCAACCATTTCTGACATTGCCAGTCAAGCAGAAGACCCAATGTTATTATGGCCTACTGGACTCTTTTAGAATATTTTGCTGAGTTTGCACACCTATAATATTTAAATAAAGGGACTCAACAAAAAAAACGGGATATAGTTGAATGTCCATTTTCTATCTGTGTATTCAAAAGGCTAGGATCGACATACAGTTACATTCTCATAATGAATAGAGGGATTTGTTCTAATGGTGTTTGTAAATAGGATATCATGTCCGCACCTTGTACAACAATTAACCACTAGGAAGAATGTATACAATATGTTAATTATTGAAACTTTCTTAACAATTTGGTATGAAACTGTCACATTACTATTTGTTTCTCAATAAATTTATGGAAAAAAATAAATAAATAAAATTTTCTTCACAAAAAAAAGATCTTTGACTTCCTTAGTTAGATTAATTCCAAGGTATTTCATTTTCCTAGGTGCTATTGTAAAAGGTATTGTTTCTATAAATTACCGCTCAGTGTGTTCATTGTCTGTGTAGAGGAATACTATTGACTTTTGGGTATTGAATTTATAACCTGCTATGCTACTGAATTTCTGTATTAATTCTAGTAGTTTCTTGGTGAAGTTTTTTGGGTCTTCCAAGGAATGTATCATGTCATCTGCGAATAAAGATTATTTAACTTCTTCTTTGCCTATTCTTATTCCTTTTATTTCTTTCTCTTGTCTAATGGCTGTAGCTAATGATTCCAGAACTATATTGAACAGGAGTGGTGATGGAGGACATCCTTGTCTTGTACCAGAACTAAGCATAAAATATTTCAGTTTTCCCCATTTAGCATTATGTTAGCTGTTGGATTTTCATAAATGGCTTTTACCAGATTGAAATAGAGGCCATCTATTCCAATTTTCTGTAGGACTTTGAACATGAATGAGTGTAGGACTTTCTCAAAAGCCTTCTCTGCATCGATGGAGAAGATCATGTGGATTTTAGTTTTCCCTCTATTGATATCATTTATTACATTTATAGATTTTCAAATATTGAACCATCCTTGCATCCCTGGGATGAATCCTACCTGGTCATGGTGTATGATCTTCCTGATGATTTGCTGTATTCTATTTGCTAGGATTATGTTGACGATTTTAGCATCTATGTTCATGAGAGAGTTCGGGCTGTAGTTCTCTTTCTTAGTTGTGTCTTTCCCTGGTTTTGGTATGAGTATAATACTTGCCTCCAGGAATGATTTTGGGAGGATTGCTTCCTTTTCAATTTCATGGAAGAATTTGAGGAGTATAGGGACTACATCTTCTGTAAATGTCTTGTAGAATTCAGCTGTGAATCCATCCAGACCTGGACTTTTCTTTGCCGTTAGATTTTCAATTACATCTCGTATTTCAATGGCAGTTATTGCGTTATTGAGAGTGGTTATATCTTGTTGATTCAGTTGTGGTAATTTGTACCTTTCTAGGAATCTGTCCATTTCTTCTGTGTATTTTATTCTGTGAGAGTAAAGATTCTCAAAGTAGCTATTGATAATCTTCTGAATTTCCACTAGGTCTGTGATAATTACACCCTTTTCATTCCTTATTGCTTGTATTTGAATTTTTTCTTTCCTCTTTTTGATGTGGTTAGCTAGAGCTTTATCGAATTTTTTAATCTTTCAAAGAACCAGCTTTTTGCTTTCTTAATTCTTTGAATTGTTTTCTTCGTCTCAATTGAATTAATTTCTGCTCTAATCTTTTTATTTCTTCCCATCCTTGGGCTCTGGGTTTGGTTTGCTCTTCCTTTTCTAGTTGTTGTAGGTGCAGCATTAGGGCTTTTATTTTTCCCGTTCTGTTTACCTAATGTGTGAGTTCACAGCTATGAATTTCCCTCCGAGAACTGCTTTCAAAGTATCCCAGAAATTACGATAATTTGTGCTTGGATTTTCATTGAAATCTAGATATTGTTGAATTTCTTGTTTACTTTCATCTGTGACCTATTAGTTGTGGAGGAGTTTGTCATTTAATGTCCATGTTTTTACGGTTTTTTTTTTTTTTTTGTTTTTTATGATTTCTTTCCAGTTTCTTTGCACTGTCATCAGATAATGTGCATACGATGATTTCTGGCTTCTTACATATTCTTAAGCATGACCTATTGACCAGTATGTGGTTTATTTTAAAAAATAACCCATGTGCAGCTGAGAAAAGATTGTATTCAGCTGTGTTTGGGTGAAACACTCTGTATGTGTCCTCCAAGTCCATTTATTTCAAGCTCTGATTGAGTTCTTTTATTTCTTTGCTAAGTTTGTGTTTGGTAGACCTATCTTTTGGGATAAGGGTGTTTTTAGGTCTCCTGTTAAAATTGTGGTATTGGATAATGAATTTTTCATGTCCACTAAGATTTGCTTTATATACTTGTATATTCCTGTGTTTGGTGCATATATTTTTATGAGTGTTACTTCTTCCTCTTGAATGTTTCCCCTAATATGTATATAGTGGCTTTCTTTATTTCGCTTGATCATTGTTGGTTTGAAGTTGATACTGTCTAAGAATAGGATGGCTTCTCTGCTTTTTTCTGAGGTGCTGGGGCATGTAGTATTTGTTCCATCCTTTGACTTTCAGCCCATGAATATCTTTATGAGTTAAATGTGTTTCTTGTATACAACATATCGTTGGATATTGTTTCCTAATCCACTGTGCCCGTCTATTTCTCTTAATTGGTGAATTGAGACCATTTATATTGATGGATAGAATTGAAATGTATTGACTTACGGTTACCACGCTATTTACGTGTTATAATTTTCTCCTTTTTCTCCTGTGTTTAATTGCTTACCCTATTTAGTTGGTTGCTTATGATCTCATTCATGGAGTTCTGATCATTTTGGTCCCTCTCTTGAACATCTTTCAATAGCTTGTGTACGGTTGGCTTTGTCATCACGAAATTCTTTAGCTGTTGTTTGTCATGATAGTATTTCACTTGTCTATCAAACTTGAAAGAGAGTTTTGAAAGGTATAGTAGTCTGGCTGGACTTTGTTTTCATAGAGGACTTGAAGTACTCTGCTCCATGCTCTTCTTGCCTTCACGGTTTGTGAAGAGAAGTTGGCCATATTTCTGATGGGTTTTCCTTTGAATGTGATCTGCTTCTTTTCTCTAGTGGCTTTCAGTAGATTATTCTTATGCTGAATTTCTGATATCTTGACTATTATATGTCTGGGTTTGTTTTTCATTGGGTTGAGGTTACTTGGATTTCTGTATGCTTCGGTTACCTGAATGTCAGATTGTGTCCTCATATTTGGGAAGTTTTTTGCTATTTCTTCTGCCCATATTTTTTTAATGTCATTTGCATTCACTCCTTCTTTCTCATTGATGCCTATTAGCCTCACATTGCTCATCTTTGTATCATCTTGCAGGTGATGCATTATTCTTTCTTGCATCCTCGTTGTTTTTAAGAGATCCTTTCTTTCCTCTTCACTAGCCGCACGAGCATCTTCAAGATCTGAAACTCTGTCTTCACTTTCCCTTAAACGGTTTTGCAAGCTTGTGATTGAGAGTTTAATTTCCTCTGTATCTCTTTGACTCTGCTTCATTCGATCTATTTCTTTCCTGTATTGCTCATTCAAGGAATGTGTCATTTTTCTAATCTCCTCTATTTTTTTTTTATCAATGTCTTCTTTAGAAGCAGTTATAAATTCTTTTACTGCTGTGTTTTTTTCAGGTTGGGTTTCCTCCCTATGTTTCTGTCGTTGCTTCTTTTCTTCAGATACTATGAGTTCTGAGAATTCTTTTTTTATTTCAGGAAAGAATAGTGCTCTGAGTTCCTCTATAACTTTCTGCTGTTGCTTATTTACTATCGGCGCTCTTAATTCATGCATTTGAGCCCAGCTAGTGTCCTCTGCACTTGTTCTGGGTGGTCATTGGGTTTCCTCCATATGCTTCTGCATTTGATTTTTTACTGCAGATAGTATTAATTCAGGGATTTTTTTTCCAATCTACGTCACTCTATACCTTTCTGCATCTGTTTGTTCTTTTTCAAAAGCCGTTGATTCATTGCTTTCAGCTGTGTGATTCCTACTTTGTTCTATGTTAGTGTGCTCTGCACTTGTTATGGGTGGGCTTGGTTCTGAGATTGCATTTTGTTCCTTCTCCTCATGTTGTGTAGCACTGTATTCTGACCTTTGTTGTAGATCTTTGTTGCAGTTATAACCTTAGCACATAATGAAGTTCTGTTTCAGATATACAGTGTTTGGCTTTATCCAGCTGTGCCTGTCTTGGGTCTGGCTGCTGTGCTCAGCTCCTTCCTGTTACTGCCCTTTGGGGTGAACTTGTGACCCTCTGGCAAGATTTTCTGCACCTGGACTAGCTGTGTGGTTTTATCTTCAACACTGTCTGCAGGGATTGCAGCTGCATGGTTTCACCCCAGGCCTTTATACTATGCCTGGGCTCAGCCTGGAGGGTACAAGGTGGAGTTAGGGGTAAGGGCAGCTCTCCCACACACTCACTGGGCCTGGGGTAGGACTGGGTCTTTTGAGGGTTTTCTTTTTACTTTCTTGACTGTGTCTGTTAGTAAACTTTTATTTATTTATTTATTTTCATTTGTCTAGAACTGTATTAATAATCTTTATGTATTTGGTACATGGCCTTGATATGCAGGTTGGACTTTTAGTGATCCTCCTGTGTCAGCCTCCCCAGGCCTGGGATTACAGGCATGGTCCACCATGCCTAGTCTCTGTGGCCTGTTCAGTGCTCCTGGAGGTGGGGTCAGCATAGCATGTGGTGCCAGGTATCGAACCCTAGTCCCTGCACTTCCCAAAGTCAGTGCTTAGCCCACTGAGCTATCTCACCAGCCTTAATAAACAAGCATTTCTAGTTTTGAAGTAGTTCAGATTTTCCTTCCATTGCTTGTAGTTTTTGTGTAATATGGAAGAAACTTTTGATAAACCAAAAGTCATGAATATTTAACCAAATGTTTTTTTTTTCTAAAAATTTTAGGTTTTTCATTCTTATACTTTGGTTTTCAAAAACAATGAGTTAATTTTTTTGTATGGCATAAGGGAAGGGTCCAACTTCATTCTATGTGAATATCCAGTTGCCCAGCCCTATTTCTTCAAACAAACAAACAAAAATGAAGAATGGGTCTTTTCTCCATTGAATGGTTTGGTACTCCTTTTGGAAATGAGTTGAACAAAAGTGCATATGTAGTTTTCGGCTCTTAATTTGGTTCCATTATACAGTATATCTAACTGTGTAACAGAATCGTTTTCCTTTGACTATAGTAACATTGAAATGAGTTTTAAAATCACAAAGCGTGATTTCAAATATTGTAACTTTGGGTTTTTTAAAGATGACTTGTTCTATTTTATTTTATCCACCAGCTGAATATTTGCAGGTAAGATGAGATTCATCAGGGAGCATTCAACAGGTGTGCCTTTCTTTGTGAAGTGGAATGACTTGGTGCCTGGAAATACAGATTAGTGGACACAAAGAAAAACACAAATTTGCTTCTTTCATGAAAAGCACATTTTTCTAGCTAAACTAGCATTAATTGGGATTCTGCTCTGTTGCAAACACCATGCTAAGAACTGGGGATTTCAGCTTACAGAGAATGCCCTCTTCTTGGAGTATTTTATAATCCAGCAGACTGAACAAAAGGATAAATTAATAATGGCAGTAAAG
Source organism: Octodon degus (assembly GCF_000260255.1). Classification (NCBI taxonomy): domain Eukaryota; kingdom Metazoa; phylum Chordata; class Mammalia; order Rodentia; family Octodontidae; genus Octodon; species Octodon degus. The sequence continues at coordinate 5,605,370 of NW_004524639.1, forward strand.
GTAGATAAGTGTTATGACAGGCACATGGACAGAATGCTGTGGTAGGGCAGGAAAAGAAAGACCCTAGCTGTGTCTTGTGTTCAGACAAGCCTGTAACTGTAACACCGTTAAAAATGTAATGAGATAACTACAACAGGGTAGCTTAGATTTAAAGCCATGGTTACAAATACTTGAAATCCCATCATACTCTAACAATGGTACTAATTTATACCAGTAACTGTGCACTTGACATCACCTAGACTATGGCTACTATAGGGTAAAGACAGCAGATAACTGTGCACCCTGTGAATCTATCACCAAGTGCATTCACAGGCATCACGCAGGCAGCCTGACATTCACCTAGGTGTGAGGACTGATGCCAGGGAACGTGATGCAAGAAGACCAAAGAATGTTTGTGGTTTTGTTTTGCTACAGACAATGTGTTGCTAAAGATGAATAGCACACTTTTGAGTACATCCTACCTAGGTCTCTTGTCACTCATGGCCAGGGAGAAGTTTCCTATTTTTTAAACTTTTTATCAAATATTATAACTTTGTTCTTCTGTATTAAGACTATTTCATTTTTTCAGGACCATTAAGATTCTGTTTTGAGATTTTAAATTACACTTTTCTATCCCTACTAAAAAGGACATTGGGATTTTGACAGAGATTATACTGCCTTTGTAGATCACCTTATATAAAATTATTGTTTTTAAAAACATTGTCCCCCAAACCATGAGCGCAAGTTATGTTCCATTTATTTAGCTGTTGCTTAAATTGTTTTAACAATGTTTTATAGTTTTTAGTGCACAAATCTTATACCTACGTGGTTAAATTCATATCAAAGGTTTTTTCTTTTGTTTTGTTGCTATTAAAAATAGATATGTTTTCTTAATTTTATTTTCATATTGTTCATTGATAACAGAGAGAATTAGAACAGACTTTTGTGTGTTGATCTTATATTCTGAGATTTGCTGAATTTTCTTGTCTGCTTAATAGAGTCTTTTATGGATTTTAAAGATTCTGTATAAAGTTTATGTAATCTGCAAACACTGATAGTTGACAGTTTTATCTCTTCCTTCCTAATTTGGATACTTTTTATAGAGAAGTATTTTCAAAATCTCCAGAGAAAAATGATACACTATGTACAGATGAAAAACAATACAGTTTATCAATAAAATTATGAAAAAAAGAAAAACAATACAAATGTCTGTGGACTTCTAATCATAGTAATGGAATCCACAAGACATGATATCTGAAAGCAGTAAAACATTAAAGCAAACCATTAACCAAGAATTGTATATGAAGTAAGAGCATTTCTCAAGAATGAAGGCAAAATAAAAATATTTCCTTGCATAATAACAGTAACAGAATCCGTCAGCAGTGAATCTATACTATAGGAACTGCTGCAGAAATTTCTTTGGGCAGAGTGAAAATGATATCAGTTAGAAACTCAACTATTGTGAAAGAAATGAAGATTACTGAAAATGATAGAAATCTTAAATATTTAAAAGAAATTTCTTTGTCTTAGGTAAGAATCTGGGGAGATTTTATTTCTAAATAAGTGGGAAACTCTGCTTTATCCCTAAGAGGTAAAATAGTATTACAATCAATATTCTCATTTGTACAAGGAGAAGATGAGAGACAATTTTTACAAATGTGATGACAATTTGTGGATTCAGAGCATTGAGATGTCAGGGTTACTCTACAGATTGAAATGTCTTTTACATGCATAAAATCTGCTGTAAGCCTTAAACACTCAAGTCACTAATAATTATGAGAAATAGCTGGAGGATAAATTTGGGTTACTGACACACTGAAAAAATCCTGAGAATACAATCATAGGAGGATTCACCACACTATTGGAAACACTTTTTTTCACATTGCATATTTTTTCCATAATTTTATTTTAAACAAATAGCAATGAGACCAATTCAAATCAAATGGGTACGACAGTTTCAATAATTAACACATTGTATACATTCTTCCTAGTGGTTATTTGCTGTACAAGATGCGGACCTGATATCCTATTTACAAACACCATTAGAACAAATCACTCTATTCATTAAGAGAATGTAACTATAAATCTATCATAACGACTTTGAATACACAGATACAAAATGGACATATGTCTGTATACCCTTTTTTAATAAGTTCCACTATTTGAGTATTTTAGGTTTGTAAACTCAGCAAAATATTCTAAAAGAGTTCAGTAGCCTGTAATAGCATTGGGTTTTCCGCTTGACTGGCAATGTCAGAAATTGTGGACCTAAGTCCCCTTTAGCTCAACATAACACCATGGATTTACTTCTTATATTTCGTTTTTATACTTTTCTGCTGGATGGTCAAGACGAAGGTTAAGAAGGAACTATGCAACAAGAGTTGTAGCTTTTGGGTCTGATAAAGACAGTGAAATCCCCTCAGGATTTATCCTGAGATCGTTTACCTCAGATTGTAGAA
>NW_004524639.1:5607953-5610670 GCF_000260255.1 Octodon degus
AGTAAAGTTATCGTATGTCCTGAGTATTAATTGATGTTGGAAGGCTAGGGCCAAAATGTTGGCTTTCCTTGCAGCATTACTTTTTCTCAAACTTTGATCTGCAAACTTAGGTTGTTAACCATCCAGAAGAAAAGCTTATTGTTATTACCATACAACTTAGCCTGTTAAGCTTCACCTCACTATCTTTCTGCATATCAAACATCTAATGCATACTATAGAACAGGTATTTTCTTTCACATATTGATATGTTGAAATTTAAATGCCTACAGAATATGATAAAAAACATTTAAAAATAAGAAGATATTTTTTAAATCGTCATAAAGAAGTATATACTTCTTACGTTTACACATAAGTCCAAAAATCCCATCATATTCAACCGTGAAGCAGGACAGTACCAAAATATTCCTTTTCATGTCTCTTGCTTTCATTCACTATCCTCTTCTTTTTGAACAACCATCTACCTGAGAGACATCATAGCAGAAACTGGTATGTCATGACAAGAAGCCCATATTCAGAAGACCAGAATGACAGGCACTTCAAGCATGAAATTACTATTACAAATTACCATTTACAGTGCAGTAGCTTAGTTCACAGGTATCAGTATATAAGATTATTCAGGGTGAGAATCTTTCCAATTCACTACTAAATGAAAAAATCTTCTGAAGATTCTCAGGATCATGGCCTTGCCCATCTTCTACATATAACTGTATGGCTTGACTTATTCATGTTTCCTAGCGCTTCTCTTTTCCCTCTCTTAATAAGTTAGTCCTTGAGATCCTGCTTTTCTTTTACTTGTACTATAATTTTCTCTTTGTATTTCATCTTTTGAGTTCTTAAACTAGGGAAACTATACAATATTTACACATGTGTGTCTGGTTTATTTCACTTATGAGTATACGTTCAAGTGACATCCTCTTCAATATAAAGGCTTCGAGTTTATCACTCTTAATAGCTGAATAATACTCCATTGTGTAAAAATACCCCATCTTTTTCAACCATTCCTCAGGTGATGGGCATCTTGGTTGTTTCCAAGATTTGGCTATCACAAATGGTGCTGCTATAAACATAAGCACACATATATCACTAGGATAAGATATTTTCATATACTCTGGGAAAATTCCCAGTAGAGGAATGGCTGGTTTCAATGTGATTTCCAGTCCAAATTTTCTAAGGAGTCTCGATACTGATATTCACAATGTTTGCACCAGTCTATATTCCCATCAGCAGTGGAAAAGGATTCCTTTTTCCCTACAGCCTCTCCAACATTAATTGTTGGGGGATTTCATTATGATGCCTATTCTATCTGGGAAGAGATGGTATCTCAATGTTGTTTTAATTTGCACTTCGCGGATGACTAGTGATGTGAAGCATTTTTTCATGTATTTATTCGCTTCTGTAATTTCTTCCACTGAGAAGCATGTGTACATCTTGCATGCCCATTTCTGAATTGGGGATTTAAATTTTGGGTCCCTGGTGTTTTTTAGTTCTTTATAGAATGTAGAGAGAAAACTTTTGACTGAGCACTTATTTGTCATGATTTTTTCCAAATTTGTGGGTTGCCTTTTCACTTTGTTGGTAATTTCTTTTGACGTGAAAAAACATCTCAGTAAGAGCAGGTCCCACTTGTTAATTCTTTCAACTGTTTCACCTGTGATTTGATTTCTGTCCATGAACTCTTTGCCTACCCCTATGTCTTCACGAGTTCCTCCTACATTCTGTTCCAGGAGATTTAGTGTCTCTGCTTTAATGTTTATTTCTTTAATCCATTTTGACTTTAGTTTAATACATGTTGATAGACCTGAGTCAACTTTGAGTTTTCAGCATGTAGAAAGCCAGTTTTTCCAGGACCCTTTGTTAAAGAGGCTATATTTATTCCAATGAGTATGTTTGGCCCCTTTGTCAAAGATAAAGTGGCTGAATGTGTTCGTAGGGGTATGAAAGTCTTCTAATCTATTCCATTGATCCTCAAGTCTATTTTTTGCCAGTACCATGCTGATTTTATCACAGTAGCTTTATTTTATAATTTCAAGTCAGGCATTGTAATGCCTCCTGCCTTGTCTTTATTGCCCAGAATTCCTTTTGCTATTCTAGGACTCTTGCTTCCAGCTAAATTTTAGGAATGATTTCTCTAGGTCTGGGAGGTATGTCAGTGGTAGTCTGATAGGGATTGCATTAAATCTGTACAGCAATTTTAGCACTATGGCCATGTGCACAATGTTGGTTTTTCCCATCCAGGAACATAGAATATCTTTCCTTTTATTGAATTCCTCTACGATCTCTTTTTTCAGAGTACGGTAATTTTCCTTGAAAAGATCTTTGACTTCTTTAGTTAGATGAATACCAATGTATTTCATTTTCCTCGGTGGTATTATAAAAGCTATAGTTTCTATAATTTACCTCTCAGTGTGTTTGTTGTCTGTGTAGAGAAATGCTAAAGACTTTTGGGTATTGACTTTATAACCTGCTATGCTACTGAATTTCTGTATTAATTCTAGTACATTCTTGGTGAAGATTTTTCAGTCTTCCAAGTAAAGTATCATGTCATCTGCAAATAAAGATAATTTAACTTCTTCTTTGCCTATTCTTATTTCTTTTATTTCTTTCTCTTGTCTAATGTCTCTAGCTAATTATTCCAGAACTGTACTGAACAGGAGTGGTGATAGAGGACATCCTTGTCTTGTACCAGATCTAAGAGTAAAAGATTTCAGTTTTTCCCC
>NW_004524639.1:5610843-5612745 GCF_000260255.1 Octodon degus
CCTGGGATGAATCCTACCTGGTCATTGTGTATGATCCTTTTGATGATTTGCTGTATTCTATTTGCTAGGATTTTATTGAGGATTTTGACATCTATGGTCATGAGGGAAATCCGCCTGTAGTTCTCTTTTTTAGTTGCATCTTTCCCTGGTTTTGGTATTAATATAATACTTGCTTCCAGGAATGATTTTGGGAGCATTGTTTCCTTTTCAATTTCATGGAAGAGTTTGAGGAGTATAGGGACTACATCTTCTGTAAATGTCTTGTAGAATTCAGCTGTAAATCCATCTGGAGCTGGACTTTACTTTTTCCGTAGGTTTTTCATTAATTCTCATAGTTCATTGGCTGTTATTGCGCTATTGAAAGTAGTTATTTCTTGTCGATTCAGCTGTGGTAATTTGTACATTTGTACGAATCTGTCCGTTTCTGCTGTGTCTTCTATTCGGTGAGCGTAAGATTGTTAAAATAACTATTGATAATCTTCTGAATTTCCACTGGGTCTGTGGCAATTACACCCTTTTCATTCCTTATTGTTTGTATTTCAATTTTTTCTTTCCTCTTTTTGATGAAATTCGCTAGGGGCTTATCGATTTTATTTAATGTTTCAAAGAACCAGCTTTTTGCTTTTTTAATTCTTTGAAGTTTTTTCTTCATCTCAGTTGAATTAATTTCTGCTCTAATTTTTATGATTTCCTCCTGTCTTTGGGCTCTGGGTTTGGTTTGCTCTTCCTTTTCTAGTTTTTGAAGGTTCTGCATTAGGGTATTTATTCGTTCCCGTTGTTTTCTTAATGTGAGTGTTCACAGCTATGAATTTCCCTTTGAGAACTGTTTTCATCGTATCCCATAAATTACGATAAGTTGTACTTGAATTTTCATTGCATTGTAGATATGGTTGAATTTCATCTTTAATTTCTTCTGTGACCCATTTGTTGCAGAGTAGGGTGACATTTAGTTTCCATGTATTTAAAGTTTTTTTTCTGGTTTCTTTTGTCAATTATTTCCAGCTTCATTGCACTGTGGTCAGATAATATACATGGGATAATTTCTGTTTTCTTACATATGCTTAAGCATGACCTATGGAACAGTGTGTGGTCTATTTTAGAAAATGACCCATGTGCAGCTGAGAAAAATGTGTTTTTTGTTGTATTTGTTTGGAGCACTCTGTACATGTCCACCAAGTCCATTTGTTTCAACCTCTGGGTTCATTCTGTTATTTCTTTGCTAAGTTTTTGTCTATTTGACCCATCATTTGGAGATAAGGGTGTGTAAAGGTCTCCTGTTAAAATTGTGGTATTGGATATTAGATTTTTCATGTCCATTAAAATTTGCTTTAGGAGTCCTAGCCTAGGTCTGGTGAGTGTGGAGAGCTTCCTGCTACCCTGCGCTGGTGGAACCAGTCCTAGCCCAGGCGCAGTGTGGGCTGGACCCTCTCCCACCCCCTTGGGCAGCCCCCCACTGCTCCGCAATACATCACCCACCCGGTCTGCCAAGTAGGAATATGTGCCGCGTTCTGGGAACCCCCAGACCCAGTCCTAGCCCAGGTCCGGTGAGTGTGAGGAGAGCTTCCGGCTACCCTGCTCCAGCGGGACCAGTCCCAGCCCAGGCGCAGCAAGGGTCAGACCCTCTCCCACCCCCCAGGGTGCCCCCCACCATCCAGAAGTACCTCCCCCAAACCCCCCACTGAGTAGGAATTTCTGCCGCATTCCTGGAACCCCCAGACCCTGTCCTAGCCCAGGTGCAGTGAGTGTGCGGGAGAGCTTCCTCTTCCCCCTACTTCACCTTGCCCCCTCCAGGCACAGCTCAGGCATGGCATACACGCCTGGGGTGTAACCCTACAGTTGCAATCCCTGCAGAGAGTGTAGAGGACAGATAAACCCAGCTAGTCCAGGAGCAGAACATCTTGC
>NW_004524639.1:5623363-5632562 GCF_000260255.1 Octodon degus
ATCCAAAAGGTACAATCCTGGTTGCATAGATCTTGCTTTATCTTGGTCTTAACCATCCAGGAGAAAAGTATAAAAAAGAAATATAAGAAGTAAAGCCATGCTGTTATGTTGAGCTGTGGGGTACTCAGATCAACGATTTCTGACATTGCCAGTTAAACACAAGACCCAATGGTATTATGGGCTACTGTTGTCTTTTAGAACATTTTGCTGAGTTTACACACCTATAATGTTCAAATAACGGAACTTCGAAAAAACAGGGTATACAGATGAATGTCCATTTTGTATCTGTGTATTCAAAGTGGTTAGGATAGTTATGTAGTTACATTCTCTTAATGAGTAGAATGATTTGTTCTAATGGTATTTGTAAATAGATTCTCAAGTCTGCATCTTGCACAGCAATTAACCACTAAGTATGTATGCAATGTGTTAATTATTGAAACTGTCCTAGCGATTTGATTTGAAAGTGTCTCATTGCTATTTGTTTATCAATAAAATTACATAAAACATAAAATTAAATTAAATTAAAAATAAAATAAAAAAACACATAAAATTACAGTGTATAATACTAGAATGTGCCTTAAAGGGAATTGATATTAGTAGTTCCTAGTTCTGAGTTAGTACTTGTTAGGGGGGTAAAAATGATAGAATGTATACAAGTCAGCTTTCTCATTGTTGGGAAACCATACAAAATTTAAAAAGAATGTAGGTGAAATTTGCTTCCAATTTCAAATGATTTATTATCACCTGGCTCCCAGAAAGACACATGGTGGTAAAAGGTTGTGGTGGAGCAGAAAGACTTGTGGGTGTGAGGAAGCAGAGTAGGGGAACAGTGTCAGAGGGAAGGAGCCAGGACCCGTATGGGGCTAATTAAAAAGTATGATGTGTGTCTTAATTAAAACAATTTATTATAATAAAAGATACATTTTCATTAATACTTCTTAAAATACTCCACTCAGCCTCGGCACACTTATCTACTACTCTTTCTTTTTACCAGAGCAATTGTGAATTCCTGTTTCATGAGTTTCTTTAATTGTGCTGCTGTGGCTGCCATGATGGATTGCTGTCAAGGGCAAACCAATGGAAAAGCAGTCTCATGGAAGGCATTATGCCGAGCGCATCATGGTTCCTAATCTGGAACCATATGATTTCTCTCTCAATGTCAAAGTGAAAATGAACATGAGAAACGCATTTTGAATACTTTTAGAACAAGAGATGTTTGGTTCCTGTAGCATAAATTTAGGAGGCAAGGACATCCAATAGAACTTTTTAATCTATACAAATTTTTAATGTACTATCCAATGTTTCCACTTGGAGTGGGTTAAGAGTGCAAAATCAACAAAAGAACAGCAATAGGATTAGAATGGCATGGAAAGCCTTTCATTTTGAGAAATGTAACTGTTTAAACAACATGATTCTCTACTCTCTGAAAAGTAATACAGAAAATTTACTGTTCATGAAAAAAGGAAGTAGACAATTTGCATGAACTAGTTCGCTTCATAAGCATTTTATGCATTGCTGACACAATTTATTTACTTACTTTAACAGTGAAGATCCTAACCACTCAATCCCATTTCTATTACATGTGATCGCATCAGTCAATTACACTTAATTTCCTGTAGTTATTCTGAGAATTTCAGCCAGATAGAGCTTTTATATTTGGCCTTAAAGTATGCAGTCAGGACTGTGCTATCCCCTGACTTTCTTTTGTTGCACAGAACTGCTTTTGTTATTCTAAGTCTCTACTGGTGCCAAGTAAATTTTAGGAATGTTTTCTCCAGTTCTGTGAGGTATGTTAATGGTATTTTGATTGGGATTGCATTGAATCCCTGTAGCAGTTTTGGGAGTATGGTCATTTTTATTATGTTGGTTCTTCTTACCCAAGAACAAAGGAAAATCTTTTCGTTTTCTAGTAGTCTCTTTGATATCCTTTTAAAGGATACTGTAATGTTCACTGTACAGGATGTTTACATTCTTTGTTAGAGTTGTTCCTGTGTATTTCATTTTCTTAGATGTCATTATAAAGGATACCTTTTCCCTAATTTTTTCTCTGTGAGTTTATTGTTTATGTACAGGAATGCTATTGATTTTTTTATTTAATTTATTGAGAAAGAAATAGCAATGATACAGTTTCAAAAAGCTTAGTAGGACAGTTACAATAATTAATACATTGCATATTGTTGTCTTTGTAGTAGTTATTCAGAGTATAAGATTCAGACATGAAATCTTGTCTAAGCACTATTAATACAAATCTTTCTTCTCATTAAAATAAGAGAAAGTAGCAGTATATCTATTCTATTTTGTATATACAGATGTATATATATATATTTTTCACTACAAAATGGTCATTTATATCACCCTTTTTGTTTAGTTTTGTCAGAGATAGGTATTCCACTGCCATTCAAATGTTATAGGTGCATGGATCCTGCAAAATAATCCAATATAGTCCATTAGTCCATAAGAGTAGTGGGTTATCCATAAGACTGGCAATGTCAGAAGTTGCTGACTTTTACAGCTCAGTATACTAATATGGCTTTACTTTTTATACCTCACGTTTACACTTTTCTGCTGGGTGGTTAAGACCAGGATAAAGCAAGACCTATATAACAAAAAATGTAACCTTTGCCTCTAACAAAGTCAGTCAAATCCCCTCGAGATTTACCCTGAAACCCTGTACTGCACTTTGTAGATCCTTTGTCAGTGTCAGCCATGTGGATGAGTCATGGCCATTGCTTGACCAATTTGCTGTCTGTGAAAGTCTGACAGAATGTTTTCTCTCTAGGTGACTCTCCTTAGGCACATTCTACATCATAGATCACTTTCCTCTGTAGCCCCATAATCTTGAAAAGAAAATTTGCAACACCACTGAGTTACAGAATGTTACAGTACAGGTACTCTTATGTCCTGAGTCCTCACTGACCTTGAAGGATTAGGACCAAAATATTGGCTAACCTTGTAGTCCTTCTTTTCCTCTAATTTTTAGTTCTGCAAACTGAAGTTATCAACCCCCAGAAGAGAAGCTTAATGATATTATTACCCTACAACATAGGCAGTTGAGCTTAACATCACTATGTGACTGAATATCAAACACCTTAGACATAAAATGGAACAGGTATTTTCCAACAATCATTGATATAATAAACTTTAAATCCCTATAGAATGTGAAAAAAATAAAAATAAACAATTATAAATTTTTACACAGAAATTTTGAAATGTAGAAATCTAACTGTATACATTAGTCTTTATATCGCATTACAAAGCTGAATTTGGATATTAAATCTAAAAGATTTTTAGTGGAGTTTTTGGGATCTTATATTATAGAGTATCATTTCATCTACAAATAATAACTTAAATTCTTCCTTTCTTATCTTTATTAGTTTTATGTTTTTTCTCTTCTCTAATTGCTCTAATATGTCCAGAACTACATTGAACAGGAGTGGTGAAAAAAGATATCCTTACCTTTCTCCTGATTTTAAAGTGAAACCTTTCAAGTTTTGACCATTTTCATGATTTCTCATAGATGGCTTTTATAAGACTGAGGTAAAGACCATCTGTTCCAAATTCTGTAGGGTTTTTATCATGAATGGGCTTTAGACTTGGTCAAATGCTTTCCAGGTACCCACTGAGATGATCGTGTGATTTTTGTCTTTGGCTCTATTGAAATGTTGTTTTATGTTTATTTATGATTTGAGGACGTTGAACCATCCTGGCATTCCAGGGATCAATCCTACTTGTTCATGATGTGTAATCTTGATTTTCTGCATTGATTGCCAGTATCTTTTTAAAGATATTTGCATTTGTGTTCATTACAGAGATTGGCCTATAGTTTTTCTATTTTGGTTGAATTGTTCTCTGGTTGTGGAATCAAAGCTACTGTGATAAAATCAGTATGACATTTGTTAAAAAAAAACAGGCCTAATGATCAGTAGAACAGAATAGAAGATTCAGATAAAACTGCAAACACAATCAACCACCTTGACTTTGACAACGGAGTAAAATATGTTCACTGGGAGAAAGATAGCCTCTTTAATAAGTTGGACCGAGAAAACTGGCTTTCCACATGTCAAACACTAAAACTAGACCACTGTCTATAGCCATGCACTAAAATAAAGTCAAAATGGATCAAAAATCTAAGTGTTAAAATAAAAATGTTAAATTTACTGGAAGAGAAAATAAGTACAAATCTTGAAGACATAGGTATAGGCAGAAACTTCATGAACAAAATCCAAACTTCAAGGAAAATATTACAAAGAATCAACAAATAGAAACTTACCTTGCTAAGAAGCTTTTGCACAACAAAACAAATCACCAACAGCATGAGAAGACAACCTACAGAATGGAAAGAAATTATAGCCAGTTGTCCCTCAAACAAAAGATTTATATCTAGAATATATAAAGAATTTTAAAAATCAGGCCCCCACCAAATTCAAAGAATCAACACAAAATTGGATGTCTGAGATGAATACATACTTCTCAAATAAAGAAATACAAATGGCAAAAAAATACATGAAAAAAAGGTTCAGCATTATTAGTAGTTCAAGAGATGCAAGTTAAGAGCCAGAGAGATAAGTTGGCAGCCTAAACACCTGCCTGGGGAGTACAAGGGCCCAGGTTTTAGGATGAAACAGGAGGATCACTATAAGTCCAAGCTATGTAGTGAGACCCTGTACCAAATAAATAAATAAATATTTTTAAAAATTTTAAATGATGCCGTGACTCATCCACATGGCTGCACTGACAAAGGTTCTACAATCTGAGGTACAGGATCTCAGGATAAATCCTGAGGGCATTTCACTGACCTTCTCAAACCAAAAAGCTACAACTCTTGTTGCATAGGTTCTGCTTTACCTTGGTCTTAGCCATCCAGTAGAAAAGTATGAAGATGAAATATAGGAAGTAAAGCCATGTTGTTATGTTGAGCTGTGGGGGACTCAGGTCAATAATTTCTGACATTGCCAATTAAACAGAAGACCCAATGCTATTATGGGCTTCTGTACTCTTTTAGAATATTTTGCTGAGTTTACACACCTATAATATTCAACAACGGAACTTAAAAAAAAATTGGGGTATAACTATGAATGTCCATTTTGTATCTGTGTATTCAAAGTGGTTGGGATAGATATATAGTTGTATTCTCTTAATGAGTAGAATGATTTTTTCTAATGGTGTTTGTAAGTAGGATCACAAGTCTGCATCTTGTACAGCAATTAACCACTAAGAAGAATATATGCAGTGTATTATTTGTTGAAACTGTACTTTCGATTTGATTTGAAACTGTCTCATTGCTATATGTTTATCAATAAAACTTTGAAAAGAAAAAAAAATTTTAAATGATGCAAATTAAAACAACACTGAAATTCCATCTCACTCCAGAAAGCATAGCTGTCATCAAGAAATCAACCAATAACAAATACTGGTGGGACTGTGAGGCAAAAGAATCTCTTCTCCACTGTTGGGAGGGTAGACTAGTGCAATTAATGTGGAAATCAGGGTGGTGATTCCTTTAAAAAACAGTGGAGGTTCCTTTTGAAGTAGCTATTCCTCTTCTGGCTATCTTCCCAGAAGAATTGAAAACATCGTGCCACAACAAAATATATTCACCCATGTTTATAGCAGCATAATTTGACATAGTTAACTCTTGGGAACAACCCAAATGCCCATTAACCAAGGAATGGATTAAAAAATATGAGTTTTTATACAAGGGAGTACTACTTAGCGATAAAGAGGGCTACAAGGAGAATTTTATAGGTAAACCAATGCAACTCAGGACCAGGCCAAAGTGAAATAAATCAGCCCCATATGTATAAAAATCATATTATTTCATTCGTGTAAGAAACTAAATGAGCAAATGAGGTACAAAATTTAAAATAGATATTTTGATTTGGGAAGAAACTGTTCAGAAGAAAAGGCAAACTATGGTGGGTGAAAGGGAAAAGAAAAATATATATTTATACATCAGATAGTTAAGATAGTTATACAGCTAGTTTCTCTTCATTGAAAAGTCTTGTGTTAATATTGGTTGGACAAGATAGCATGCCTATATTTTGTACTCTGAATAAGTACAGTGAAGACAAAAATATTCATTGTATTAATAACTGGCACTCTCCTCCTAACCTGTTTTGAAATGGTTATTGTTATTTTTATAATTTTTTCTTCTCTTTAAAATAAAAAAAATAGACAGTCATTGATCCCTATGCTAGAAATCACTGCCAACACTTCCTGCCCCCATTAAAACTCCTGTATTTTGTATATTTTGACAAATTGAAGTCATTAGTATTTCAGCTCTCTGGAATAGCTTTAAGTCATTTAGGTGGTGATGTTCTATGTTCACAATTTTGTATTTCAAACTACTCTTTTTTTCTTGTTACATAGGAACCTGATATTTAAACATCCTAGCTTAGTGCTACAGGTGCAATTTTAGCCCACCCATGAGGAGCTGTCCTCAGATTCCCATGTCTAATGCCAGTGAGCTTTAGGGGGACTAAAGAAGTTCATTTTGTAGCTTTGTTCAAATTGCTTCTTTTGTACCTAGGCCATTTTTCACAAGGCCTCAGCTTAAGCGTTTGTGCTCCTTAATTCATATTCTGTTCCTTTCCCAGGGACAGAAACCCTTCCTATAAAAAGAATTGTGAATGCAGTGGTGGAGGAGTTGGGGAGTTTATTTCCTGTGGATCACTCTTGCTGGCTGGGAATGAGAAGACACAAGGTGGAAAAAATAAAAAGAGGCTGCAGAGAAGTGTAGTCTTTGAGGTGTGTATGTGAATAATACCAGCACCAAAACTTCAAGCTAGAATGTCACTATTTTGGCAGACTGCCTTAGGGAGAACAAACAGGAAAAAGAAAGGAAACAAATGGAAAATGAGAGAAAAAACAGTGAGCAGATAGCACAAATGGAGGGGAAGGATTCCAAGACAACTTTTGCCTTCTTTTCCTTCTCAAAAGTTTTCATTTGCCGGCTGAAGGAGCCCAGGTCTCTCAGCCTTCCCTCACTAGCATGAGTTTCAGACTCTTGTACAACCTGCTCTCTCTCTTGTCCAAGCACTATAGCTCCTGGCCACTACCCAAGTGTCCCCCTTCATCCCACTGTTTACGTTGAATACGTCAAGTACAGGTTTGCCAAATACGGAACTGGACTATACTATCACTCCTTTGTTTCTGATTCTGTCCTTCTATTAATGCAGAGGAAGATGGATTTAGTTTCCTGTGCAGCCAATACACACAGTTGAATAATATGGAGCTTACAGGCCCTAGAAAATCCCTAAATCTTTTTTGTGTGGGTTGCTACTTAGCCATATCTCATCCTCTGCCTATGCATCTGCCTATTTTGGACCCAAATGCAGGATTTTACATCAGTGTTCCATATCCGTGAATATTTAAAAATTATTGCTGATGCATTATTAAGATTATTTCTGAGGTGTTTGAAAACAAGTGTCATCAATTCCATAGTCAAGCCCATGTCCTATTCTGTTTTGTTTTCATTCTAAAAATTAATTAAAACATTATTTTTTCAGAATGAAGACATAGATAATTAAGCATTCAAAGCTTATCTTGAAAATGTAAATGTCCTCAAATTTAACCTTTTGATAAATAATAGATTTCAATCGGTCCTTTTGCGTAAAATGAATAAAAAAGTGCCATATGCTTAGAGGATCCCTAGCCTCCTAAAATGGTGCAATGCTGCAAAAAAACCAAACATAGTTCTTTGTTGCTGGGTAGTGGACAGTGTCGCAAATCAAACTCCCTTCATTTATGCATCTATTTATCCAGCTTAATGTTGAAATGGTCACAAAAAATAAGATATATGTTATATAAACAGGATGGCACATGCATTTCAGAACAATGTTAGATCTTGCTTAGTATTTATGTGTACTTTCTGTATTTTAACCTCAAAAAAGATGCAGATTATTAAAAGCCAAAAATTAAATTGTATTAAAAGAACTCAATCTAACCTTATTACCTTGTGATAAACATGAATCTTAGAAAAAGCTTTCTGTTGATGTTTTTCATTTGAATGATCACCAGCGGATGACACCAAGTTATTAGGTGATGGATTTATAAAAATCACAGAACAGTCATCTCATTTTAAAAGAAAATATGCATTGTTGTTAGCTCTTATTTCTCTCCTTCAAAGTCTGAGAAAACACAAATTCAAAGAAAACTTTCTCAATGTAGGATACATAATTAGTGTATTTTCAGTTCTCATCTTATGCCTTGTCCTTTGTTAGGGCTAAGAATACCATTCAATAGCACCTTTTAGAAGTACCGTAGCTGTTATGTCCCTTACCAATTTTAATGGACATATCACATATAGTATATTAACATTTAGTACAAAGGCACCATTACTGCTAAACAGACTTTTTTCAGCAATTAGTTACTGTATACTAAGAGAGCTAGGAAAATAAGCATTGGCCCATCTACACAGACTATTTAACAACATTATTGCAAAGGTAAATGAATAAAAAAGAAAGCACTCGCACTTTGAGGGGGAGAGAAATGATGATTCTGTATGTAGATAAAGAATCATAATAAAAATAATAACAGTCATCATATGTGGCCTAATAGACCTTGAGCAGCAGAACTAAAAGCAGTGTTACAAACCCTTCATGCTTTCCACATCTTTCTCCTCTTTGTCTTCCTTCACTGTAATCTCACCTTCTTCCTCCTGTCCATCCTCTTTATCTTGTCTTATTCTTCCTTGTCTTATTCCTCCCTTTTCTCCCATCTTATTCCCTCCTCCCTTTCGTTCCTTCCTTCCTCCTTCTCCTCCTCCAGTTCCCACGCATATCTGTAATTTCATTAAAGGCTCACCATTTTTGATTAATGCTCCCAATTAGTCCAACCATTCTCTCCACCACATTTCCCAAAAGCATTTTACCAAATGTCTAAGTAAATTCAATTACTCAGCTAGTTAGTGAGTAAAAAGGATCAAAAAATTTAACACTTGACCATTTAGGAAGCTGGACAGAAGCTAGCTCTTGAAATGATATAGGTAACACTATATCACTAATGGTACAGAGTCGAAATGGGTTACTTTAGGTACAATTGGCAACTTTAGGGAGGATAGAATAATCAATAGAAATGAGTGCCACAGGAAAAGTAGAAATTGTATTATTCTAATTATTATTTTCTTTGTTATTTCTAAAGTTACAGTATACTATATATATACATATATACATATACATATATATATATATATATGAAC
>NW_004524639.1:5632786-5674207 GCF_000260255.1 Octodon degus
ATAAACATAAATGCAACATATATTTTATTTTGAATCATTCACAAATAAGAGAAAATATAATATCCATATTACCTATAAATATTTATGTACTTCCAAACAAAGCAAAGTTTTGATTATTTTGAACATCTTCATTAAAATATCACCTACCTTTTAAAAAGTTGTTTGTTAAATTATAAAAAGTTTTTGAAGTAGAAAATACAAGAATGAAGACAAAAGAACTTGACCACCAATAATGCTCTATCACCTAAAAAACTAAACAAGAACATTTTGTGTTTTCTTTGAAGATTTTCAAGGACACCTTCATGAAGAAGAAATTTTATAGGAGAAAAATTTCACATTATTTATTTATTTATTTATTTATTTATTTATTTATTTGCGGAACCAGGAATTGAACTCAGGCCTTTGCACTTGCCAGGGAAGCACTTATTCCACTAAGCCATCTCCCTGGCCCCTACATTTTTTAGATTAGGCTGAAAATGCAGTGAAATTTCTCCCAAGCCTCCTGTCTCTTGCTCACAGTCTTGCCCCCACCCCACTCTGTTTCCAGAGTCAGTGGTTTCTGACTTCAGATTAGTTCTCTTCCTTATTCCATTTTCATACACTTATTCAAAAAAGCAGACACTGAACCTTGATAATACAGGTTTAGGAATTAGATGACCCAGATGCAAATTATACCTCTCATTCTTACTGACTCCTGTGATCTTGGGCAAGTTGTGTAACCTCTCTGAGCAACAGTAAATAGGAGGCCAATTAAGTGCTTGAAAGTTCCTCAAGCAGTGCCTGCCTCACAGTCAGCATTCAACAAATTTTGCTGCTCTTACTCTTGCTGCTATTGTTGTAAGCACCTCATAGGAGTGACGTGTAAGTAAGTTGTGACAACGTACATTAAATGCTTAACATGGTGTCTGGCAAATGGTAAGCACCTACTAAACAGTAGCTGTTATTAGCATTATTTCTGTGTTAGGTACAGGAGATACATGAAGGAGTAAGTCACCCTCTCTACTCTTGGAGAACTAACCACGTAGTATTTACAGTTGCCAAGTCAATCAAATGATGCTTCAGAGTTCAGTTCATATGTGGTCTTCACCACCAGACTTTCCCTGGTCCCATTATCTAGAAAGAGCTTAATCCTTTACTGAACCCTCATGGCCACTTTGCTCTGCATTTTTCTCCTCAACTGATTACTCTGTACCTTTAAACTTTTGTTTACATGTCTTAAAATCAATTACATGTAAAGTGGAAAATACAGAGTTTGCCATAAAAGTGTATACACACATCAGTAAAAGAAAAACTTGTATGAATATTTTAATACTAAATTTATTGAGATATCATGAGATTAATACAAGTTATCTTTGTCCTCTACAAATACAACTGGCCCTCAACATAGTGGTGGCCATTAACCTCCAGATATGTTTTAGTATGGTGAACTGATGCTTGGGTAGACTAGGTCCATTGAGATTGTTTCACTTGCATTTTCAGTTTCTTCTCCAAGGGTCAGCAGTATAACAGGATTTCTACAATATATAACACCCTCTAGGGTCCTCCATATGAGGGTAACACCATCTGTTGAAAAAAATGTCCTACTAGTTTTCCTTCACTGAGGTGTGTATATATTTCTGGCAGACTCTGTCTATTAAGTTTTTAATTGCTAACATATACATACAGAGTTTTTCATTCTTTTGCCCTTCATTCTTCGACTCTTTGCTCATGTCATTTCACCAAATATTGGAGAGTTCCTTGTTTATTATGAGCTGTCAATAAAGACTGGCTATACGAATGAGTGGTGGTGTTAACCATTTTAAATTTGTGAATGCGTATGTTACTGAATCTGCCATATATTTTTAAAACAGAATAATAACATTCAAAATACTTTTTAGTTTAATTAGAAGTCATAGGAATAAATTTCCACTTCATTCTGAGTCTGTGCTGAATTACACTTGGTAACTTTTTGGCGCCCTCTTACAGCTATTTCAAGTGGGATTCTTTCATGGTGTACATATTTTTAAAATCTTGTCATGCTGTGCCCAGTATAGTCACAAAACTTCCACAGCAAGTGTGCCTTGTTGAAATCCAAAGTTATTAATAATGACAAGTCATTTGGATACTTTAATTAGTACCCAGCACTATTTCCATTAGTTAATATGTATTTTTAACATCATAGTGCCTAACGCCAATTGTAGTGTAGTTTTCTTTGGTACTGTAATTTTCCTGCAATGAATTATGTCACGTTGGGTTTTTAAATATTTTATGAAAAATATTAAAAAGAAAATTTCTGTAGATAAAGGTCACATCATTAATCGAAAGGAGCTTTAATGTGTGACTAAACCTTTTCTTCTACCTCCTTTTGAACATGTAGAGGGCATTCCATAAACTTTCTCCTACATTTTTACCCTTGCCGGCCTACTCCTACTTTGTCACTTGATTCTGAATAAATGAGTTTAAGGAAAAAACATGAGATACATTCATTCAAAATCTATTCATAGTCTTCATCACCCTCAAACAGGCTTTGATACTATTAAATGCTATCCAAAATTCAACTGCCATGGTTTGTAGCAAAAGTCATCTCTGCCTCTCTACTAATAGTAAAGGAAGAAAAAATATTCTTATATTCAAGCATTAGAAAGTTTATGTAAGCAGACACATAATGAAAACAGTCCTTGATTAGTATATTGGTCTTTTTCTGGGCTCTCTAGTGATGCATCTCCCAAACCAGAAAGCAAAATGACTGTGCAGTCAATATTTGTTTGAACCAAATGCACAAAGATCTCACAGAACCAAAACATTATCAGCTCCAAAGACTATTTGTTAATTGTTTTGAATGCAAACTCACCAAGCACCTGTTCTACTTTTTATTAGACATGTCTCATCAGGTGTTTGTACTAATTTTCTGTAACAATTTTGAATATTTCTGAGAATTCATATGAGAATCTGATCAAATCACCTTTTGCACTTGAATTGACCAGACCTAATTTTATTTGTTTTCCCTACATGCACTTTCCCCTCCAAACTATCTTCCTACAAACCCCATTAAGAGTCACCTGTTTGGATGCACTGCAGTTTAAGACAGACTCTGATTTTAAAATCATCATACCTATGAACATGGTCAACATTTTTATAAGCGGACATTTAAGTATGTGTGACTGTATTGTAAACTGCCCCATCTCTAGTTTTGATTTCCCTTTAAAACAGAAACCTGAACTACTAGGTGTCTGACTTGAATAGAAATGTGGATGGACAACTCAGAAAGCAGCCTCTGAGCCCAGTCCCAGAGAATCTATGCCAAGGTAGTATAACTAAAGTCAAGGTGAGCATTAGGAGTTAGAGAAGGTCATTTTCTGCATGATTATATCCCCTCCTATAGGACGTAGATCATGACCTGACCTTTCCATTTGGCACAAATAAGAAATTTTACTAAAAAATGTCATAGGGCACAAGTAGTCCTTAAGGATGTGACTTCTGTCCATGTCTCTAGCCTCATTTACTGATACTTTTTGCACAGGCCATATGCCACCAGAGTTTGAGATTCTCTGCCTTGTAGTTGCAAAGAAGTGAATTATATGGTGGACTGCCAAGGACACATAGGTGGGTAAGGAAGATGATTTGGAGTAGGAAGCCTAGTTGATGTCCCCAGCAGGCCCAGCGATAGCAATGCTTGAGTCTGGAGGACTTGAATGCAGTACTCTGAAGTGCTGTCCATCACAATTAAATGCTTTCTCCTTACACCCATTGTACTGTTTTGAACACTCTGTCTTTCAAAGCTTGCCATGCCATGCATTATGTTAACTTTAACTATGAACACAGACATGCACACACTGGCTTGTAACCTTTTCTTGTTTTATTTTGCTGAGGATGGAACCCAGGATGTTGAGCACACTGAGCACACACCATTTTGAACTGCACCCAACCCATATCATAATCTTGAAGGTATAACTTATTTTTTCATTATTATATAATAATTTGGTATAAGCAGGTTGAATACATTTTTGCTGTATAAAAAGAAAGACCATGAGACGAAACCCAGTCTATTTGAGACCTATACAGGCTTTACTTTCTTCACCACTGTCCTGCCTCCACTGCTAGCAATCTAAGTCCCAGATACCACCATAAAGGGATATTCAAAGGGCCGGGGAGATGGCTTAGTGAAATAAGTGCTTCCCTGGCAAGCACAAGGGCCTGAGTTCAATTCCCAGTTCTGCCAAAAAAAGAAGGGATATTCAAATATGATTAGATTGAAGTAAATAGGGAGCCCTATATTCACATTTAGTTTCATAGCTGTTGAATACTCATTGGACTGATGAGGAGATGGAGACTCAAATAGCTTTCAGTACCTTGCCAAATGTCACACGATTATACAGCTAGTAAGTGGCTCTGCCAGGACTGAAATTCAAGCTCCCTGACACAAAGTCAAAATCCCTTTCTATAAACACTTAAACATTTAGGCAACACTTTTCAGACTCTACTTCATATCTCTAATTCTAATATACCTAGTTATTTAATAAGAAACATTTTGTGTACTCCCAGCCAGGCAAAGGATAAATATTCTGAACACATCATGCTTATTTTATATACATATTTGTTTTTGTGTATATGTATTTGTCTGACTATGTTAGTTTTACATGTTTGTATATTTAGGTATTTAGTGTATCTGTGTATTTATATGTGCATGCACTGATGTTTTGTTCATGCACTTATATATTTCTTTATCTTACTTTTTGGGTTACGAAGCTCTTACTCCTGATGCTATTATATGAGAGCACATTAGTTGATTATACCTTAATTTCCTACAGAATTTCTGTGGATTTCAGCTTAATATAGGTCTTGTATTTCGATGAAAAGGCCTCAGCTCTTGAGTTTCCATGGGAGAGGACAGAGAGAATGGCTGTGTGCAGAACCAAATGGCTCAGCTTCGGAAACACTTCCAAGCCAACTGAAATCTCAGCTGCAAGAATAGGAAAAATGAAACCTCGAAGTTCCAATGCTTAAAAGAGTATAATGACAACAAATGTAGGAGCAAGCAAGAAGCACTGTGATGCAAAGAAACAGGCTGCAGAGGGTTCAAGCGCTGTGCCTGGTCTGGTGGAGAAGCAGGCAGAATCCAGTGAAAGCCATTACGAAGGCGCTGACACTTACCACTACGAAAGTGAGCCAGAACCAGTGGACAATTTCAAAAGTATACAGGAAAGCTTACTGCAGATGGCAAGTCACTGATGAATGAAGTAGAGGGACTGAAAGTAACACTGGGAGATGAAAACTGCCAAATAAATATCATGGATAAGAAAATCAGCACAAATAAAGACAAAATTGAGCTTCAGTCTCAAAAGATAAAAATCTTCAGCAAATAGTTCTTCATAGTACAATAAAAGGTGATGCATCTGGAAAACACATCAAAGTGATGTAATAGTCGTGTCTTTGAAGATGCAGAAATTAAGAGTAGCCTTGAAACCAGTATTGAGGGAATCATTTAAAAAACTTTCCAAAACTAAACATAGGTCTCAACTTTTATCCAGAGGAAATGTACAGATCCGCACCCAAACATGCTTCTCAAAATAGGCTAAGGAACGTAATGATACAGTTCTTAAATTTGAAAGAAAAAGAAACCTTCATGAAGGCTGCTCAGAAAGAAGTGATTTTTAAACAAAATAAAGACAAAGTCCTGCATGATCAGGCTTCTTAATACTAACACCTGACAATGCTTTAGTAGCAGTGGAAGAGAGATGGACAAAATTCTCCACCTGAAATTCTTAGGTCTGAAACCCAACTGAGCCACCAAGTGAAGCTAATGTTTCAGTTTGAAAAGGAGGGAAGTGTCTTCAACAGCCAAGATTATGTGAAGGCAGAAAACCTCTAAGACTTCCTGCAAACAGTTTCAGCTCTAGGAGAAGGTGCTACTGGAGCTCAGTGACTAAATTCAGTGATAAAGCCAAGTTACTTAATAGAATGTAGACCTTATTTTTATGATTAATTACATTTCTAGTATAGTGAAATAAGAAAGTAAGAATGTAGTATTGCATCTATTGTAATGGTCATTATGTATGTGTACCTGTATCTATGCACACACATGAGTACATACATATCTGCGCATAAATACATATGCATGCATACAAGCATACTGTATGGGAAAGGAGGATAAGAAAAATTTAAAAGGAAAATGGAAAGAGATGGGAAAAAGAATATAGATAAAACAAGATAATTTGAGGTGATGGGATACAAAGACATTGAAACACCATAGACCTAATAGGAAAACATCATTGTCAATCTAAACATAATGAATTATATGAAATTAATAATTTGTTTACAGAAAGAGAATCTCCTCGTCCTTTGTCAAGAGCATATAGATCTTTTAGAAATGTTGACCACATCCTAAGGCACAAAACAAATTGAAATCAATGGGATTTGTGCACATTGAAATGATTGTCTATAAACTGAGATTTTTAGAAACATATTGTAGATAGTGGTTTATGTTCTACTGACATGTTTTAAGATGCTAATTTGTGTTTCTATTACAATATAAACTTCTTTAACTTTAATTATATAATCAGCTATTTGTACAAAACTGGAATAAAAGAACATGATTGTTGACTTACATCTTACATACTTTGGAGAAGAGATTAAAAGTAAATAGAGGGCTGAGGATATAGCTTAGTGGTGCAGTGCCTGCCTGACAAGCTTGAGGTTGTGAGTTCGATTCCCACTGCCAAAAAAAGAGGATATAAAAGTAAATAGAAACAAAACCCCATCTGTATGTTGTTCAATGTAATCTCACTCCTAGATGAGATTAATCTCCTCCTACCCCCCATGAAATGCCTACAATTTTGACACATGGCACAAGTCAGACTGTAAAGCAAAAAAATGCTTTTCTGTCACAGGTACAGGAAACAATCTTGCCTGGGTCTCCCTGACTGTTCCTGGAACACTATCTGCTGCCTGCCCTAGGCAGAGGGCTAAACCTACTTACTTTCCTTCTGGAGCCACCAACTTCAGCCAGCACAGTCAAAGAGGCTACTGGCCTGCCTTGCAGCCAACTCTCAGAGCCCTCCTGAATTTTATAGGTCTATCATCCACTGTCCTGCACACACACACACACACACACACACACACACACACACATGCTGCCCACCACATTCAGACACACATTATTCCTCTTGTAAACAAAAGGCATTAGGCAATGCTGGGAGAATTATAATCGGGGCCAGTGGACTAGTAGTTTACCTTGCTGGCAAACTGTACACGGGCCAAATAGAACCTTGTAGCCCTGCTAGACTGGAACACAGCAAAGCTGAATTCTTTTTATGTACCTATTATCCTTAAGTTAAATTCATCTAGGTAATCACACTGTTCATTTGCTTTGTGACAGGTGTGCAGAAGGCTGATCATCCCAGACTTTGTTAAATGCCTCATGGTGTACAATACGTGTTTTGATTAAATAAGTTTCAGTTTTGGTTCATCACTTGTACTTGATTTATTCTGAGAAGCTTACTGCCAGGTCCTGAAAATACCCTTAGTTATAGTTTCTGCAAGTCACTTAGTGCCCAAACTGGCTGCTTAGTAACTGAAATGCTTGACAAAGAATAAGTTGGAAGGCAGAAATTCTATGGTCTGGTTAGCCCCAGTGTCCTTTTCCAGCTCTGTACTCCCTACCTCCAAAGCCTAACATCCAAAACCCCATGGAGCATCACAGCTGGAGCCTATCCTGACTGATTGGGCCTTCTTGCTGGTGCAGAATAGCACTTGCTTGGTTCCCCTGAGTACCTTGGTCCTCTGCCCCACATCCACCCCCTCCGAGGTAGAAAAGGATGGTGGCTGTGACTGCCCAGAGAGATGCTGAAATATGCTATCAACCTGTGGCCTTTGTGTGCACTCAATATTCCAGGGATCTGACAGATTTCTCCAGTGGCTCACCACCACAGGAAGGGGCTCATAACTCTCTTGAGAACATGCAGACATCATCAGGAGTCTTGGGTTCTTCGAAAAGTGCCCACTTGGTAGTGAAATTTGCTGTCTTGAAACTCAAAACTAAAAGCAAGTGGTTTACTAGTAAATGTTTAAACACAGCTCTCTTTGCAGAGGACTGGTACCTGATTTGCAGCATTTGATTTTTCTGCAGTGAAGTCTCTGACCATGATGGATTTCAAACTACCACAGCATGTCATTGAATGCCAGGTTGAGACAAGCTGCACCCATTCTGCTCTCCCGAGCCAGAGTTGGCAAGGGCCAACCCAGGGCTGGGTAGTGGCCAGCTTGGCCCTATGCTTCTCTTATTTGAAATACTACAAGATAAATTTAGGGAAAGAAAAACAGAACTCATGATTTTATGATGAATTGTACTACGGTTTGGAAAGGCTCTGCAGATCACCCTGTGGCCCTCAGTGCTTCCACACCTTTCTTTGAACTTAAACTACTTCTGGTGATCTTTTGCCCCTGGTACAGTTTCATAAAATAATTTTTCTTCCTTTCTCTCTAGACTCAAGGTCTCTGGGCTCAGAAACCCTTTCTGATGTGTGAGTTTGGTCTCAGCCCTACACTCCACCATGCTCCTCAACATATCCAGTACATGCTCAGTAAATTCTGGGGTTTAACAGCTTTCATAACCCATAACAGATGATCAAAGGCTTTTGTGGCAGGATCCCTCATTTGGTCCTGGGAGAGAAGTCCATGAGTCACTGTTTCAGAAAGAGGGACAGAGAGAGAGAGAGAGAGAGAGAGAGAGAGAGAGAGAGAGAGAGAGAGAGAATATGACACAGAGAGAGACAGACAGAGTGACAGAGAGAGGGAGATTGGAATTAGGATTGAGTTAAGATTGAGTTGAGATTATTTCAAGTCACAGAAACAGAGCCAAAGCCTGCTGGACTCCTGATGGAGGAAATGTTGTGAACTCCAAATCAGCTGAGTCCCAACCCCAGTGCCTGTTGGCCTCTTCGCCTAGTTTTCTAATATTGGGCCACTCAAGGTTTCTTCAGGGAGTTGGATAGACAATGTTTCTCTTTCTGTGGGCTGCAAGGTTCAAAAATGACCAAGGTAGCCTAGAGACGGAGCTTCTGGAATCTCAATTGCAAGCCATAGTTTGAATAAGGGGCTGAAGCCTGAATAATAAGTCCCTGCAAGACTCCTTAATGTCCCAGAGCAAAAGGCGAGAGAGAGTGAGTGCTATTCTCACCACACAGCTCAGGATCTTTTCAAGCCTTCTCATCCAGAGAGGGTGCATTCTGGGCTGTAGATTCAACCTGCTGGTCCAAGAGACTAAGCTTTCTTCCCTTGAACTTGCAGAGAGCTGAGGAACCCTTCCTTACCTTCTTTCCACATTATTAGTACTACATTTGATTGGTGCATCTTTTTTTAATCTTCCAAAGCACTTTCACACATACATATGACTCTTTTTCATGTGTTTTTAGTTTAATGGTGTCATCCAACACCTCCAGTGCAAAGGCAGCATAGAGCAGTGGCTCAGCACATGGGACATAGTATGAAGACTGACTAGATCGAAATCCACTGCTGGCTGTGTCGGCCTTGGGCAATTTGCTTAATAGCTGTTTTTCAGTTTCTTCATCTGTAAAATGGGGCTGATAATGATAGCTACTTGATAGTGTTGCTATGGTGATTAAACGAGTTAAGATTTGTAAAGCACTTACTGCCTGGTGCTATCATAGCAATTTCTACATAAATGTTTTGAAAATTGGCATAAATGTTTCCACTCTGACAGATAATAACCATCACTATCATGTTCCAAACAAATATCAAGTTCGTCCACTTTTCCTCCTCAATGTTTCAAATCCTCCTGCTCCCCACTCCTTCACTGCTACCCCTGCCCTAGTTTAGGCCCACAGTAACAACAGCACACTGTTGGCAACCCTCCCAATGCACACCATCCAGCTTCCCTTGCTGGTTTTCCCTGTTGCAATCCTCTGATTTTCAAGGCTTTTGCTCTCACTCCCTCCTACTCATGCTCTATCACGAGTTATCCTCTTTAAGAGGAGGAACCATCAGCCTCTCTGAATCCTCAGCATTCAGAACAACGCCTGCCACAAAGAAAGTACTCAACAAACAAGTGGTGAATTAATGGTTGTTTGTTGGGTCCCCAGCCCCATGTAGTGGTTTACAGGGGAGTTTTTATTCAGTCCACCCGAAACCTTGCCTGACAGTAAATGCACCTATTGTCCCCATTTTGCAAATAAGCACATGAGGCTTGGAGAGGTTTTAAAAACTCGCCCAGAAACACATATTTACATTGATTTGGGTATTCTAATCATTACACAAGAGTCTGCAGTTTATAGTGCTGTATAGGAGCTGAGAATGCCATCATTGGTATCACTTGTGCATGGAGGTCTCATATTCAATCGGTCTATTAAGAGAGTTGCTACTTAATTTTTTACATAGTTTGTAGTTGAATTAAAGGATTATTCATTTGATAATTTATAATCTTTGTGAAAGTAGAAATGCACATGGGCACACAGAATAACATTGTCTATTTTTTGGTAATTGGTCTGTGCTGTGGATTTTTTTTTTACCAGTTGGTCTGTGAGTTCATTGGATCCTATTGCCATCACATACTACATGTCAAGGACTTTGGTTAGTGTCCTTTCTGTACATTATCATCCTAAATGTCACACTTATCAAAAATCTATGAAAGAGTGCTCTATGTTAAGAAAATCACATTGGTCTAAATTGACGAAAGCTTTACAGATTCCTAATAGTAGTTACCACTATTGACACCAACAGTGGCAGGACACACCACTTCCTGATAACCTCTTATGCACCAGGCCTCCCGTTTGGGCTCTCAGTTTAACTTGAATTCACCCACCAAATCCCTTTGAACTCTGTCCTGCTGTTTTCTTTATTTTAAAGATGGAGAAAGTGGAACTCAGAGATTTTAGCTCACTTGCTTGAGGTCACACAGCTATTGAATGTGGAACCTGAACTGAAATTTAAATTTGTGTGTTTCTAAAGCCTGGGTGTTTATCCCAAGCTGGACTTTGAAGACTGTTCAAGTTACTTAACCCTCTCTGAGATTCAGTTTCCTCCTCTGTAAAGTTCAGGCAACAAACACTTAACTTGTAGGGTAGCTGTAAAGATTAGAAATAATAGATGCTGAGGTCCCAGGGTCATGTAGTAGGCATTTAAACCATGCTAGAGGTGTTTATGAATACATCGGAGTGTTAAACGACCGAAAGAAGACCTGAGATCCCTTTAAATGCATTGAGGAGCTGGAGAGGAGGATCTTCAGCTTTGGCTGTCTTAAGAGCTGGCCCTCTCCCCTCCAGGGTACGGTGACCCAACGAAACTCTGAGCGACAGGCAGGGGGCAGGGGCCTGAGTTTGGCACGGACAACCTCTGCAGGGATTCAGGAGAAAGGCGGGGAGTTGGGAGGGGCATAGAAATCCCGGACATCAGAGGACTGCAGGTGCTAGGCAGAGTTGGTAGAGGTGGGCTCCCGAGCCTGGTGAGGGAGGGGAAAACGTTGGGGCGGGCCGGCCGGCGGGCGGAGGGAGAGAGGGAGGCGGGGCTTGGAGCCTGAGAGGCCGTCCTTAGACAGCTCTCCCCATGCCGGGCAGTTCGCTGCATCTGAAGGAGCTTGCTGGAGAACCTCCAACAGCGGAGCTGGCCTTCAACTACCGTAAGTACCTGCAAATGAGCGCATAGTCCAGTGGCCGAAGATTAATTACTGGCCACCAGATTCTAAACAAAACCCCGAGAGTCTCCCTGCGGTAATTAATCGCCATAAATCAAACTGCTCCCCCACTAGTCTATCCCCTCACCTCCTTCATCCCTGCCGTCCTCCTTCCCTCCCCGGATCCCAGCAGTGCCTCACAGCGCTGTCTGGGCACTGTAGATATCTTCTCTTTGCTTTCTTAGTCTTCCCTCCAAACCCTCCGCTGAGCAGGTACCCCGCACCGGCCGAGCCCCACCCCTTTGAGTCCTGAAGCTCTCAAAGCTGTGCAGGGTCAAGCTATTAGACATTTCAGGCATGTTACCCTCTCAAGCAATGTGATGCTCCCTAAGGGTGGGGAAGTACTTGGGTGGTGCAGAAGGGATGGTGAAATGGCTAAATAGCCCAAATTGGAGGTGGGGGTGGGGTGAAAGGGCAAAAATGGGTGTGGCCAAAGAACCTGAAGCTTAGGACTGTTCCCTTGTGCCCTGGGCATATGATTCCTCGTTTTGGCTGCATAGAACTAGTATAGTTTCCTGAGTGACTGAGGAGTGGTCAGTCATGCTGAGAAGTCCAGTTTTCCTGTTTCATACAAGCCCTCAGGAAGCAAGCACCCTGATTTGGGGGTCCATATGGTAAGAAAAGATCTTCAGCTAGTATTTCCTGGGTAGAAATACTAGGCAGAAGAACCTCGCTTCCCCTTAGATCCTGGCCCAGACCGCCTCAGGAGAATGGAGCAACAGGGTGGTATCCAAGCTTTGGCCTGGCCCTCAGAGGAAAGAAAAAAGTATTACAGGAAGTCAGATTAGGAAGAGCATCTTTTGGGCCTTACACCATTTGTTTGATGCCCCCTTAGTAAAAAAGAAAAAAAAAACCACCTTCTGTATGCAATGCTCACTATTTGTCTGGTACTGTACATTTTTTGCCTTTAGTCCAAAATAACATTCCCCCATTTAACAGATAAGAAGAGTTCGAGGAGGGAAGTTCAAGAAGGGTAAATGAAGCATTCTTCAACGCAAAGTGAGAGATGCAAAGCAGAGCCCTGCTTTCTTGAGTTCTCACTGTCACATGCCCCATAGCCCTGATGTTTTGAAAATGACTCTTTCCCTCTTCCTGCCCGTCTGTCTTGCCCACCCTTAGCACTGAACCAAGTTTGAAGCTGACAGGTGCCAGGGATGTAGCCCAGAGACACAGTGCCTGCTTTGCAAGCACCAGGTCATAAGTTTGTCTCCTGGTACAAAAAAAGGTTAGAGGCAGAGGTCCTGGGATGAGTTTGGAGAGGCAAAATCAGCCCCTTTCTCTGTTCTGAAAGTTGCCACCTCACTCTGCTGAGCTAAGGTTAATCATCCAAGGCCAGCCAGGACACCCCTAGCTCAGAGCAAAGATTCAGTGCAGGAAAATTAGACTGAGTTTGGGAAGTGCGAACTTTTCCTTGGTGAGAGGTTCCTGGGGGCAGAGGAAGACACAACAATTTTACGGGCCACCTGTATGTGAAGAAACTATAATTAACAGTGAACCCTGGGAAAATCACAAAGGCCACATTGAATTCAAATATTTTTGTCACATCTGAAATTTCACATAATTCCATTTTCCTTGGGCAGTGAATAAAACTGCATAGAAGTTATGGGCAGCTGAAGAATCATTACCACCTTTCACTAATAAAATGTAAGCAGTTTGATTCTTCAACACCTACTTGCCAAGGGAGTATTAAGCTTTGGGGGATAAGAGATGAGTGAGGGTGATATGACTCTGAAGCATTCCACACAAGGGGCAGTTTGAAAGGGAGGAGATGGAGGGAGAAAGGAGATGGGGGGTAAGGACCACCTCTGGAGGTTTAAATGGTCATTTCGAGCATAGGCCTTAGAGTTAAGCATAGACTTGAATTTTGACTTTAATATTTAGTGTCTTTTAACTTTGGCAAAATTACATCTCCCCTCTAAGATTCATTTCCTTGTCACCAAAATGGCGATGGCAGTAATGCCTCCTTAGCTGTTATGTGGGGACTCAGCATGTACATGTGTGGATCTGAGGAAAGGGTCTGACAAGGTGCCTCTGCACCTCCGATCTCACAGGGCTTTTGCAGGCTTATGTTAGGTCAATCTCTGAGCCTCGGAGATCGCAGAGACAAATAGACATTTCAACAAAAATGACATCTTAGGGCTGGCGAGATGGCTCAGTGGTCTAAAGCACCTACTTAGAGCAAGCTAAGCTAAGCAAAGCACAGGGACCGCGGTTCAATCCCCCAGCACCACATACCAGCCAGCCCCGCCCCCTGGTGGGCTGAGCTGGCCCCACACAAACAAAATAAATAAATAAATAAACAAATAAATTTAAAAAAAAATGACATCTTAGATACCAGCGAAGACTAGGTGGGGTGGGGTGGGGAAGTGAGGACAAGGGGCAAAGAGAGGAAGTGGCAGGTGGCCTTGTAATACTCCGCGTGCCTGTGAGGGAGTGGAATGCTGGGTCCTCAAGTGCAGTTCAGTGATCTTTAAGGAGCAGGACAAGTCCCCTGAGTAATGACAGTTCTGTTTTTAGATCTCACCACCTGCTGAGGAGCAAATCCTTTCAAGACCCAGAGTCCACATCCAGCACCAGAGGCACCAAGACACCGGAGAGAACAGGGCAGGGGGCCACCATGCTGTGGACGTTCACTCTCTTGCTCTTCTGTATTCGTGAGTACATGGAAGGGGTGAGGGACATGTGACTGTCCTAGGTACTCCAGAGAAAGCATACCTTGGGGAGGGAGATGGGAGTACTGAGAATGGAAGGACAGAGATGGGACAAGGGATCTCTCCTTCACCATTAATCTCTCTTTTCAGGGCTGAGTCTAGGTATCACAACGATAGGTAAGTAAATTCTACTGCTTTGTGTACTTTCTTTCCTGAAGGCACCAAGACACAGATCTGCTTCCATAGCCCTGGCATAACTTCCTGGAGAGCTTGGGAATCAGAGGGAATCAGAGCTTACCTCCATTCCTGACTCAGTCCCCACAAAATCAGGATCTCAATCTTAGAAGGAAAGGGAGTGAAACTTGAACTTTAGTTCACAGCTCATTTGAGTTTGTGGAGTAAATATCTGGGATTGCCAACCCACACCCTTCATGAGCAGACACTCTTGTTTCCAGAGGCAAGAGAAGGGATTTGCATCAGGGCTAATTTTAAGGTATGTTGGGGCGTGTGTTCTGGGAGAGAAGGGGCTAGACTGCTCACATCTTTGTGATCTTTGGAAATGACAGCAGTGGAATCACAACCAGAGCTGTGGATGGAGTCCAATTACCCAGACACCCCTTGGAAGAACATCACGCTTTGGTGCAGAAGCCCCTCTCAACTGTCAAGCAAGTTCCTGCTTCTGAAGGATAAGACACAGATGACATGGATCCGGTCTTCCTACAAGACCTTCCAGGTTTCCTTCCTCTTAGGTGCCCTCACTGAATCCAACACAGGTCTTTATAGGTGCTGCTACTGGAAGGAGACAGGCTGGTCAAAGCCCAGCAAAATTCTAGAGTTGGAAGCACCAGGTAAGAAGAGATTGATACTCAAGAATAATATCCAGCTACTAGAATTCAAAGTTGCCTTCTTAGGACAGGGTTTATTTAATTCACTCATTAACCTCAAATGTATGCATGTACACATGCATTCGATAGTCCATAGTACCTATTCTGTATCAGACAATGCACAGCAGAGATGCAGGTGCTAAGGCAGAAGTGGGAAAAGAAGGGATGGAAAATAAGGAGCATACAGGGAAGACCCATCCAAAATAGAGGTCTTGTCCACTGTTCCCTGGGCAGCACTATGTTTGCTGTACCCAATTGCAGTTCGTTCTTTCTTTCCAGGCCAGCTGCCTAAGCCCATCTTCTGGACCCAGGCTGAGACACCCCCTCGTCCTGGATGTAACATTAACATCCTGTGCCATGGCTGGCTGCAGGATTTGGTATTCATGCTGTTTAAAGAGGGGTATGCAGAGCCTGTGGATTACCAAGTCCCAACTGGGAGAGTGGCCATATTCTCCATTGACAACATGACATCTGAGAAGGAAGGGGTTTACATATGCCGCACTCACATCCAGATGCTCCCCACTCTGTGGTCAGAGCCCAGCAACCCCCTGAAGCTGGTCATAGCAGGTGGGTGTGGCCGGGGCTGCTGGCAGCTGACAATTACTCTCCCAGGGATCATGGTTCGTTGAGCCAGGGTTGATAATGTTATTTCCTTGAAGCCAGTTCTTACACCCTGCAAAGCCCATGAGGTAGAGTCACTTGACATTTCATTGAGACACAGATGAGAATTGCACATGCTGCAAAGCAGACATATGGGAGCCAATCATTTGACTCATGAGGGAGCCCAGCCAACTGTTCAGCAGCTTCAGCTCATTGAAGCTTTGTTGTTCTCTATCTGTCGAATATCATGCATTCATTTATTCTTTCAACCAGTATTTATTGAGTACCTAGTATGTGCCAGGCATGGCCAAAGCAGTCTTATAAACTGGTTTTTTTTTTAAGATTTTAAAGAATGTACCTATTTGTGATTATTATTTTTAAGTGTCGGAATCAAATGAACTGCTAGAGTGCTGATTCCAAAGAAATGACAAAGAAAGAGATAGTTGGTATTTGTGAAATGACTTGATGAATTACTTTGCTACCATATTAACACAGCTAATAAGGTAGCACCAAGTTTTAAGCAAAAGATGGCTGCTCTGAAAGCCTACATGCTAAACACACAATCCAGTCCTAGTTCCCCAACCCATGGCTGGATATTTCTAGATAGAATTGACCACTTTTACTTTAGGCCTTCCATCAAGCTACATAGACATGGGCAAGCTATGATACTGAAAGTAGACTGCATCTAGAAGTAACAATCCTGTGTTCTAGTTCCACCTCTGACTCTGCCTCCCTGGATGATCTCGAGCAAGTCGCTTCACTTCTCTGTGATTTGGTTTCTTCTGCTCTAAAATCAGATAACCGTATCTATCTGACCTATTGTGTAATGCCTCTCTATGCCTCAGTTTGCTGATCTGCAAAATGCCTACCTCACAGGGTTGTTGTGAGGACTTGCCCAAATATATGTACAGTGCCTGGCATATAAGCTTTGAATAAATGGTAGATACTAATTTTATTAATATAGCTTTTTATTGAGAATCAAAGAATAGGGGACTGCCTGCTTAAACTGTATTGTGGATGTTCATTGTATGCACACCCTTCTGGTGTAGATTCCACTAACACACACTTCTGTGGTTACCTGTGGCTCAAACCCCCTTTGGCACATGAGGTTTTTGGTGCCAGAGACTGTGTCTTCTTTAGCTTAATAAGCCTACTCATGTAGGATGCCTGACATGTCCTAAACATTCTGAGTGTGTGACAGAACTGATCTTTCTATTGTGGATATTATAGCTTGGATTGGGATGGGGGAAAAAGGGTGGAAGGTGACTTTACATTAGTAGTACAATCACCTTGGAGAAACAGCCCATAGAAATGAAGGTAGGCCCTCATGAACAGAGATTCCATTGGGTTGCAGACTTATTGACCCAACTCTCTTTAATAGCATCTTCCAATCTTATGTTAGAAATCAGGTTTAAAGTGAGTTTAATGTGTTTAAAAGAAAAAAAGAAAACCTCTCCTTAGCAATATGTACTAAAATGTATGCTCCACAGATATAAACTCTAAGTCATTTTCTGAAGTTTGGATTTTGAGGTGGTTTGGAAGAACTATAATTGTCATTTTAGGAACTTGCAGACATAGGGAGTCTAGATAGGTACTCACAGGAACAGAGCTCCGAGGAGCTGGCCAGAGATAAAGAGCATAAGTAAACCTATGCTTGGCTACATCCTAGAGCAGGCAGAGATTTAAGGATGAGAAGTGGTGTGGACAAACCTCAAGATACTACTTTGTGTCCACAAAAGCTAGGACCTAAAAAATAGAAGAATAGGGAAGAATCATCATACCTCTAACTACAGGGTCTCTTCCCTTTCTAGGACTCTACCCCAAACCAACTCTGACAGCACATCCTGGGCCCATCATGGCACCCGGAGAAAGCCTGAGTCTCAGGTGCCAAGGGCCAATCTATGGAATGACCTTTGCTTTAATGAAGCTTGAAGACACGGAGAAGTCTTTTTACCATAAGAAGTCAAAAAATAATGAGGCATATTTCTTTTTCCCGACTCTGAAGATCCACGATTCTGGACGTTACCTCTGTTTTTACTATGATGGGTCATACAGGGGTTCACTGCTTAGTGATATCCTGAAAATCTGGGTAACCGGTAAGCGAGGGGTATGCTATGGGACCTACACTAGGAATTAAGGGTGTAAGACTCCCTCTGGATCCCCTGGAGATCCTAATTTTACAGCCAGGGCTAAGTAGCGATTTGCCAAGGGTAACCTAGAGAATGAGGAGGGAAAGCATTCTAAGTGCTGGGAGTGAGCTGTCAGACCATGAGCCCTGTGCATTTTGGATCTTGTTCTAGATGCTTTCCCCAAGACCTGGCTCCTTGCTCGGCCTAGTTCTGTGGTGCCAATGGGCCAGAACATAAGCCTGAGGTGTCGAGGATCAGTGGATAGTGTGGGACTGGCACTCTATAAGAAAGGAGAAGACAAACCACTTCAGCTTTTGGATGCCACCAGTGTTAATGACAACAAACCATTCTTTCTCCATGATGTGACCCACTGTGATGCTGGTATTTATAGTTGTCACTATCGTTTCACCTGGAAGACCTCCATTAGGATGGGAACACACAACACTGTGGAGCTTGTGGTTGTAGGCAAGTGCTAACAAATGCTTTTTCTTAAAATCACTAACCTGCTTGTTTTTATCATTATTACAGCATTATAAGGAGAAGTGAGTGGACTTTGGCATTTCCTTGGGGCTGTGAGCCAGAACAAACACACTAGTGGGATATTTTAGAACTTTCTCCAAATCCTTAAGGGCCTTCTCTTCCAAGATTTTTCCTCAAGCTCTACCTTTCAGCCTAGCCAAACCTTCTGTAATGCCTAGAAAAAATATTTTCCTCAGGCCAGGGGAATATTATGTGTGAAGTCTTCCAGACTAAAGGTAGGAACCAAGAATCATTAGAGTGCTGAATTAGGGGCAAAAGAATTACTAATGCACAGTGATCAAGTGGAAGTAGAAAGAAAAGAGCAAATGGTAAGCTTGAAAATGTTTGGTAGTGGTGAGAAGGTATTGAACTGAGGGTTTATGCTCAGTTCTAACTGAGATCAGCTCTAACTCTGGTATCTGGATCTGTTTCAGATCAGCCTCCTAAACCCTCGCTCTCAGCTTGGCCCAGCAGCATTGTTAAGAGAGGAATGACCATCACCCCTCAGGGCCGAATGTCTCATCCCATACTTGAATTTTCTCTGGTGTGGGACAAAAGAGCAACATTCCGTAAACTCTCAAAGGATGGAAACTTCATCATCACTAACGTTGAAAGGAAAGGCACAGGGACCTACAGTTACAGCTATTGCGTAGAGGCACATCGTAATATCTGGTCACATCGCAGTGAGCCTCTGAAGCTGAAGGGGCCAGCAGGTGAGGGGGTAACTTTTCAAAAGAAAAGCCCTCCATACACCTGGGTTTCCTAGAGCAGTGCCCAAAAAGATATGGGAAAGGGACATGGGGCTTTGAAATCAGAGTCCATGGGTTTGGGTGTCCTTCCCAGAGTAGTCTCACCAGCACTTAAAGCCTTATAAGTATCCTGATCTCCAGGAAAAGGAAAGCCACTTCTGCCTCACTTTCCCTATGGGAGCACTCTTGCTAACCAGCCCCCCCCCCTTCACCCATCATGAATGTATTAGCTACTCCTGTCCTCATCAAGGTCCCTGCTTCTGGTCTTCCCTGGCCACAGGCTTTCTCACCCGGAATTCCATTCTGAGTGAAGCTTTCAGGTTGTCCCTAATCATACAGCTTGTTGCCCTGCTGTTTGTATTGCTGTGGATCAGGTGGAAGTGCCGGAGACTCAGAATCAGGTAACTATCTTGTTCCAGCCTACTGTTTTCCACACTACTCCAGGTTCCCTTGGTCTTAGGAATAAGCCTATCTGAGTTGAGTGTTATGCCCTACATAGTCCCTACCTTCTGGGCTTAGATAAGACTTTCTTAACCAAGTTATTTCTCTTTTACCTCCTAGAAGAGTCATCATCCAAGCCAGAGAGTGGCAGAATGCATAATTCTCAGAGCTAGAGAAATAATCCAAACTGTATTCACTGACCTCACCTCTATCAAGAGTGCCCATATCTCCCTGAAAACTTCCTTGCCCCTCAGGCCTGATTGTAGTCTCCCTGTTTAACTTGCTCCAAAGTATTTTTCTCTTGTAAAATATTCTCTCTAGGGTTGATATTCAACTCCCATCCCCACTTTTCATGATTACCCCCAGCTCTTAAGGGCTAGCCTTGTGGCTTTTCTCAGTTGCCTTAGAAACCAGTGTGTCAACTACTCTGGCCTTCAACTGCATGTGCAAAGCATCCTGGGGAAAAAGTCTGAACTTGGATAGGCATCTGATAAGGCAATGGATGGAGTCAGGAAGTTATACTATTTCCTCTAACCCACAAAATGGTGAACCTACTTTCTTGAAATTTCCTTAAATTCACCTTTTTTGATAATTCCTAAGGCTTGTCTCATGCTACTGTACTAGAGAATGAGAAGAAAAATAACTTCTCTTAACTGGTAGGAAGGCTCATCTCCTGAATTCTTGCTATACCCCTCTGCCTCTGTGTGATCACAGAACTTTGTGTGTCTGGGAGTGTAATTACACATGACTGTTTCCACTGGGATCTGAGGAGCAAAGTGCTTGGACAGTAGGAGGGGAGCCACCTAAGCCTTCTGCAAAAACCACCACCCTTTGAATTTTCAAAACATTTCAGTGGCGTTCAGTTTCTGGATCTTCCTGGGTTCTGCCCTGAGTCCTATGCATAGTAGGATATCCTCCAATCCATGGGTCAGAAAAAAGTTGCAACTTTATGGATCCCATCCCATCCCAGGACCATTGCATCAGAGAATGAGATCAGAAATCAGATTTCAGAGAAATCAGCTTGAAAAGTGTTTTGCTGACCAGGAAGTAGGAGAAGGGTCAGCGCTTTCTAAGTTAAAGTGGTCAAATGGATTTTGACTTAATATCACCTTATTCTAAAGAGCCCGTGCCTCAACGCTGCTGCACACTTCTAATCATACTCTGGGTGGAGGGAGGGGGATCCCACTCTGACAAGCTTAGCTCAGCACTGACAGTCTTCTGGTAATTCATCACGGCTGCCTAGGCAACCCTTCCATAACAAAGGCAGGTGAGGCAGGTCGGTCTGAGGACCAATCCTACCATAATAACAACTGCTTCCAAACTTAAACTTGATGACGGAGAAACACTCAACGTTGCTCCCTCCACCCCCACTCCCCAGAGCTGCCAATCACATTGAGCTCCAGGGGTTCTGAGAACTGCAGATACAAAAGCATTTTCCCATCTGACATCTCAATTCCAGCAAAGACTAATCAGGGGCCAAGGGAAGCTGACATACGATATGGGATATGGGCTGGAGGGGGGAGGGGATGTGGGTCACGAAAGAGCAAGAGTTTTTGTAGGTGGCTAGGCCCTCAAAAAGAAAAGTCACTGATGTCAGAAAAGGTTATATCCTATTAGCCTGGCCATATCCAATCCCTACTGGGTAATGAGTAAACCAATGACATAAATTGCCGCCCCCTTCTCCCCGCCCTCCCCCTGAACCCAGCAACTCCTCTACTCTCTTTTCTGGTCTCACTAGAGAAGCCTGGTTGCTGGGAACAGCTCAAGGGGTCACCATGCTCTTCATCGTCACAGCCCTTCTCTGCTGTGGTGAGTACCAGGGGGTGGGAAGGGGCCTGGGCAGCAGGCCGGCTGAGTGAAGTCCTGTGGAGGAGGGGCAGAGACCTGGCAGCACTTTCTCTTGCAGGACTGTGCAATGGGGTATTGACAGAAGAGACTGGTGAGTTTTTCCTGCTCTAGACTGGGACATTCCTCTCAGGAGATCTGAAATAACTACACAGTGTCAGTGTCAGTGGCCAAGGAGTGACTGGTTGGGAGGGAAGGACAGCCAGGAAGGGGCACTTACTAAAGTTGCTGACAAAATTCAGCCTTCAACTCTGCCTTTCTGCCTGCAAAAATTTTCCCCAAGCTTTCAGCACTTTTCTCGGGCTCAGCTGAAACATCAGCTTCCTCTTTCCCCAGCACCTGAAGGAAGAAAGGAAGGAAGGGAGGGAAGGAGGGAGAAAGGAAGGAGAAAAAGAAGGAAGGAAGAAGGGAAGAAAGAGCAAAAAGGAAGGAAAAGAAGGAAGGAAGGAAGGAAGGAAGGAAGGAAGGAAGGAAGGAAGGAAGGAAGGAAGGAAGGGGGAGCAGGTTTGGATCTGAGTAGAGGTAGACAGTGTGATTTGGGTAGGGGTTCAAGGGCAAGGAAAGGAGGGGGGAAGAAGAGAAAGGATGGCTTCATTAACTCTGCTGTTTCTAGAAATCATCATGCCAACCCCTAAGCCTGAGCTGTGGGCAGAGACGAACTTCCCTCTGGCCCCGTGGAAGAACTTAACCCTCTGGTGCAGAAGTCCTTCTGGCTCAACGAAGGAGTTTGTGTTGCTGAAGGACGGGACGGGGTGGATCGCTACTCGCCCAGCCTCAGAGCAGGTCCGGGCCGCCTTCCCGCTTGGTGCCCTTTCCCAGAGTCACAGAGGGAGTTATCATTGCCATTCATGGGAGGAGATGGCTGTGTCAGAGCCCAGTGAAGCACTTGAGCTGGTGGGGACAGGTAAGAAAAGGCAGAGGGTCCTACCAGAGTGATTCCCCAGTGCCCTCTGGGACTCTAGTGATGCAGGGGAGGGGGGATTCCCTGAAGCGGGGGAGGGGTAGCAAAGAGAGAGGGGAGATTGCTTGGAAGAGCCCAGGGGTAGCCCAGGATGGATTTTGTTGTTGTTGTTTCCACTTATTTGTTTTTCTGATAAAGTGAACCTGAGCGTCCCATCTGGGCACCTCCAAACTTCTAACTGCTCCACTTCATTTTGTTTTCCAGATATCCTTCCCAAACCTGTCATTTCAGCTTCTCCCCCAGTCCGGGGCAAGGAACTGCAAATCCGGTGCAAAGGATGGCTGGCAGGCATGGAATTCGCTCTGTACAAGGAGGGAGAGCAGGAACCTGTCCAGCAACTTGGTGCTGTTGGGAGAGAAGCTTTCTTTACAATCAGAAGAATGGACGATAAAGACGAAGGCAATTACAGCTGCCGCACACACACAGCAACAGTGCCCTTCAAATGGTCTGAGCCCAGTGAGCCCCTGGAACTTGTCATTAAAGGTAGAGCTGAAACAAACAGGTCTGGGAGGAAAGAGCTGGAGGCAAAACCTCTGCCAGACACTCCTCTCTTCATGGCAAACTTTGCTTCTGGTCCTAGGAGCTTGTGTCCAATCTTAGAACCAGGCAGGCGTGGTGCTGGGAGTGCCAGGGCCTCTGGCTGTACGATATTAATAGCCATAATCGTTATTAATAGCTTGAGTTTGTGGAGGGTGATTTAAGTCTTCTAATTAGTTTCCCATCAATTATCTCATTCAACTATACTGCGCATCTTCAAGGGAGGGGGAGTAGGTATCATTCTTCTTTCTTGTCCAAATGGGCAAACTGAGGCATAGAGAACCAGCTGAGTCTCTGAAATTTCAGCTTTTTCACTAGCCTCTGTTGCCTACCCCAGTGACAGGGAGCATTCACTGAAAGGCAATGAGGCATAAGGGCAGGGCGGGCCCTGTAAGATTTTTAAATTTACCTGCTTTGGAGTGAAAACTCTATAGAAAGCAGAGCAGCTGCCAAGAACCAGTATTTGGTGTATTTGCTTTCTTTTTCTTATTTTATTTTTGTGTTGTATGTGTGTTTATGGTGTTTTTTATTTTGCTTTTGCCTCCCAGAAATGTATCCAAAGCCCTTCTTCAAGACATGGGGCAGCCCTCTGGTCACGCTGGGTACACGATTGACTTTCAATTGCTCCACTCCACACCAGCACATGAGCTTTATTCTCTACAAAGATGGCAGTGAAATAGCGTCCAATGACCGCTCCTGGGTAAATCCAGGGGCCAGTGCAGCTCACTTCCTCATCTATTCAGTGGGGATTGGAGATGGAGGGAACTACAGCTGCCGTTATTATGACTTTGATATCTGGTCTGAGCCCAGTGACACAGTGGAACTTGTGGTGACAGGTGAGGAATGGGAAAATCCTGGTATAGGTGGTATTATCCTGGCACAGTGCACAGAAGGGCCATCAGTGGGAAAGGAAGCAAATGTTCGTTCTAAAAAACCCTGAGAAAGTGCTAGGGGCAGTGCCTATCTGGTGGCCAACAGTCCATTGTAAGACAGCTGCTTATATATTATTATAGGAAGAAGAGGCAGGCAAGGGGGCAGCAAAAAATTCACTTCTGAGGAGAGAAGTAAGGCAGATTGGGTTGTCCAGTCCAACAGCCAAATTCAAATTGCTCTATTTCTGAAATCCTTTTGGGGATTGGCCTTGCGTGTTAGGTTCAATGTCCACTTTTTCTTTAGCTAGGCTGTCAGAGATTGGTGGGCTGGATGGCCCTCAGAGGACGGGAGGAGACCTTGAAATGTCAGCTGCAGCCATTACAAATGATAGTTTTCAAAGGCTATTTAACGTCACAAGGAAGTGTTTACAATATAAAGTTAAGTGAAAAATATCAGATTGCCAAACTGCGAATCCAGTGGGGTCCAAATTGTGTAGTTGTTGTTACACGGACACAAGCATATATAGAAAGAGTAAATGGAAAATGCATAAAGAACAGTTATCTTTGACTTGGTAGAATTGCTTTATCTGGCTTTTATTTTATCATATTTTCTAAATAAATGCATATTGCATCACATAATAACACTATGAAAGCTGTTTGCAGGATACAGCAAATGGACTTCTCTCATGTTATAATCTTTTTAATTTCAGAATTCTACCCCAAGCCCACTCTCCTGGCACAACCAGGTCCGGTGGTGTTTCCTGGGAAGAATGTGACGCTTTGTTGCCAAGGGACTTTGACAGGCATGAGGTTTGCCCTCTTGCAGGAGGGAACCCAGGCTCCCTTACAGTTCCAGAGTGCTGCAGGGAGCTCAGTTGACTTCATCCTCCACACTGTGGGAGTAGAGGACTCTGGGAACTACAGCTGCGTCTACTATGAGACAACCATGTCGAACCGGGGCTCATATTTCAGTGTGCCTCTCATGATCTGGGTGACTGGTAAGGATAGACAAGGCAGGGGACTGGGATGGAGACAACTGGAGCAGGGATTAGCATGGGTAATCTCTTTTGGAAGACCATGTTAAACCACAGACACAAACAACTGTGTCCAGGAAAAAGTTAAAAGGTTAACTGAGGAAGTGA
Organism: Octodon degus; assembly: GCF_000260255.1. Lineage (NCBI taxonomy): Eukaryota > Metazoa > Chordata > Mammalia > Rodentia > Octodontidae > Octodon > Octodon degus. The sequence goes on from NW_004524639.1 coordinate 5,657,779, forward strand.
GAAGCTCCCATACTCACAACTATCCACCTTTGTTTTCTTTCTAGACACATTCCCCAAGCCGTGGCTCTTTGCTGAGCCCAGTTCTGTGGTCCCCATGGGGCACAATGTTACACTGCGGTGCCAGGGGCCAGTTCGTGGAATAGGGTACATTTTGCACAAGGAAGAAGAAGCCACTTCAAGGCAGCTCTGGGGGTCCATTAGTGTTGATGGAACATTCCCCATCACCAATGTATCTGCTGCTAGCATAGGTCATTACAGCTGTTACTACCACCCTGATTGGACCAGCCTCATAAAGATACAGCCCAGCAACACCTTGGAGCTCATTGTCACAGGTAAAGGAACAATGCTTCAATGTGGGAATGTGAGCATAGAAAGGAGGGAGTTCACTGGTTTATGAGTGATATTCTCAAAACACCCAAGGAAAGGCCAGCAGCAGTCTTCCTGCTTTATTGATCAGAGGCTCCATTGATGCACTGGAAAGTGACCTATTCTCTCTGACTTAGGACTCATTTCTTCCAGGATTACTCCCCAAACCCAGCTTGTTAGCCCAGCCTGGTCCCGTGGTGGCCCCTGGAGAAAATATGACTCTTCAGTGCCAAGGAGAACTGCCAGACTCAACATTTGTCCTGTTGAAGGAAGGGATTCAGGCCCCCTTAGAACACAAGAGGCCAAGTGGGTACAGAGCAGACTTCTGGATGTCCGTGGTGAGAGGTGAAGATTCTGGGATCTATAGCTGTGTTTATTATCTGGACTCTGCTCCCCTTGTGGCTTCAAATCACAGTGACTTGCTGGAGATATGGGTGACTGGTAAGGTCCTGCAGATTTACTGAGTAACTTAGAATTTATAGCTTTTAGCAGTTAGTAATAAGAGGTTTCAACCTAGTTCTCCAACTGTATTTTTGTGCTTTGCAGACAAGCCTCCTAAACCCTCACTGTCAGCCTGGCCCAACACAGTGTTCAAGCTGGGGAAGGACATCACCCTTCAGTGTCGAGGACCCTTGCCAGGTGTGGAATTTGTCCTAGAACATGAGGGAGAGGAAGCACCTCAGCAGTTCTCAGAAGATGGAGACTTTGTCATCAACAATGTAGAAGGAAAAGGCATAGGAAACTACAGTTGCAGCTACCGCCTCCAGGCCTCCCCTGATATCTGGTCAGAGCCTAGTGATCCTCTGGAGCTGGTGGGAGCAGCAGGTGAGTGGCTAGTCCCTCCATGAAGGGTCCTGGAATGGCACACTTGAAACCCCAGGGACAGCCTCAATGGAGACTGTCCAGATCAGGAAAGAGGACAGGCTTTGAAGTTGGAGACCTCAAATGTGCCATTTGCCTCTTAAGGATGGTGAGGAGGTTGGACCCTAGCAGGATATTTGCAGGGCCCTCCCCCACCCCAGGAAAGGCAGGCTGTCTGCTTTGACATATGTACCACCAGTGACCTTCCCTCTGCAGGCTCCACACATGGCTCCCTTGTGACTCTACAGGAGGCCAAAGTGAGGAGTGACATGAGATAAAGAGAAACATACTAACCATTTGCTAACTTTCATGACCTTTGTGTGCTTTTATACATCACAGGGCCTGCTGCTCAAGAGTGCACTGTGGGTAACATTGTCAGAAGTAGCCTCATTGTGGTGGTTGTGGTAGCCTTGGGGGTGGTGCTAGCCATAGAGTGGAAGAAGTGGCCTCGACTCCGAACCAGGTAAAGGCCCATCTGAGCCTCCTGGAAAGCAAATGTGCTGGGAAAACCATGGTGCAAATGTTTCTATAGCATCAATGTTTCTGAATACTCTCCTTTTTCCTAAACAGGGGCTCAGAGACAGATGGCAAAGACCAGACCATAGCGCTTGAAGAGTGTAACCAAGGAGAACCTGGGACCACCACAAGCTCTCCCTCATCAACCACCTGTGGGATCTCCATGGAACAGCCAGTCCCAATATAATAATCTTCTTTTCCAGAGTTTTCTTCTCTTCTTTTTCACCCTCAGAGATCTGAAAATATGACTGGTTACCCTGAGAGTCAGTTCCACCTACTGGTTTTTGGCTTCTGATAACCTGAGTTGAGTCAAGGGGAATTTGAGAGTTGCAAGCTCAACCAGGACAAGATGTTTCCTGAAGAGAGGTGCCCCCATCCCCTATAACTCCTCACTGTACTGATTTACTGGTGCATGAAATTCTATTAAAATGTATTCTTCTGAATAAAGAGACTATTCACTATTTAACTGCAAAACTGTAGCAGTAGTCATCTTTTGTCACCCTCCACTTGCAACTTAGCAGAAATGGCATCCTGAAGCTGACCTCCATGGCTGAGAAAGGGGATATGAGGCTAGTACACCAGAGAAATGTGTTCAAATATGGAGTGGAGAAGAAGGGTGGGCTCCAGAATAGTGCTTCCCTGTTTGATTTGGGACATAGTAACTGAACAGAGTCTCCTTGTATTCCATTACTGAATGAATGAGTGAGTGAGTGAGTGAGTGAGTGAGTGAGTGAGTGAGTGAGTGAATGAATGAATTAATGAATGAATGACAATGTTCTGTCCAAGTTGAGCCTGAAAAAAACACTGAAGTTATAATGTTACTTTTTGTTCGTACTGGGAATTGAACTCAGGACCTTGTGCTTGCCAGTCAAATGCTTATGCCACTGAGCTATATATCCCCAGCCCTGAAGTTACATTGTTTTTACCATGTTACTTTTCAGTTCAGACCTAGTAAACTACTTTCAAACAGTAGATTTGGCCCTTCTGTACAACATTGAAACTAGGGAACTGTTTTCTGTGATCCATACTACCAATCATAGGATATAAACTTACTCAGTCTTAAATATAGACAGTTTCTAAACCTTAACTTTGCCTTGTTTAAAGGCAGTTTTATTTTCCCAACAATATTGGCCTCCAGTGGTAGGATCTCAGGGAGTGAGGAAACCAGTATCCTGTGTGTTTTGGATCAGGGACCTCCCAGAATCTTCTTCCAGAGCCCCCAGTGGGAACAGCCCCTGACCTTTCTCTCTGGATCACCATGTCATTTGCTCCAGTGGTGAGAATTCAGTACACATTGGATTAGGAAGGGATACTTTACCTATTTCCTTGAACCTTGTTTAAGATCTTGGAAATGTTCCTTGAGTCCTAGAGGAGGTCCTCATCCCTTCCAGTATGACCCTAATATTCTCGCCTCTCAGCACTATTTAGTTCTAAGCAAACATTATTCAACAGAATAATATACAGGAGTTCAGCACACAGTGAGTTATTTATCCCTATTGCAATGAAGTATAGAAAGCAATGCCTATATTCTTGCATTAGGAAGCTTATTTACCCAGCAAGTTAATGAAAAAAAAGCATCCCATTTCCCTTAATCCTTACAGAAAGAAACACTCTGAGTATTATAGACTAATTTGTATTAAGCTCTTTGGAATGTAGAAGTACAACGTCCCACTCTGATTTCCATTTGATGAGATTCTATTAGTCGCTTATACTAATTTCTTACAGCATTTCTAAAAATTGAATTTCAAAAGTGCTTTTACATTTGAATTTGTCCAAAGCTAATTGTTGCTTTGTGCTGAACACCATTCTGTGCCCTCAAACTCTGCATCTTTAATCCTCAATTGAACTGCACATTTGGAACACTGGAAGGAGGCCCATCCTTGGGCCTTGGTTTTAGAATAAAAGGCCTTTGATCCAGTCAGATTTTGTTTTCTGATCTTTGGATATTTCAAAGTGTATACTGTCAAGGCTAGAGATAGGGCTGTATGAGTTAGTAAGTGATCACTAGATTGCTTTAGCTCTTCACCAAGGAAAGGAGAAATGGGAAGAAAAGATCAGAGAGCTAAGGACTGAAATTTAGAGATGCCTCCAAGTTAGAATAGCACAGTGAAGGAAAGACAAGCATAAAAGGGAAAGTACTCTCATGAAATCCAGATATTGAACCAGGTATCTGCTGTGCCAAAAAGGTTCAAATGGAGATACTCATGTAATCAGAGAAATGTCTGATCAAATTTTAAGCAACAAACAGATTGTGAGCAATACTGTGACACTGGACTAGTGGCTGGCTTTCTAAAAACACACATACAGTTCTTTCACGCAGAGAACTAAGTTTTACATGTACTAGAAAGGAAATGTATAGTTTCCAATTACCTGTGAAATACTTAGACAAAGTGTGGCTTTGGGATTTAATTTCATACTGTCTGCCAAATGAATTAAGTATCTGTTTATAATGCAAAAGTCAGCACAACTCAGCTGGTCCAAAGATAGTGAGTTCTCTCAATTGATCGCTCACAATCAGTTACAAAAGTTGTCAAAACTATCTCAGTGAATTAAATATTTATTTTTCCTGCCATCGTAACTTCTTTCTGACAATTTTCCACGTGCTATGTTTTTTCAACCTGGTTGCCATGGAAATCAGTCCCTTTAACCCTGACCGGCCTCTAATCATCAGCCTCGCGTCAGGTAATTTCTGGAAAATGGAATCTCAATTAAGGTGGAGAATTTGTCTGGGAGGACTCCAAAAAGAAAGGCCAAAGACTTTGTCTAAGTTTTAGAAAAGAAATGTAAACTCCCCCTGATCTTCCAGTTCACATACCTTTGGCTCCAGCATCTCGGAGACAGAGACTGTCCAGGCCTTGTGCCACCCAGTACAGAATCTTCTCTGAAGTAAAGATGATGGAGACACATAAGCCTCTTCTTGCACATTCAGGAACAGGGTGACCACTATGTCATGAGATAACATAATAATCTTGAATTCTTTCTATCAGTCCTGTATCTGCCTGCATCTATTCCCTCCATCATCACTGACTTTAATTCAAATGCCAATTGCAACCCAGGGCAAAGAAAACTTGGAAAATGGAGATTGTTGTCCCTGAGTCCATTAAATCTCACTCAGTGGTACTATAGGAAGGTGACTGGCATTCATTTGCAAATGTATTTTATGTCTTCAACTCTAAATTACCCAAGTTCCACAACAAGCAAGCTTCATTTCTACTCCACTCTTTTTCAGGTTCAACCAGAGCAACACTTTGCATACATTTTACCTATCTACTTATTCTGCAATATTTGTTGGTTTCCGTCTGTATGGCAGACACTGTTTGGAGCACTGAATGTGAAAGAAACAACAATCTCTGCCCTTCTGGTATGAGAAAAAGATCACTAATATATTTGGTAATAAACAATATGAAATATTATACAGAGAGAAATCTATGATCAAAAATAAAGCAGAGAGAGGTGGTAAAGTGATATATTTTGTGAGGAGATTGTTACCATATTAAAATTATGGTTGAGAAGACCTCACTGAGAAGGCGACATTTCAGTTATGATTTCAAGGGATCAAAGTAGAAAGTCATGTAGCTATCTAAGCAATGCAGCTTCTCATCAGAGGTAATAGCAAGCAAGTTCAAAAGTCCTAAGACAGAAGAGCAACTGGCTGGTTTGTGAAACTAGTAGTACTAGCACAGAGTCTAGCAGGAAGAGATGAGAATCAGAAGCCTGGGAGGTGATGGGACTTGAACTGGGAAAGGCCATGAAGGTCTTTGTAAGAATGTTGTTTTACCAGCTGGATAAAATGGGAAGCTACAAGAGTCATACTTAAATAGTGCTACCCAGCCTACTCCATGCAGAGCAGATTAAGACAGGGATGGGGGAAGGACACAGAGTGACCTACAGGAGAGGCTGGATTAGGCCAGGATGGTAACAGAAGCAGCAATATTATTGCGATAATTTGAGAAAAGAGCCAACAGGATTTGCTGACAGATTGGGTGTGGGGTGTGTTCTGTAAACATTTCTAATTGAAGAAAGAGCTGTTTCAAATATTGCCTTGGTGTTTCCATCCCTGAATTATTTTAATTGCATCCTCAAAAAAGAGCTGTCCAATGCCTCCCAACCAGGTCATCATTTCTAGACAGCCTGTCAGTAAGTTTGTCATTGTCCATCCAGAAATACTATAAGGAGGATACTGTCTTGTACATCTATAATAGTCTCACCAGCACTGAGGACAGAGAACAGAGAAATGATAACTTGCTGGGATCTCAACTCACAATTTGTATTAATGCCATCTAAAATTATATGAGTCCAAGGAAAGCCAGATCCTATTATTGGCTCATTGGAAATTTGTGGTAAGCTAAAACACACAGATTTTTTTTTTACAAAAACTGTTGGCTATTTCTTTTTCTATTTGTGCAAGTGATGTGTTACTTTACAATTGAGTTTTCACTAAAATGTAAGACTTGGCATTGATTTTCACTGGATTTGTCTTACAGACCCACAAAGTGATATATTTCCACTTAAATAAGCCTCTTGCTATATGTCATGCTTACAGACACGACCTCATTTATTCCTAATAACCTTTGCTATTACCCCTACTTTAAATGTGCAGGAACAAAAGCTCCAAGAGGTTAAGCACAAAGCTAGCCAGGTTATAACCAAGGGTGAAGCTAGAGCAGAATTCAGTTTTGTATATTTCCAAAGTCAGCTGTTCCCATGCTGAAATTGAGATAACACAGTACCTGGAACGTAGTAAGCATACAGTAATCATTTACTAAATTGACTACCTTCTCACAATGCTCATTTATTTATTTTATTAAGCAGCACTCATTTTGTTAGCATGTGTTAAGCTCTCTTATAGTGTTTTGCATTCACTAAGCATCTGAATCCTTACAATAAATTTATGAGGTAAGTACTCACTCCTATTCTTCCCATGTCTCTCGAAGAGGAAAAGGAAGCCATATAAAAATCAAACAAGCTTTTCAGGTCACAAAGCTAGCAAGTGTTAGGTTCAGAGTTTGGACCCAGGCAGTCTGGCTCCAGAGACTGTGCTTAAACTCACTAAGCTATACTGGCTCAGGTTTCTGTGAGATCCTGACCTTGCACTCTCAAGGGAAGGAGGTGTCTTAGCCTAATTCACTGCCCACTGCCAAGGCTAAGCCCACAGCCCTCCCTTTTTTCCCATTTCCTTTCCTTATCTACGGAAGGTGGCTCTTGAAGCTTAATAAAAAAGAATGCTTGTGCAGGATCCCAGACTTAATATTGGTCTTCCCCCTGCCCTATGGGGGTTCCACACCAGTGTACACTGCCGTAGACCAAATTCCTCCAGCTCCCAGAGGGAGAGAGTGAGATTCCACAGCTGAGGAGAGGGCCAACGTGAGGAAATGGTCACATTCTTGGGAAATCCCTGTAAAGGAATCCCCATAACTGGTAGCTGCAGGCCTGGAGAACAAAGATATTCCCTGAGGTCCCTCTCTGCCCCAGCAATGGGCCTTTAGCCAGAGCACTCATACTATGTGGCAAATTAACTCTATGAGATCCTGGCTTGAGCCATGTTTTTCACTGGCTGTGGCAAGGATTTGTGGAGAAATTCAAGCCACTCATGGAAGTTGTCAGCCTGTCAGTGGTACTATAAAAAAAGTACAATCACCCTGAAGCCATAGGCTAGTAGAATATACTGTAGGGACCAGAATTAATTTTGAACTTAGGAAAAATCTTGTAAAGCTAGGTGTGTGGCAGGAAACTTGTCAAAAATAGCTAAAGTTCCTTTATTATACAGAATCCTTACTGAAGCCTTTGTTCCATTTTGACCTCAGCAGTCAATCCTAGGGAATCTATCAACCGATGCCACCAAAGGCAGACTCAAGTCTTCATGTAGACCCTAAAGAAATCCTAGACTTGGAGAAGGTGTTAGATTTGAAAGAGCTGCTAGAGATGATACAGTGAATTAACTATCTAAAGCACACCAAACAAGTATCTGAGCAAATTCTGCTTAAATGATTCTTGATGCAGGGGTCTTATTATCTAGAAGGAGTGATTGTGTATTCAGTTACCAGGTACAGTACCTTGCTGTAGCATTGAGGAAATTATTTTATTGCTTTGAGAGCTGCTTTCCTCCAGTTTTCATACATATTGGAAATACATAATACAAAATCTTTAAGTTTTTGCTTTCTCAAGGAAAACATTATGAATATAGCAACCATAACAAATAAAACCTCTGATTAATTTTAGATACAAAGAAACTATCAACTTCAATGTGATGGCCCTGGGCTTATACTTCCATTAATATATTACTGTGCTCTCAATTGCACATCTAGCAGGCATATTACCCTTATACTAAGTGGCTGTATACTAGATTTGAAATTAACTGAAACACCACACCTTTTAAGAATTACTGTTAAGCTTTACCTTCACTCTGCGTTTATGCAGAGCTGAAATAGCCAACTTTATATCTGTCCCAGGTACATTAAAGTAAGAATTAGTTTTTAATGTTCAATTTTATACTATTTCTCACCTTGACAAATTAATGTTACAAAATCAGTTTCCTTTTTATACAGTGGAGATAATTAATATTTTAATTTTTCAAATGAGGATCAAATAAAATAATACATATAAAGGTGCTTCATATTTAAGAAAGAATGAAGTCTAAGACTTGATGATTACAGCAATAAACATTGTTATCTGTGTTGAGTGTTATGCACAAGTAACCCTCCTTGCTAGGTCCTTGTCACAAATCTGAGCACCTCATCTTCATCAAGTGTACAATACTTCATTAAACCTGCACATTTTGTATATGAGCACTTATGAGTAAAGCATTCAGCTATCCATACCACCAGCTAGTCCCCATTTCTCCACCTTGTGTGAAAGGACGTCATGTAAGTGTTTGTCAAGATCTTCGAAACCCAAGTAAATGATTTTTACAGCTTCCTCTTCTAAGCCCATCCAAAAGGAAATGAGCTTAGTCTGGCATGACTTGTTCTTAATGAACCCATGCTGATTCCTAGTGATTAGTAAATTTTTTCTCAGGGCTCAGAAATCATCTTCTTAATAATCCATTTTAGAAGTTTGCTGGTGATCGACGTCAAACTCACCAGGCTTGCATTTGTAGATTTTTTTTCTTTTTTATATGAGCGAAAAGCATTGCTTTATTTAGTCTTTTGGCACCTTTCTCCTTATCTAGAAGTCCTTGAAGACTACCAACAGAGGTAGCCAAGCTTACAAAACAAAGCAGAAAGTAATAGTGCCAGATAAGCTACTTCTCTTTCTTCTTCATGTTTCTGAAGTGGAAAATTTTCTTTGTTATACTGCCCTGACACTCATCCTGGAATTCATTTCATTGGGTTTGTATGCTGTTTTAGAGACAACCTGGAATACCAACTGGGCATTGACTATGAAAAAAGTGTACTTTTCCAGGTGCACTGCACAGAACTCATCTGTGTTCTAGAGCAATACCTCTTGACCTTTAATGTACATGTGAATTCTCACACCCAGCAGGCCCAGGCCTCTGTATTTGTCACAAGCTGCAAGGTGAAGTCTGTGCTGTTAGTATACAGACTATTTTGTAGACTTAGGACCTAGATTGATGATTACAGAGTTTGGCCACACACTACAATCCCTTAACGAGCTTTAAAAAATAAATCTCCGGGCTGGGGAGATGGCTCAGTAGAATAAGTGCTTCCCTGGTAAGCGCAAGGGCCTGAGTTCAATCCCCGGTTCCGCAAAAAAAAAAAAAAAAAAAAAAAAAAAAAAAAACTCCATGAAAGACTGGCCCCTGACTAGAAGTAAATCAGAATCGCAAGATGTGGGGACTCAAGGACTCAATATTGTTAAAGCTCCCCAGGTTATTTTCCTGTAAAACTAAGGTTGAAAACACTCATTAAAGTTAGTTAGCTTTAAGCTTTAGCTACTAGTTTCTCTTCAGGAGAACTAAAAAATTATCACCCAGCTCATGCACCTGCTGAAAGTGTAGGCTTCCACCTACATACCATAAGCCTATACATAAAGACATCCTGTTGAGTAGAATGTTGTTAACCAGGATTAGAAGTGCTGTGAGCCTTAAAAGACCATATTTCAATATTGAAGATTTTCAGAGTTTCTTTTGTTTTCTTGCTGCTGCCTACTTCAATAATTGAGAGGCCTGAAGGGCGGCATATGTGGGAGGAAGGTTAGATTAGAAATAGTTATGTAGCAGTAAAAACTCCATCACATCCAGCAGTATAACACTATCACTTGTACAACAATTGAGAGAGTCCTATAGAAGCAGCCAGGTTGCAGATTGTCTCGTACCTCTATAGAGCTCCACTTACGTAAACATCTCTTCAAATCAGTGTGAGTTCACACATAATATGGAAAATGCTTTATAGTCAAGCAGACGCTGTTTTGATGGGGGGGTCACTGACTGCAGAGGTGCACTTCTGAGAAAATTTGGGCAAACTGAGAAAATCTGAGACACACACCAATAAAACAAAGGCTCAATGACAAAGCGTTCAAAAGGAGGCTCTGTCACGAAGATCCTCTTAATACAAAGGTAGAAGAACCACACCATGAAAGGAGAGAGTTATAACAGAGCAGGCATTGGGATTATATGGAACTGAGCATTTCTTATTTGAGTAATCCTGATAGAAGGCAACAGTTTGGTTGGCACTCCAGCTAGGGACATACCAAAGGAAGGGTGTACCTGGCCAAGTGAGGCCAGGCTTAAAGAGAAACAAAGAGCATACTGAGTGGTGGCAGGTCTCACAAAAGTTATGGGTAAGATTCTTCTTCCCTCAGCAGCAATTCATGCCGGCACCAGACATCACAATCTTTTGGAACAAGATGGAAGAATGGCACTTTGAGTCCTGTTAATTTATTATACTATAGACTATTCTAAAATGTTAAAATCAGCTTTCATAAATCCTTATTCTTTGTACACTGCTCACACATAAGAAGATTTTAAAAGGGAAGCCTAAGAAAAGTTACTGGTTATTGAGTACTTTGCCACAAAGGATCTGTTGGAAGATTTTCCAGGGACTCATTCTCTCCCAGAAGCAAAAGAACAGATGAAACTTCACTTACCTTCCTAGTGTTTAAAACCCAGATGTTTGTACCCCTCACCACCTTAAAACCTTACACAGTTCCTCCAACATCGTTTCATTCCATCAAGCTCATAGTTCAGATAGAAGAATACAAGACTGCAATGCAGTCTGAGCACAGATGAACACGTGCACCCTATTTCCTCTCAAAAGGCTAGGACAAACAATTTGGAATGTTTTCACCATTAAGAAATGATCAGTCTTAGGGGAGACAGATGTGATTATCCTGAATGAAACATTATGCGATGTCCATACACATTGTATTATACATATACATACATTGATATGTATAGTTTTCACGAATAAGTTAAAATGTTTGTTTGTTTATAGTGGTACCAGGGATCAAACTCAGGGCCTTGCACTTGCCAGGAGAGCATTTATTCCACTGAGCTTTCTCCCCTGCCCCCAGTTAAAAATATTAAATAAAATAAAAATAAGCTTGTATAGCATATAAGCTCCAGATGTCATGAACATTTTAAGAACCACCCTAGTAAAGTACTAAGTTTCATGGACAGGAGCCTGCTGATACAAACTCCTGGAGATGTTTCTTAATCTGTCCACCACTTGCCATTCCCTTCTTTGTTCAGGAATGGCCTAGACACTGTTCTGCACTCTCTTTTTAACTGCTACCATTCATCCTCTCCCCATGAGCTAAGACAGTTACCTTTCTTTCCTCTGTCTGACCAAAACCAGGACGCAGACCATTCTGAGGCATCGTGGTACACAAGATTTAATAAAATTTGCTGAAACTTATTGTTTCCTTTTGTATAAGAAGCAAATAATAATGGTACCCAATCTTGAGGAATGTTATGCTGATTATCCCTGATATATGTATAGGGCCTAGGATTCATTAAGCAATCAATAAATGGTAGCTTTTTATCCTCTTAAAAACCATAGAGTAAACAGCTAATCAGGTTCAAATGATACTAACTGCAAACAGAAGTTGAAGGCTACAAAGTCACAACAAATTTAAAAGAAGCTATAAGAGAAAAACCATAAAAATCACAACCTGTGATAACCACTGAAGTGTGAATACAAATAACTTTGAGTTGTCCCTGCCCTAGGCTTGCTCAACTTCAAGAGATTTTTTCCTTTATCTTTCAGCTGAAGCCTAGGGCACAGATTAAAGTCCCTGACGTAGGAATGAGACAAGCCTGTGACCTTGTACAAATCTCTTCATGTCTTCTTGCCTCAGTGGCTTCATGTGACACAATATGCTTTGTATGATGTGAGTAAGAAGTGACTCTTATTATTTCAGGTCCACACCTTCTAGAATTCCTGTTCCTAGGATTCATAGTCCATGCACATTGAAGGAGTTCTTCCACCTTCTCTTTACACATAGGTCCTCCCATGATTTCTGGGGAAACTTGAATCGATTGATTTCTATCTACCAGTTGAGGTCAGCTTTCTTCAATCATTCCAGCAAGAAAAAAAAAAGAACAGAGAAAATAGAGCCCCAAACTGTAGCAGACCCTTGGGCCTTGGTGGCATAGAAGGAGGGGAGGATGAGGGTCATGATTATAAAAATCTTTTGCTTGTGCCTCTTGACCCACTTTTTCTAATATCTGCTAAATCACAAGTAAACAGGGCAGCCCTGGAAGGAAAGGCATGCCAGATCTGCTGCTCCCTCCAGTGGTGGGGCCTAGAGAAGCCATGGGGTTAGCCCAGGATGAGGGGTCTGATTCTAAAAGAGGGCTCACAGAGCTCAGAGCGCAAATCAGAACTCGAGTGACAGCCGCAATGATAATGTCCACAGGAAAAGTAATTTGCAATAGACTCATAGGGAAGAAGGAAGTATAATAATAATAATTTGGTGGGCTTCCAGAGAAAGGGTAAAAGTTCTAGGAGGACTCATGGGTAAGAATGGATAATGATAATGTAATTAATGTGCCCAAGGTCATATAAATCCCTATTGGGTCACTGGAGGAGGGAATAATCATGATTATAGAAGCTAATAGTTACCACTTGCTCCCTCCACGTCATGTACTTGGTGCTAAATTCTTAATATGTATTATTCCACATAACCTGAAAGGAACTTGCACCTCAGAAAAATTAATTAACTCAGCCACATTCACAGAGCTAGCAAGTGATGAAGCCAGTTTGAAAACGCAGGTCCAAAACCTGTGCACTTTTTTCTCAACCATATGTTGGCAAAAGAGGGAAAGCAGTTGATCTAGCTGGTTAGGACACTTGTTTATCTCCCTGTCCCTCAGCAACAAATGTCTGCAGGGTGCTGGTCAAAACAAACTCGTTACCATGGGAGCCACCTGCTCTTCCTAGCCTCTTCCAGGACCAGGGGGCTTCTGGAAAACAGAATCGTCCCTCACCCCCACTAGGGTGGCAGGTTCCCCACTGAGTAGAACAGTCTGGTACCCAGATAACCAGGTGTGTCATCTTTTCATAAATGTGTGAATTGAGAGACATGAGGGAAATTCCTCCTCCTTAATTACTAATGCTTGAAATTGGACCTTTAGAACATTATGTCCTTTATTAAAATGCAAATACCTGTTTTGATTCATTTACAGCACAGTGTGAATCTTTTAGTTCATCATTTTCAAGAAAACTAGTCATTGAGACTTTAGTCTAATGTAGTTAGCGTTGCAGGCAAAGCACTTCACAATCTCTGCGCCCTGTCACCATCTCTAACTTCGTTTACTCCCACGCTTTATCCTAGCATCCCCTGCCACATTCCAGTGCAAATCAATGACTTTTAAATGTACAGTTCTTTACCTGGAATAAAGTCCTGCACCTCTTTCTCCACTTAAATCTTACTTGTCAGTACAGATGTCACCTCCTTTCAGCAAACCTACCCATGCCCTGGACCATGACAGCTAGAGTTAGCTTAGGTGACCATTCCTTGTACTGTTAGAACAGCCTGTGCATTTGTCCAGCTTTCCTAGGTATCTGTGTGAATATATATATATATATATATATATATATATATATATATATGTATATAATGCATGTGTGCTATCAGAATTGGCATGAATTATATTTCACTTATATATGAATAATTGTTTAATAATAACAATAGTAAAAATGTATGTGGTTAAAATATGCAGCATACACAAGATTGTAAAGTATAAAGCAATAGTTTCATATCCCTTTAGCCACAGCTTTAATATCCAGGAATATCTGTTAACAGTTTGCTGTATGCTTTTCCAGGACTGTTGAGAAGATATACACAAATATCTGATTATGTTTTGTTGGCACACACATAAGATCATAGGGCTCTGTACCTTGCTTCTCTCAGGGCATATATTGTAAACTCTACCCTATATCAATGTGTGTGTGTGTGTGTGTGTGTGTGTGTGTGTGTGTGTTGTAATATGTTATATGATATACAAAAATCACTATGTAATGATTCACTTACATGTGCAGGAGACTATCTTTCTTTTTTCTGTTGTTTTGGCTTATAGCTACCTTTCTTGCTTTGCTTTGTTTTTGTTTGCTGTTAGAAACTGTTGCAATGAACATCTCTTACATATGTATGCTGTATTTGCTAGTTTTCATAAGTATGCCCTTAGCATAAATTCTTGGAATTAGAATTGGCTTGTTAAAAGGTATGGCCTTTGACATTCTTGATAAATATGTCAAATTGCCCTCCAAACATAGAGCTCCTCAAGTTTTACTCCAGCTGACTACACATGACAATTCTCACCATCCTTACACTCTCAGGAACATTGAGTTTTATAAAACTTCCTCATATTCTAAATGTGGTTGGGGAAAATGACATCTGATTATTTTATTTGTCTATAAATAATTATAAGCAAGTTTGAGCAGAATTATTATATTCATTTTACATTTATATATTCCTTTTCATTAAAACTCATTATCTCTTTTTATGAATTGTAAATATTTCAAGTATATTTTAAAGTAGTTTATTTAAATATACACAATAATACTTTTCTTAGTTTGTCACTTGCCTTGACTTGCTTATTCATTTATTATTGCCATAAAGAAATGAAAATATAACTTACTGAGAAAGATTACCTTTACTGCAAGATTATGCAATCGCCATGTCTTTGTCTAGTGCCTTGCAGTTTTTCCTTTTTTAAAAAAACATATTTAAATTGTTAAATCTATTAATTACTTTGGCATAAAGGGTCAGGAAGGGACCCAGATATTTTATTCATGTTCCAATCACTTTGTATTTTTTAATGTTTATTTGTGTCTCCCAGTAGATTCTTAGTTCTTCCCAGAAAGAACCATACTTCACTAATTTTTGTCACCCAATATCTAGTACAGAGCCTGCCACAAAGTAGTGCCTGCTGAAGACATGCAGAATAGTGCTGGACACTTTTGACCTTTGCTCTTGATGAACAAAGCTTTCTTAAATTCAAGTAATAGTCAGTATGTGCCACATTCGGCTAAGTCCACTGCCAACTCAGAGGGAGCCTGTTTTCATCAGCTACTATCTACTTTATCTTTTATCCAAGATGGATGATTAGAAAGATCATGTAGACAAGAGGAGACTTTAATATTACAGGCCCATGTTAAAAAGAAACATAGTAGTTCTCCAACTGGCCAAGTAGCCCCTTACTCTATAATTACTAGTGCTTCAAATTCTATGTTTAAGACTTTATGCCCTCTATTAAAATGCCAATATCTGGTTGAGCTGTGTTTATTCATTCTTGTCACAGTGTAAATTTTTGTTTTCTTATTCAATGCAAAATATACACACAACAAATGGATATAAGTCTATAAAATAAGTTTTAAGAGAAATACAAGAAAAAAGTAAAGGTCATCACAAAAGGGCATGAGAGGTATTGTGGGATAGTGGAGCAGGAGTGGTACATGGAGAAGGTCGTTTATAATTAGTGTTCTAACAATGGTATTGTAATGTACCAAACTGCTTAATCACAATGTATGTCTTCTCACCCATCCCTCCCCTGAGCCTCAGCAATTGAAATTGTCTTGGCTCATTGGAAATATCTGCAAAGGACTATTTAGATTACAGAACATCAGATGAGTAGGTTATGGGCTAATTTCTTTGGGGTATCTTTGAGAATTTTACCTTAAAAGAATATTTGGATATTTTCTCTTAAGGAAGCTAATGGTTGATTTAGCATCGAACATGCTTTCTCAATTCTGTTGACCTCAGGCTGAACACTCATTCAATTAAAAGTATTTTGTGGGAAAAAAATGGTAAAAGCAACAGGTCAAGATGGACCTCAGCATATTTCTAATGTAGGGTTATGGAATGTACATTGTCTAACTCCATGTCTTTCACTTTGCCTGAAAAAGGCAACCAACGTTTAAGGATTTTAAATTGGCATGACATGTAAATGTGCAGACCTGCTCAGTGTATGCACCTGAGAGCTTTGGACTTGCTATCCATGAGAAATTCATTGTCCAGGTTTGTTAAAATCTGTCTCTTTGGTCATTCTTCATGTGCCCTGGTTACTTCAGTCTGAGCTTCTTCCATCACAAGCTATTTTTCATCTCCTACTTTTTATGAAAAATTGACCATAAAATTCTGCACAAAAGCCACTTGTTTATTGCTAATCTATCCCTAGAGTTGAAGGGAATGAAATAACTAATGGACTCTGAATTAAGGGACTGCCCTTATTTTTTTTTAATTTTATTTATTTATTTATTTATTTATTTATTTATTTATTTAT
>NW_004524639.1:5674307-5677277 GCF_000260255.1 Octodon degus
AGCTCAGCCCACCAGGGGGCGGGGCTGGCTGGCCTGTGGTGCTGGGGGATCGAACCGCGGTCCCTGATGCTTCGCTAAGCTTGTTCCAAGTAGGTGCTTTAGACCACTGAGCCATCTCTCCAGCCCCAGGACTGCCCTTATTAAAAGTATAAATTCAACAGAGGATACCATATTTGAATTAACACCCATCCATGTCTTAACATGAATTAGTGATGTAGTCTCTCTTACAGAACCTCTGAGAATAAAGTTTATGAAAAACAAAGAGAATCAGAAGGCAAGAACAAAAATGGAAGTAGAGGCTTGCACTCTTGGAGGTGGAGCTCACCAATGCTAAAAAGACATTGAAACAGGAAATAGGATAATATTATCAAAATATCTTCTGTTTTCTTCAAATTCACCTGAAATCAATTTCCGGGACAGAGTGCTCCAGGGTTTTTAAATAGTTCATGAACCTTAAGAAAAAGGAGGTGGCAGAAGAGGGGTAGATGAAGAGGACAAGGTGGTGGTGGTGATGGAGATGCAGCTGATATTATTGACAAGTTACATTTACTGAGCATTTATTTGTGCCAACCAACGCATTCATAGTAACTCATTTAAGCCTAACAATAATCCTAAGGAAGGCACAATTACATTCTTAACCTTACAAAGTAGGATGCGGAGGTTCAGCAAGATTAGTAACCCTCTCAGTATCATATAACCAAAAAGTGGCGTCCCCCTCAACTAGCTTGGAACCAAGGATGAGCCATGAAGTCCTTTGCTGAAACATCAAGCTTCTTAGCAACAGGTTTGAACTGCTGCTGCACATTATCTTCAGGCCTTTTGAACACATCATGATTCTGAGTCTGAGTCAGCATTGCCATCTCTTGTTCTCCTGGCCTGTCCCTACTCCTCTAGATTCTTTGAAGGACACTTCGGTACTCCATCTTGCCCTCTTCCTTCTCATTTGACTGGTGCAGATCAAATGAGAGATGATGAGGATTTATCTCTCCTGTGGCTGATGTTTCCCTAGGTATTTTCACATTTGCTTTTCTTATTTAGCATATTGACTTTTAGGTCAAGATTATCACCCTCTCTTGACAAGTTGGCAAACCATAGCTAAGACAGGATAAACATATACCTAAGACAAGTAATCATTTGCACTTGAGTCTATCTGACTTAGGAGTTTAGGCAGACTTTTAAGATATGAGTGATTTATATTCTGAAGAATGTTTGTGTATTTAAAAAGGGACTTTTATTTTTCCAAAGGAGTGAATGACTAATGTTAGAGACCTCTGGTAAAAGAGACAGACAAATGACATATATGTTTTGAGGTAAGAGACTTTTGTCCTCCTTTTCATATTCATTGAAACAGGCACTTGTTCATTAACAGCACCATTATCACCCCCACCACCCTACCCCAACATTCACAAAGATAACACTGACTACCCTGCCCCTGCCCTGGCCTCTTCTTCCCTTCAACTGGGATTGCTTTGCAAAACATGATAGAAATACAAAGCCTAGGCTCTAGCTCTTCCCCACTCACTCTGCCCTTTCCATAAAAGCAGAGTGCAACACAAATTATACCGGTTAAATAAGGGTGCTATAGAGTTTGTCTAGCCTTTCCTATTGCCTGCAAAGAATGAATCGTTTTGGAAATGTCCTATTGGTTCAATACCAAGAGGGACTCACACTAGCCCCCTTTCAGTCATGCGACTGTGATGCTCTCTCCTCTGCCTCTCTAACACTGATGAGTCATTAAGTCCGTCATTTCCAATTTCAATAAGTTCAAATAAAGCCTTGGACTTTCTAACATAGAAAATTATATTTATCCAATCCCTTATTGAAAAATGCATCATTGATGCCTTACAGTCCCTGAGCACTCTGGTCAGTGTATATTAATTTTATTAAGATGTTTTGCCTTCAGGACACCAAGCATCCACTTTCAGTTTTATTAGTTGAGAACCCATCAGGCAAATATGTTAATTTTATACACAATCTGAAATTTTCAGCTGCAAATCACCTCTCCCTTTGTCTTTAATCAAGCTACACTGATGCTGCAAAACATTTTTCAGCCCATCAGATCTCTGGATTCTCTCCAAACTCCCCAACCAGCATCACTTTATTTATTTATTTATTTAGTGCTTGGCTCAGCCTGCCCTGGGGGCAGGGCTGGCATGGCATGTGGTGAAGAGCATTGAACCACAGTCACTGCTCTTGTCTAAGCTTGCCTAATCAGGCGCTTTAGACCACTGAGCTACCTCACAGGCCCACCAGTACCATTTTCAGTATGACCTAACTCCATTAGAAATGCCTTCCCCCTGCACATTACAGTCCTGTCTGATGTTGAACGTAAGATTTAGGATGTGTACAGAGAGCTGAATACTCAAAACTCGGATATTTATGAGTTAATTTTATTTTTATTTTTTTTCATTAACAACTGCTTTAATAGACTTTCTCTTTAATGGTCATATTCCATCCACAAGCATATTAGTATTGCCAGGCAGGCTTTGCATTTATTTTCTGTACCTTTAAAAGTCAAACTTTTGTAATAAATGCCATATATGATACTAATTTAAGTCAAAAGGAAAGAAAGCAAAAGCCTTAAGGGTCAAGGGAAATGGGTAAAGGGATGCCTTCTTTATAGCTGATAACTTTTAATATGACAACATAACCAATAACCCCTGTATTTCTGAGCTCATAAGCCCATGGATTCTGCACACTGACTGAAACTGGTGCCTGTGTCTTGAGGTTTTACCTGTGCTCTCTGTTCGAACATCTTTGGGTTAAACATTTTTCTCTTTTTTTTTTTTGACATTATTGTTTTTTTTTCAAAGTTTTATTGATAAACAGCAATGAGACAGTTTCAAATCTAATCGGAAGTACAGTTTCAACAAATAATACTCTGCATATATTCTTCTCAGTGGTTAATTGCTGTACAAGAAGTGGACTTGTGATCCTATTTACAAACACCATTAGAACAAATCATTCTAT
>NW_004524639.1:5691896-5693156 GCF_000260255.1 Octodon degus
AAATAGGTATAGAAGCAGTTAAATTATCATTATTTGCAGATGACATGATATTTTACTTGGAGGATCAAAAAAATTCCCACAAGAAGCTACTAGAACTGATACACAAATTGAGTAGCATAGTAGGATACAAAGTCAGTACTCAAAAGAGAATAGCGTTCTTCTACACATATAACACACTGACTGGGAAATTAGAGAAATGATACCTTTTACAATAGGGCCGAGGAAAATGAAATACATTGCAATTCACTTGACCGAAAAAGTCAAAGATCTTTTCATGGAAAATTACAGTATTCTGAAAAAAGTGATCATAAGGGATTTCAGAAAATGGAAAGATATTCCATGCTCCTGGTTAGGAGGAACCAACATCTTGAAGATGGCCATACACCCAAAATTACTGTACAGCTTTAATGCATTCCCTATCAAACTACCACATACACCCCTCCCAGACCTAGAGAAATAGTTCCTTAAATTTATTTGGGACAAGGGAATACCTAGAATAGCAAAGTAAATCCTGGCCAACAAAGTCGAAGAAGGAGGCATTACAATTTATGACTTGAAATTATACTACAAAACTACTTTTATTAAAGTCAACAGGGTATTGGCAAAGAAATAGATCTGAGAATCAATTAAATATATTAGAAGATGCAGAGGCTTCTACCAACACACTCAACCCCCTGATCATTGCCAAAGTGGCCAAACACCATTACTGGAAGAAAGACAACCTCTTTAACAAGTGGTGGTGGAAAAACTGGCTCTATACATGCCGAAAATTGAGACCTTCACCCAGGTCTATCACCTTGCACTAAGGTAATGTCAAAATGGATTAAAGATTTAAACATTAAAACAGAAACAGTAAATTTCATGGAAGAGAAAGTAGTATGAACTCTTGAAGACGTAGGGGTAGGCAAAGAGTTCATCTACAAAAATCAAATAACATGGGAAACACTTGAACAAAGTAATAATTGGGACCTGCCTTAGTGAGAAGTCATTGCATGTCAAAAGAAATTACCAACAAAGTGGAAAGACCAATCACAAATTTGGAAAAAATCATGACAAATATGGACTCAGACAAATGCCTGCTCTCTAGAATTTATAAAGAACTAAAAAACACTAAGGCCTCAAAATTTAAAGACCCATTCCAGAAATAAGCATCCGAGATGAAGACAAACTTCTCAGAGCATGAAATTAAAGAAGCAAATAAATATATGAAAAAATGCTCCACATCACTAGCCATCTGTGAAATGCAAATTAAAACAACAC
>NW_004524639.1:5693256-5698405 GCF_000260255.1 Octodon degus
TGGATCTATCCTCTACACTCTCCCCTGCAGGGATTGCAGCTGCAGGATTACACCTGAGGCGTGTATGCCAGTCCTGAGCTGTGCCTGGAGGGGGCAAGGGGAAGTAGGAGGAAGAGGAAGCTCTCTGCACACACTCACAGGACCTGGGCTAGGATTGGGTCTGGTGGCTCCGGGACAGGGCAAAAATTCCTAATCGGTGGGACGGGTGGAGGGTGTAAGGCGGAGCGGTGTGGGGTGGCCCGAGAGGGTGGAGAGGGTCAGGCCCACTCTGCGCCTGGGCTGGGACTGGTCCCGCCGGAGCAGAGTAGCAGGAAGCTCTCCGCACACTCACCGGACCTGGGCTAGAACTGGGTCTGGGGGCTCCTGGAACTCGGCAGAAAATCCTACTCTGTGGGCGAGGTGGGGGAGGCACTGCAGAGTGGTGGGGGGCGGCCCAAGGGGCTGGGAGAGGGTCGAGCCCACTCTGCGCCTGGGCTGGGACTGGGCCCGCCGGTGCAGGGTAGCAGGAAGCTCTCCGCACACTCCTATGAGTTAATTTTAACACTACTTTTTTCTTTATTCTTCTTAAATAGAAATACAGGTTTCTCATGTCAATGTTTGGTGAACATGACAAGCTTATGAAGTTGTCCAAGAATTCAATAAGCCTTCACTATATGTGGATTCAGGTGTTTAATGTCAGCAAACTTTACAAATGACTGTAGGTCATATTTTGTAGGTTAGAATAATCACTCCATTTCAGTCTAAGACATTCCTCAAAATCATCGTTTAGGCTAATACATTTTGGTCACAAATTCATAGTTTGCATAAAGCATTTCTTGAAATATTGTTCTGCAGCAGAGATGCTTCTCTAGTTGAGACAGAGTGAATGTGACTAGAGGTAGGCTATTTCTAAAGAAAGTAAAGAAAGGTGGACTTGGCTCATATATTTGGTTTCCCTTTGAACTACAAATCCCTGTAAATGGCAGAAAATATATATTTGAAATGAATAAATCAATAACAGATATTTAAAATAAGAAGCAATTTGTGTGCCATAAAATTTAAAGTATCCTTTCAAGTCACCATACTCCAGAGAATATTATTAATGGAGGAAGGCACATTTCAAAACATAATACTAAGTGATGGCAGAATAAGGTGGATATGACTCTAGATGACTGACAGTCAAGCCTTTATCTTGGAGACAGGAGGCTGGTGGTCAGGCCAGCTCAACCCACCCTGAAGGTGGGGCTAGAGTGACATGTGGTGGCCAGGGATGAAACTGTGGTCCCCTGCAGCTGCCTAGGTTTGCCTAAACAAGTGCTTTAGGCTGCTAAGCTATCTCACCAGCCCTTTGGCTTGATCTTGAAATCTTCCTGCCTCACCCTTCCAAAATGCTGAAGTTACAAGCATTTGCCACAGTGCTTGACAAGTTGAATGGTTTTATACTTTTATTTTCCTTTCCCTGTGTCACAGAGTGGGTAACTTAAGTCTGGTCCCATGCTAGAGCAATTATTATGCATTTTGTGGTTGAAAACACAAGGCAGGGACCCCTATGGTGGCTTACACCCAAGAGAAACTGGAAGCCTCAGACCTGAGATGATGAATTCCTTGCACACACAGCACATCTTGTCCTTTCTCAAAATCTTATGGTGTGTGCATGCCTTGACAAAAATGAAAATATCATCTGCAGGAAAGGCAAGGATCTCACAGATCAAAATGATTGTCATTCCTCAAATCTACAAATACTGTGGAGGAAAATAAAATCACAGAATGGTCTCACCAAACTCAAGAATCAGTTTAACAAAAAGAAATAGAGAAATGTTAAAAATATGGGAATAGATGAATACATAACAGTTAAATGACAAAATATAAATCAGAAGTAGCAAGGAAAACTCAAGACAAAAAGCATCAAATGAGTCACAGAAGGTATCATTATATCATAAACAAAGATTAATACAATAAGATTCATAAAACAATACATTGATGAAGTATTTCAAATACATAAAGAAAAAAAGGTTAAAAATGGGGGAATGATAAAGTAACAAAATAGAAGCTACATACTTTTATCAGAAACTGTAAAACAAACAGAAAAATAAAAAAGTTAAATGACAACATATTTTATATGGCAAAACTTCACATAACTGAATCCCAAGGAAAAATACTTATCCATTTCTATTGGCAGTGAAGTATTTATTCTAAAATTTATTATGTATAAGACCCAATGAAAACATTCCTAAGTGGATAATTTATGCTGGAAATATTCTCCATAAATGAATAGGTTTACTTCTTTTCAAAAAAGCACATAATGATGTTTTTATTCCATTTGTGAATGTCCACTTTTTAATTCACACTTTTCTTTTTTGCTACAATTTTTACTATTTATTAATTTTTGTGGATTTTCATAATTTATTTTAACTTTTTGCTTGGGTTTTTCAAAGTATGTGCACACATTTTCCAAAAACTTATTTGGAAAAAAACTTATTTGCAAGTCCATCATATGAACTTTAATAATGATTACACAAATGTAAATATAAATATGCATATATTTTCCTAAATGTACTTTTTACTATTGTAATTTTAAGATAAATATGTAATAATTATATAATAAAAATACAGAACAATAAAAAAAACTCAAGAATCAGGACGCAGAATAAACAAGAGGTGCAGAATAAAGAAAATTCAAGGAGAAATTGATAAAGCATTAGTAATAGTACAAAATTGTTCAAAACCAAAATCTTCAAATAAAAATCACATATCTGGGCTGGGATTATAGCTCATTGGTAGAAGGCATGCTTAATGTATATGAGGCCTTAGTTCCAGGTCCAGGACTGACAACACACACATACACGCACACACACACACACACACACACCAGTCACCGAGAAAGATAATTTAATAATTTCCAGTGCTAACAACATGACAAAATGATATATGTCTAAAGTGATAGATACTCCAGTTATATTTATTGATCATTGCACATTACATTTATATATTCAAATATCACTGCATCCAATAAATATGTACGATTGCTGTGTTAAAATGTATTTTTCAACATATCTGTAAAACTGAATTTATAACATTTTCAAAAACAAGCAGGAATGAGAATAAAGACAGCAGATTTCTCATGAGCAATGCCCAATGTTAGGAAGTAGTAATAGATTACTATAAAATTTATAAGAAAAAATAATTTGTAAGCAAGAATATTATACTGAGAAAGAAAGAAATTTAAGTTGAAGGGGCGAAGGCTGTTGGAAAATGAAGATATTTTTCAGACATGCAAAGACAATAATTTTACCAATGATAATTTATCTCTGAATGAATTACTGGAGGAATCTACTCTAGAAAAATGAAAAATGAAACCAAGGGGATGATTTGGAGTAAAAATAACAATGATAAGTAAGGAAATCATTGAAAGTCATAACATCTATGTAATTATTATTGTAAAAATAAATATATGGACAATATGAAACTAAGTCTGAGATGAAGTGTGTATGATAAATTATGGAATTTTGGAGAAAAGTGGAATGGAAGGCAAAATATTACTATTATTTTCCATTTTCAGCATATAAATAATCATAAATTCTAGAAATGTATAGAGAACACATATTAGTATAAATTTCAAGAAATCAAGGATAACTACTGGAATGTGAGATCTGCTAGAGAACATGAAATGAATTACAGAAATGCTACCAAATGTCAAATTATGAAGAATGAAAAAACAAGGCTTCTGACAGTAGAAACGGCACAATATTATGGTAGAAAAAAACATGAAGACCAATAGCCACATTAAGAAAGGTTTGATTTTTAACTTAAAAAACAGATAATCTCAGATTTGACAAATAAACAAGATTTAACTAAATACTGCTTAATATAGATATTATTTAAACAAAAACATGGAAATAAATTAATTGTGAAAAATACATGGAAAAAATAGGAACAAAAGTAATGTTGGTATAACAAAAACTTGCACAAAATGGTCAAAATGCCTCTCAAAGAAAATATAATCTAAACAAATTTATTAGAAATTCAAACGTTAGGGAAAGAACAAGGTTAACTGAAGATAAAATAGAAGTGAATATTGCTATAAAAGCATAAATTAAAGAGATTTTGATGAACACAAAACAAAGTAATGAAATGGCAATATTGAATCATGAAAACTAGAAAAATTTTTTGGAAAAGCTACTAAAATAAGTAGCCTTTGTAACCCTGTGCCAGCGGGACCCACTGGTCCCAGCGCAGGCGCACCATGTGTGAGACCCACATCCACCCCCTTGGAAAGCCCTCAACCACTCCGTAGCAACTCCCCCCACCACGCCTGAGCATTAGGAATTTCTGCAGCCTTCCTGGAAACAACAGACCCAGTCCCAGCCCAGTCCCGATGAGTGTGTGGGAGAGCATCAGCGTACACTGCCCCAGCGGGACCTACTACTGGTCCCAACCCAGACACACCTTGGGTGAGACCCTCTTCCACCACCTTAGGATGCCCCCACCACTCTGCAGCACCACCTCCATCCCACCCACAGAGCAGTAATTTCTGCTGCATTCCAGGAACCTCCAGACCGAGTCCTAGCCCAGGCCCAGTGAGTGTGTGGGAGAGCTTCCTACTACCCTGTGCCACCTGGACCTACTACTGGTCCCAGCCCAGGCACAGCGTAGATGAGAATCTCTTCCACCCCCTTGGGACATCCCTCATCAATACACTGTACTCACATACACCCCAATCACAGGGTAGAAATTATTGCCGAGTTCCAAGAACCCCCAGATCCAGGCCTAGCCCAGGACCAATGAGTGTGTGGGAGAGCTGCCTCTCCCACCTACACCACCTTGCCCCCTCCAGGCACAGCTCAGGCATGGCATACAAGCCTGGGGTGTAACCCTGCAGCTGAAATCCCTGCAGAGAGTGTAGAGGATAGATCTACCCAGCTAGTCCAGGAGCAGAACATCTTGCCCCAGGGGCAAAAGAGGTTCACCCTCAAGGGCAGCACAGGGAAGGAGCTGAGCACAGCAGCCAGACTCAAGCCAGGCACAGCTGGATAAGTCCAAACTTTATACAGCTGCACCAGAACTTCAGTAGGTGCGAAGGTTATAACTACAACAATGATTTACAACAAAGGTCAGTGCTACACAAAATGACGAGAAGGAACAAAATGCAACCTCAGAACCCAAGCCCACC
>NW_004524639.1:5706984-5721201 GCF_000260255.1 Octodon degus
TTTATAGCAGCACAATTTGTGATAGCCAAATCTTGGAAACAAACAAGATGCCCATCACCTGAGGAATGGTTGAAAAAGATGTGGTATTTTTACACAATGGAGTTTTACATAGCTATAAAGAATGATAAACTCAAAGCCATTATATTGAAGTGGATATCACCTGAAGATATACTTATAAGTGAAATAAACCAGACACACATGTGTAAATATCATATAGTTTCCCTAGTATAAGAACTCATAAGAGGAATAACAAATAGAAAGGTAAAATACAAGTAAAAGGAAAGAGAAATGTGAGGACTAGTCAAGGAAAACAGAGTAAGTAGAAGAGGTAGAAAACATGACAGGGGCAAGCCATACATTTGTATGTAGAAGATGGGTAAGGCAATAATCCTGAGAATCTTCAGAAGATTTTTGAATCAAACAGTTAATTGGAATTATTCTCATCCTGACAAACTATATATACAGACATCTGTGAACTAAGCTACTGCACTGCAGATGGTAATCTGTAATAGTAGTTTCATGCTTGGAATGCCTGTCTTTCTTGTCTTCTGAATATGGGCTGCTTGTCATGACATGCCAGTTGCTGCATCTACCTGATGTCTCTCAGGTAGATGGTTGTTCAAAAAGAAGTGGGTGGTGAATCAAAGCAAGAGACAGGAAAAGGAATATTGTGGGACTGTCCTGCTTCAAGGTTGTAGATGCTGAGATTTTTGGACTTATGTGTAAACATAAGAAGTATATTATTCTTTATGCCTATTTTAAAAATATATTCTAATTTTCAATGTTTTTTATCATATTCTGTAGGGACTGAAATTTCAACATGTCAATACTTGATGAAAAATATCTGCTCCATGTTATGCCTAAGATGTTTGATATTCAGACAGATAGTGAGGTTAAGCCTAACAGGCTAGTTTGTATGGTAATAACAATAAGCTTCTCTTCTGGATGGTTAACAAACTAGGCTGAAGTCCAAAATTAGAGAAAAAGGGTCATCGCATGAAAGCCAACATTTTGGTCCTAGCCTTTCAAGGTCACTTAAGACTCAGGACATATGAGAACTTGTACTGTAACGTCATGTAACTCAGAAGTCCCAAATTTTCTGAACAAGGAGATTATGGGGCCAAAGAGGAAAGTGATCAATGATTTCGAGTGTGCCTAAGGAGAGTCACATGGAGAGAAAACATTCCCTCAAGCTTTCATAGAGGGCACACTGGCCTAGCAATGGCCATGACTCATCCACATGGCTGACACTGACAAAGGATCTATAATCTGAGGGATAGGATCTCATAGGATCTCAGGATAAATCCTGAGGGGATATGACTGACCTTATCAGATCCAAAAGCTACAACCCTTGTTGCATAGGTCTTGCTTTATCTTCATCTTAACCATCCAGCATAAAAGTATAAATATGATGTATAAGAAGTAAAGCCATGATGTTATGTTGAGCTGTAGGGAAATCAGGTCAACAATTTCTGACACTGCCTGTCAAGCAGAAGACACAATACTATTATGGACTACTGGACTCTTTTAGAATATTTTGCTGAGTTAACATACCTATAATATTCAAATGACAGAACTAAACAAAAAAAGGGATACAGATGAATGTCCATTTTATATCTATGTATTGAAAATTGTTAGGATAGATATATAGTTACATTCTCTTAATGAATAGATGGATTTGTTCTAATAGAGTTTGGATATATGATATCATGTCTGCATCTTGTACAACAAATAACCACTAGGAAGAATGTATGCAATGTGTTAATTACTGAAACTCTCCTACCAATTTGATTTGAAACTGTCTCATTGTTATTTTTTTCTCAATAAAATTATGGAAAAAATAAATAAAATTCTACTCCAAGTCAAAAAATAAATCAATGAATAAACCTTAAAACAGAGACAGTAAACCTCCTGGAAGAAAAAGTAGGAGGATCTCTTGAAGACATAGGGGTAGTCAAAGAGTTCATGAACATAAACGAATTTGCATGGTTAACAGGTGGAAAAATTGACAACTGAGACTGACTCTTATTAAGAAGTTTTTGCCCGTCAAGGAAATTACCAACAAAGTGAAAAGACAACCCACAAAGTTTAAAAAACATCTTTACTAATAATCACTCAGACAAATTTCTGCTCTCTTGAGTTTATAAGAACTAATATACATTAGGGCCCCAAAATTTGAAGTCCCAATCCAGAAATGAACATCTGAGATGAACACACACTTCTCAGAGGACGAAATTAAAGAAACAAATAAATATATGAAAATGCTCCACATCACTAGTCATCCATGAAATGCAAATTGAAACAACACTGAGATATCATCTCACCCCAGAAAGAATGGCTATCATAAAGAAATCACCCAACAACACACGTTGGAGTGTTTGCGGGAAAAGGGAACCCTTGTCCACTGCTGTTGGGAATGTACACTGATGCAACCATTATGGGAATCAGTATGGAGACTCCTTAAGAAACTAGAACTGGAAGTCCCATGCAAGCCAGCTATCCCCCTTATGGGAATTTTCCTGAAGGAACTGAAAACATCATATATCAGTGATATATATGTACCTATGTTTATAGTAGCACAATTTGTGATTGCCAATTCTTGGAAACAACCAAGATGCCGGTCACATGAGGAATGGTTGAGAAAGATGTAGTATTTTTGTATAATGGAGTATTACTCATCTATAAAGATTGATAAACTTGATGCATTTGTATTTTAGTGGATGCCCCTTGAAGATATACTCATAAGTGAAACAAGCCAGACCCACATGTTTAAATATGGTATAGTCTCCCTAGTATAAGAAAGCAAAAGAAGAAATACAAATAGAAAGGTATAACACAACTAAAAGGAAGGCATAGGCCAGGGATATGGCTCAGTGGAATAAGCACTTCCCTGGCAAGCGCAAGGGCCTGAGTTCAATCCCCGGTTCCTAAAAAATAAAATAAAATAAAAGGAAGGCGTGAGCTTGAGGACTAGACTATGAGGAGAGGGTAAGGAAAAAAGCTGTGAAACAGGACAGGGAAAAATCCATACACTTGTATGCACAAAATGAGCAAGGCAACGATCCTGAGAAACATCAGCTGTTTTTTGAAAGTAGCAGTCACTTGGTAGGATTCTCAAGCTTAATAACTATATATGCTGATGCCTGTGCACCAAGCAACTGCACTGAACATAACAATGTGTAACAGAAGGATCACGCTTGGAATGCCTGTCATTCTGGTCTTCTAAATACGTACTTCTTGTCAAGACATTCCAATTATTACCATACTGTCTCACAAGTAAAAGGTTTTTTCTTTTTTATTTTTTTATTTTTTAAATGGGTAATAAATGAAAAAATAGACACAAGAAAAAGAAAAAAGTCACAAGACTGTTCTGCTACAATGCTGTATATGGTTAGATTTCCAAATTTCTGTGTAAAAATATGTGTTTATTCCTATTTTAAAATTTTTTTTATTTATATTCTGTAAGGACTTAAATGTCAACACATCAATACTTGATGTAAGATACCTGTTCCACATTTTGAATAAGATGTTCAATATTTAGACAGATAGGGTAAACCAAACTGCATATGTTGCAGGGTAATAATAAGCTTCTCTTCTGGAGGGTTAACCACCTAAGTTTGTAGATCAAAAATTGGAGAAAAGGAAGGGCTGCAACGCCCGCTAACATTTTGGCCCTAGCCTTTCAAGGTCAGTGAAGACTGAGTACATAGGAGAACCCGTACTGTATCATCATGTAACTCAGTTGTGCCCTAAATTTTCTGATCAAGGAGATTGTGGAGCCACAGAGGAATGTGACTGATAATGTATAGTGCGCCCAAGGAGAGTCATATGGAGAGAAAACATTCTCTCATTCTTTCAAAGAGAGCAAATTGGCCAAGCAATGGCCATGACTCATCCACATGGCTGACAGTGAGAAAGGATCTACAATCTGAGGTACAGGATCTCAAGATAAAGCCTGAGGGATTTGACTGACCTTATCAGATCCAAAAGCTACAATTCTTGTTACATATGTCTTGCTTTATCTTCGCCTTAACCATCCAGCAGAAAAGTATAAAAACGAGGTATATAAATTAAAGCCATATTAATATGCTGAGCTATAAAATGCTTTAGTCAACAACTTCTGTAGACAACCCCCTACTACTGTGGACTATTGGACTGTGTTGGAGTGTTTTGCTAAATTCAAGCATGTATAATATTTAGATGCCGGTAGAATACCCATCTCTGACAGGACTGAACTGGAGAGGGGGAGGATACAGAGGAAGGACCATTTTGTATTTGTATGTACAGAATACTTAGAATATTTGTACAGCTGGTTTAGCTTGGTTCAGTGAGAGGATGGATTTGTAGTAGTAGCAGTGTTTGGACGTGAGGCCTGGCTGCTTCTTGCACTGTGGATGACCGCTGAGAAGATAACAATGTGCAATGTATTAATTATTGAAAATGTCCTATTAATCAGCTTGGAAAGTGTCTCAGTGATATTTGTTTTTCAATAAAATAAAATACAATAATTTAAAAAATACATAAATAAACCAAAATAAATCAACCAATACAGACACAGGGAATGAAGACCTCCTTGATTCAGATGAGGAAAAATAAAAAGCAATACTGAACACATAGCTTACTAGTAGAAATGCAACAAATTTGTCATGCATGCCTGGATGTTCCATTGTTAGAAATAGAACCAAAAATATCATTTGGTTTTTGACAGGAGTAAATTTTCTTTGATGGAATGCCAGCACTGTGGTTTGATTTTGGAAATTGTTTTAACAAGCAATATGCTACAAGATGTTGTTAAATATGCAAATGATAAAATATAAACAAAACTTTCTTTAAAAAAAAAGAAAAAAAGGAAACTGACCAAAAAAGCTGTGAACGTTTTGGAAAGGAAAATCAAATAGGGAAGATTTATTCTACCAGATATCAAAATACATCAAGGAGATACAATTATTCAAATAATGTAGTATTGATAGGAGAATAGTCAATGAACATATGCTGGGCACAGGAAAGAGGAAACTTTCTGTATTGTTGGTGGAATTGTAAACTAGTACAAGTATGAAGATTCCTCAGTGAAACAAAATTGGAAAGTCCATTTAACCCAGGTATTCTGCTTCTAAACAGTTAAAGATATTCTATTGCAAAGATACATGAATACTTATGCTTATAAGTGCACAATCCATAATATCTAAACTTTGGAAACAGTTAATATGTCCATCAACCCATAAATGAATAAAGAAAATGTGGTATTCGAATACAGTGGAGTACCACTGGCCATAGAGAAGGATAAATTTGAGCCATTTGTAAGCATATAGATGCACCTTGAGTGGTCAGTGAAATAAATCACACAGAGAACCATAAATATCACATGGTTATTCCTATATGAGAAATCCCAGATATAATCAATATAAAGAGCAAAATAAAAGAAAATAGGAAACAGTTCTTTTGCAAGTGGAAATGGTGTATAGAGATGGGGGGAAGAAAGAGGAAGTAGAAAAGATTAATATGTGATACTTTCTTGGACCAAACAATTCCCATGATAAAGGTATTAATTATGCATTAAAAAGTATATCAATATAAAAATAATGCCAAAGAGATCAGCAAAACTAGTTCCATGTAAACAAAAGTTTCAGTATAAGATGAAATCAGTGTGGAGAGGATGAATTCTTCAATAAATGTTAGAACACTTGGTAGTAAGAAAGAAACGTGTGTGTGTGTGTGTGTGTGTGTGTGTGTGTGTGAGAGAGAGAGAGAGTGTTTAGTATGTATATACGTACAATATATATTAAATGTGCATATATTTGAATCTTATATACATACATATATATGTACCCATATACAGAGACATAAAGAGATAGTTAAAAACAAAAAGATCAGACCTTACTGTATAAACAAAATAAATTCTAGATAAATTAAAGAGCTCTGTAAAAAAGTGAAACTTATTTTTAGAGGAATATATAGTAAAATTAACTTGAAGAGAAAGGCCTTCTATGTAAGACCTAAACACCAGAAATTATAAAAAAAAATTGAATGACATTAACAAAATTTAAAACATTTAACTTCCATGCAATAATTACCTCAAGGATCAGAAATGAGATTATGTTATATAATAATATAATTGCCATTTAGGTATGTTTTATGGTTATTGGCATATGCATTTATAAGAAAATGAAATGGATAATTTTCAATGTGAGTATCAAAAATGTAAATAATCTATTAGAATCAATGAAAAATAAATTAAAACATAAATAAGAATCAATGAACAAGGGATATGAATGAGCAATTTACCAACCATATAGAAACGAGAATGGACAATGCACAGGAGAAAATGTTTAGCATTACATGTAACCGGAGGTAACATTTTCATCCATAAAACTGGTAAATGAAAACATCTGACCACAGCAAGTGTTCTTAAAGTTGTAGTAAAACTGTCAATGGGTGTATATTTTAGAATTAGAAATTTAGGGAACAATTTTATTAAAACTGAAAGATCAAAGCCTAGCCAGTCCCAATCAAAGGACGTACCTTCAAAAAAGCACTTGCATAGTGATACAAGGGATCCCAAGGTTTTCCTTAAAGGTGGAATCAGAATCACTTATAAACAACTTAACCATTTATCAGTACAGAAGTACCCAAACAAATACTAGTGTGCACATACTATGCAGTAGATTAAAGGAACAAGATAGATTTATATGTACTTACATGAAGACATTCCCAAGACATGGCATTGAATTTTTAAAAAATCACTTTGCAGGTAAATGCATATGCTTTGGTGTCATTTATTTTAAAATAATTCTTACAGAACTATGCAAATTTAATATATTTTAATATGTAAAAATTATCTGCAAAATTTCACAATAGATAAAATTTCTTTCTTGAAAAATATGAGAAATAGATGGTGGAAGGGAGATACTTGGCATTTATAATAAAAAAAATCCACATATTGCTGCTGAGATTATGGGTATGAGTGCTACAGCTGCCTTGGGGCCAATAGTCTGAATATAATATCAGGAAAGGAGAGAGGCAGCTGCTACTGTTGCTCCCTTTGCTCTTTTCTGCTTTCCACTGCCATGAACTGCTGCCCTTTGCCATGTCGTACTCTGCTTTAGAGTCAACTGAGTATGGACTGAAACTTACACAAACTGTGAGCTAAATAAACCTTTTGTTCCTTGAAGAAAAGCATTAAAATTTTTTTTAAAATAAATGTATACCAGAACCAAAAGTTTAAAAAGATAAGAAAGTCAGACAGAGACACAGCCACAACTCCTAAATTTTATAAAGTGAAAAATTGAGTGATTATAAGTTATATCATTTTAATTAGTGGTAGAACTGGAATTGGAGTACACAGTCTCAGTCTCCCAGGATAGAGAGCACTATATAGATAGTCATTTCCATTATTACCTAGAGTCCCACTTGTTCCAACCAACAATAGAGGTAATTTTTGATGTTTCCAGGATTGCCATTTGGGGATTATTAGACCAGTACCATTTTTGAAAATGCTATATAGGACAAGCAGAACCTTTTGCTCTTGTAGAATGGAACCAACAAAACATCATTTTCTCCAAACACCTATTAACCTTAAGACAAATTACCTTGGTAATCAAATACTGGATATTTTCTCTGTGACGTGCACGGGGAAAACAATTCACAATAGGCCTTATCCAAAATCTCATGGTACTGAATGATTACTTTTATTAAATATGTTTCTGTTAGGATTTAATGTTTTATTAATCTCCAATGTTCTCTGTACACTTTGGAAAACATTTTTATTTGTATTTTGTGAAAACTTCTTTAGCTCCTAAAACTTGGTCGTTAATAATTGAAATAGCAGATAAAGGATACAAGATACTTTCCTTGCGTCAAAATTTCAGTTGTCTATAACAAGGACCCAGAAAATCATTGTAAGAAATTTTTTCTCTACTGGTCCACAATAATTTTTACTTCTGCTCCTACTTGGCTAAGATATTCTGTGTTCCCTGGATGCATCTTATAATCCCTAAGATATTGTTCATGATTGTGTCTCTCTTCAGCTTGGACTTCTTTACCTCATCCTTCTACCTACTGTCTTTAAATGAGAAGTACAATGTAGGGGTTAATAAACAAAAACACAGGTTTTAAATCACGACTGAGGTTCAAATTTGACTTATATTTTCTGCACCATTTTAACCAATATATTCAACCAGTTTCTTTTTTTGCATCTTTAAAATATTGACATTACCTACTTCATCTTACTTTTCATATATGTGACTTTCAGCGCAGTGTCTAGACCACCTTGAAAAACATTACCTGCTGTTCAGTAGTCCCTCCATAGCCCCTTTATCCCTAACTATGTACCAGAGGTCACATCACATGCATCTGACATCTGGGCTTACCTGTCCACAGAGGTCATGCATGGAGAAAAATCAACTGACTAGTCTTAATTACCAACCAGAATCCAATCAATTGTCTTTCAACACATCATGTTATTCTCTTTTCTGTCTTCTTGTTCCAAAGGTAATTATGCCCCACCAATTCTCAGTCTACTCAGTCAGTTCTCAGCTCTATTCTACACAGATGATAAGTGTTCAGTACAAAGGGTTGTGAGATGAAGCTAAGGCAAAAGCACTTCTGACACATATTATCACCAAAAGAGCTGTGCCAGGGTTGGAAATCACTAGGTTTGACAAAGTGACCTCTCTACAGTACAGTCCCAGGTTTCACATGTTGCCTGAAAATTTTTCCATCATAATATTAATTCTACAAGACCTAGAATTTGGACATTTTTGCACGAGATTCTGAAAAATGTGTTCATTATGAGTATGGAAATTAAAAAGAGGAATTTAAGTCTCCAAATTGAATAGCTGGTGTTTTTAAAAATGCAAATACTCTTTAAAAGGTACAACATTAAGTTGTTTTCACCCATTCGCACCACAGTGTAAATTTCTCAGCCAGGTTTGTTCCAAGGAAAACAACCAGAGAAAACAAGCTTACAAAAAAGGACATTAGAGACAAGAAAAGGTTAGTGCAGTGCACATAAGTGCCCACTCCTAGGGAGAAGGACACAGGAAGAGAGTTGTGTAGCAGACATCATTTAAAAATAATGTTCCAATGTAGGTACATTTATTTACAAAGCAAGTTAATAGAAAATGCATTCTGCTTACTTCTTTATGCACCAATGTTTGTATGAGACTATTTCTGTTAAAGGGGATCATATTTGTTAGATGTGGGCTAATTTCCTAGAATATTTTCCAGAATTTCAATGGGAAAGATCATTTGAGAATCATTATCTTTTTCTTAAAAGATTCTCATCGATGATTCATATGGTGAACATACCTCTCTTCCTCCCACCAAAACAAAAATTGTTTGTTTTGTTTTGTTTTGTCTTTATTTTTCCATACTGCAGATGAAAATCAGAGCCTCCTACAGACTAGGTAAATGCTCTACCTCTGAGTTATATCCCAGGACCATTTTAGTTTTTGTTTTTAGGCAGGGTCTTATTAAGTTACCCTGAGCTCAAACTTTCAATCATCCTGCCTCAGCCTCTTAAATAGCTAGAATTCAACATTCCTATTTTTAAATAAAATAGTAACTTTAAATAGTTGCTACTTACTCATAGAAACCAGGAAAAGGAAGAGGGGGTCATATAACTGGGAGGCAGGAAATTTGATTCCTACAAAGGTAAACTATTACAATAGGTCTTATTCCCATTCTGGTCAAAATTTCCATGCTGCAAATCAGCCTATAGCTCTACCACTGCTCTCATTATACTAACTTGTCATTATCTACTTCAATATCTTCATCTACCAGGAGACTACAAAAAATAAAAAGGAGGGACTATGGCATTATCATCAGTGTGTTTTCAAGTCTTTGCATGATGTCTGGCACCTAAGATATACTCAGTGAGGCTCAACATGTGAACAAATGAATGAGCAAATAGGTGAAAGCAAGCATGAAGTAGTGTATAAGAATCAAGAAGTCAGAGTGCAGCAAACTCCTGGTGCAAGTCATTCAAGGTCTATGGTGGGAGCAAGACAAGACTGAGAATGATCCAGACAATGATTGTAATTATTATGTATTGCAAACATGTACTGATAAAAAAAATCAAAATTCAAGATTTTAAAAAGTAAAATAGAAAATGAACCAGCTGCCGTTACCTTGAATGGGAACAGATTTGAGGCCATAAGCTAAAGTCATACTGCAAAACACCTAGAGTTGTAACTGTTGAGTAGAATGAGTTTTCAAAGATCCACCTGCCACTCTCCAGCAGCCTTCAGTAACCAACAGTAACACCTGTTCCTGGAACATGCATTCCACAAGCCCCCACACTTAGCTTACAGAGTAGAAGAGCTAGATTTGGAGCCAAAAGCCTGGGATTCAGTTCCTGTTTAAGCCACTTACAAATTATAGTCTCTCGGGCAAGTCACTGTACTCCTGTGAGTTTCATCTTCTGCAGAAGATAATGAGTTAAAGGTTTCTCTGTAAGCTTATTGTGCAGATGCAGTAGGTCAGTGTAAGTGAAAGCAGACAACAGGAATTTAGGAAATATAACAAGATCTCTCTCATTCTTGTCCTTCATTGTCACTATTGGCCCAGATTAGGAATCCCTTAAGGTCTCTGAGATTCCAGGAGCAGAAAAACAGACATTTCATCAAATCTGACATCTCAGATGTCAGGAAAGGCCTTGAGAGCATGTGTGGGAGGACTAGGGTGCCAGATAGGAATAGGCAGTAGAACTATGTAAAAATGAAAATAACTGGAGATAGAAAATAGCAGGCAATGTTATAGTTTACAAGAGAGAGATGAGGCTGCAGAAGTCCTCATAGTCAGAAGAACATGGCCCTTAGTTTTCATTTGTACTCTCAACTCTTGGTGGGTGCCTGAAATTGGGCCTTAAGAGGATGTAAGAGGGATGAGCAGAGAAAGTTATCAGCCACACAACCCTGATGGAAGGATGTTTGCCTCCTGCTGTACCTCCCTCAGCCACAAGTACCACCACCCAATGAGTCCCTCAGTCCCACTGTGTGTTGGCATGGTTGGTTATCAGAGTGCATGGAAAAGAAGCAATGTGCTTGAGGATAAAGGAAAAGGCTGAGTATTTTGGGTTCATTCTACACCCACACCCATGATGGCCCTGAGTAGGCTTGCAGAAATGAATGTCTGGAGATGCCACACTTTTT
Source organism: Octodon degus (assembly GCF_000260255.1). Classification (NCBI taxonomy): domain Eukaryota; kingdom Metazoa; phylum Chordata; class Mammalia; order Rodentia; family Octodontidae; genus Octodon; species Octodon degus. Next base: position 5,718,135 of record NW_004524639.1, read on the forward strand.
TTCAGTGTTGCCCCTTCAGAGAAGATTAGAGAAAGAGGTTAACAGTCTTCCAGGGACTGGAAGAATATTTCAGATCACTAAACAACTCTAGTTTTACCCAGTGGAAGTTTAACCCCCTACACATTCCATAGTGTCCCTAGATGATAAAGTCTAATGCATCTACACTTTGGAGGCTCATATTCCTTCTCAAATCTTCCTCTTCAGAGACTTCTTTTGGGTCTCAGATAGCCAACTGGTTGCCATAGGAACCTGCCCCTCATTTGCCTCTAATCACCTGTTCTAAAAGAATAAAGCTTCAATTCCTATTTCCATTAGAAAAGATCACATCAATCAGTTATACTAATTTCCTATACTACCTGGGAGAATTTTAGCTGGAAATAGCCTTTATGTGTTTTTAAAAGAAACCAGTTGTTGATCTAGGGATTGCATACCACCACCATCCCTGCCTGTCTCTGTAAAATCTTGTTTTTAATACACTTGGGGTCAGTCAGAGGGTGATTATAAAATTTCAGACCTCTAAATTGGGTTTAATCCATTAGATACCAGAGTTGAAACTTCTATATTATCAAACATGCAGTAGCTATTTAAAAAAACACCAGAAAAATACACATCATCAAACAGTATTAGAGATGAACTATTAGCATACAGAATTGACAAGAATCCTCCAAAAGTGGGACTGGCCTTGGGGCTTTGGGTGTCACACCATACAATGTATGAGCAAAAAATATTTCCCTGATGTCCTGGATTTGGTCTGAACAGGAGATAGAAACTCCATAGCCTTCTTCCTTTGCACCCCTTTCTCTTTTTTTTTTATGAATGTAGGTCAGAGTATACAGGATCTACAGGGTCTCACTACATATATTGGACTTGTAGTGATTCTCCAGTTTTCAGCCTCTGAAGTTCTGGGCTTACAGGCACGTGCCACCACACCCAGTCCCAATTACAACCCAGGGACAGGGCTGGCATAGCATGCCTGGGGATTGAACCTGGCTGCTGCACTCTGCCAAAGCAGGCATTTTAGTCTGTTGAGCTATCTGTCCAGCCCCTTTTCACCCCTTTCTTCACTTCCATTTCTGGGACTATTGTCCTTATGACAGAGAACTGTGAGGACAGGATTGTGGCTGGAGATTTGGGCTGAGCTACAAATCACAGCTTCCTCTCTCTGACATGGCTCTTAACTCTCCAAAGCAAACTCACCTTGGCTCCTGATGGAATAACCATAGAATTTTGCCCTATTTCTGTCCCCATCGACCATCTCTCCTCACCCTCACCACAGGCCTACATAGTACACAGCATTCTAGCTGCTATCCAGTGAGCTCCAAAGTCATTCTGCTGCTGAAGCCCCCAGTCCTGGGTCTCTCCACACAGAACACTGTGCTCTGCACAAAAACTCTTCTAGAAACTTAATACATGCATATTCTGTAGGGACTTAAAGTTCAACATATCAATACTTGATGAAAAATACCTGTTCCTTATTATGCCTAAGATGTTTGAAATGCAGTGAGATAGTGAGGTTAAGATTGATAGCCCAAATCGTTTGATAATAACAATAAGCTTTTCTTCTGGATGGTTAACAACCTAAGTTTGCAGACCAAATTAGAGAAAAAGGAAGGATACAAGGAAAGCCAACATTTTGGCCCTAACCTTCTAAGTTCAATTAAGACTCAGGACATATGAGAACTTGTACTGTAACGTCATGTAACTCGGTAGTGTCCCAAATTTTCTGATCAAGAAGATTATGGGGCCAAAGAGGAAAGTGATCGATGACGTAGAGTGTGCCTAAGGAGAGTCACATGGGGAGAAAACTCTCAGGCTTTCACAGAGAGCACATTGGCCAAGCAATGGCCGTGACTCATCCACATGGCTGCACTGATGAAGGTTCTACAATCTGAGGTACAGGATCTCAGGACAAATCCTGAGGGCATTTCACTGACCTTCTCAGACCAAAAAGCTACAACTCTTGTTGCATAGGTCCTGCTTTACCTTGGTCTTAACCATCCAGTAGAAAAGTATGAAGTCGAAATATAAGAAATAAAGCCATGCTGTTAAGTTGAGCTGTGGGGGACTCAGGTCAATAATTTCTGACATTGCCAGTTAAATATAAGACCCAATGCTATTATAGGCTACTGGACTCTTTTAGAATATTTTGCTGAGTTTACACACCTATAATATTCAATAACGGAACTTAGAAAAAATGGGGTATACCGAATGTCCATTTTGTATCTGTGTATTCAAAGAGGTTGGGATAGATATATAGTTGCATTCTCTTAATGAATAGAATGATTTGTTCTAATGGTGTTTGTGAATAGGATCACAAGTCCGCATCTTGTACAGCAATTAACCACTAAGAAGAATATATGCAGTGTATTATTTGTTGAAACTGTCCTTCCGATTTGATTTGAAACTGTCTCATTGCTATCTGTTTATCAATAAAACTTTGAAAAAAAAATAAAATAAAATAAAATTAAAAGAAAAAAAAAGAAACTTAATACATGCAGACAATAAGCCAGGCACATTTGCATTTGCAATTCAAGGAGAAATTGCGTTAAGGAAATTTGAATGCCTTAATCATGGATAAAGAACAGTAATAGAGTCAAGGTTGGGGTCTTATGGGAGATGCCACAATCAGTGTCCCAAGGACACTGGACTCTGGAGGTAAGGAGAGGCACACAGGGAAGCCAGGGCCAGGAGAGAAGGCTCTACAGGCAAGGTGCAGTTTGCCTTAACCTAGCTCTTGCTTGTGACGTATTTGTGATTCAAAGTGCAATTCCTCAGAGCTGAAAAATGATGCTCCTCCCCAGCTGATAAGGACATAAGAAAGAGGAGGGAGGGAGACGCATGAGAGCTGTGGAACACTTGTAGGAAGGAACTTAGAGCTACCTGCAATGCAGTGGAGTTTTATTAGTGAGCATTATCTCTTTTACTTTCAGAAAATAACAAATGGCCTGAATAGCTTAAGGCATTGTTACCAACAGAATATATACTACAACTTTCTTATAACATTTTTCACTCTAGAACAAAACAAGGGGGCCGGGGAGACGGCTCAGTGGAATAAGCGCTTCCCTGG
>NW_004524639.1:5721648-5736905 GCF_000260255.1 Octodon degus
GTTGTCAATAAAACTTTGAAAAAAAAAAAAAGAACAAAACAAGGCAGGCCCATCACGAACCCCATTAAAGGAGTTTTAGTTACTGAAGTATCAAAAGTATCTTGACATTAGATGTTCTCAGGGCAAGAAACCTGAAGAAAATGCTGTGGGTAATAAAAGCATCTGACAAAATGAGGGACTTTCTCCCCTTTGCAGCAATGGCTCCATCATCTGCCCACACAACATACACTGGCTCAGACCCCTCATGGTCAATAGCAACAGATTGGAAAAATAAAGATGGGTGTAGCCTGGGTCAAGGACAGTAGGTCTGCCACATATTCCAAGGAAAGGCATATGAAGAAGTTGATAAACCCACAAAGAAAGCATCACTTATCTATATATTTATTTATTTCCTAACCACTTTTACAAATACTTGTATACTTGTGGCAGCTTTACAAATAATCAAGGTAATTCTTGATACAATTAGACTAAAATCTGTTAATGAAGAATAAAAACAATGCAAAGAAGATGCAGAAAAATAAAATACACTGATCTTCCCTCATTCCACCATTCTTCCACAGGCTAAAACAATTAAAACTGCAATTTAGAATTGATTTTCCTAGCAACCAAAGTGAAAGGCAAAATGTGGTGCTTACATTCATCTTGTGATAATACCATTTATTCTGGTGCTCATAAAGATTTCTGAAAGGTATGACCCACTTGCTTCATAGTTAATTTAAAAGGGTTACAAGAAAATAAAATTAAACTGATCTATGGAGGATCAGGATTTAGAAATCAAATATTTCCAGGTCTAGACAGAGGAAGGCTTAATGTGTAACTGTGGAGATATCAGATCAGTAGGTCTTTCTGGAAAACCCCTGGACAGCTAAGCATTTTCTATGTCTGAAAGTCAATAGTTCCTAGAGCCTCTTAGTCCTCCAAATAAGCTATATTCAAGGGGGAAGACCTGACTGAGATCTGTTTCTAATATGGTCCTGCCATCCATGTTGACTGGGAATTCACATTTCCAGTCTAAGCTTGGAATGGTTGGTCAGTCCATCCCTTTAGAATTGGCCTGTCCTGCTTCCCCCATGTTGAGTAAGCTCTGAGTACTCCCCTTGACTTCCTCATCCCCTCTGATACTTCTGTAGTGGACTCAAAAGTCAAAATACGAAAGGGGATGCCTTTCATAACTGTCATTGTCTGGCAGAAGAAAGTAAACACGCTCATGAAAAGAAATAAAATTTTCCTGGACATAATTTTGGAGGAGAATTTATCATGACTTTTATATAAGAAGAACATTAAGTAATAGGATAAATGAAATTCTGGAACAGGAACAAAATATAGGGAGCCAGCTGCTAACTCCACAAAAAATAGTCAGTTCACAACTCTGCATCTGTGGCCATAAATCAAAATGTCATGAAGCTTGTGATGCCACTGCTGACACTCCAAGACCATGAAAATTTAGTCTTAAGACCAGACATGCCCAATACTCCCATTAAAATGAGTCCTTCCATGTTTACAGACTGTGAACTTCTAAATTTGCCATTCTCCACTGCTTTTATAGGGCTTCAGCCCAGACCTGCCAGGTGCTATTAAAGTTGTTCTACTATGTGAGATCAGACAGAGAGCCTTTTGAAAAGGGGCCTTTGAGGATTTTCACATACTAGGTAGCAATATTCAGTGTCAAGTAAAAAATGTAATGGTTATCAAGGAATGACCCTGCAATTCATAGTCACTGCTTGGAAGCTATTCCAAATTCCACACTTCCACAAGACAGCCTGATGGGGAAGATTTTACTAAGGCTGACTCCTTTTCTTCTGTCTGTGTTCACTACACTGGACTCTTCTTCACAGTATCCACAACTCCCAAGAATCAGGACATTCCTGAGTGGCACCATGGTTGGGAATTTGAATGTTGAATATGGAGGGACGAAAGGGAAAATGGAGTTCACTCATCCTTTTGTATCTGGTCACAGGGTATTTTGTGCCAGATAAATCATCCAGGTAAGGGAGGAAAATAAGGCAATGATCTTGGAATACAGAAGAGAAGAAACCCCCACCTCTAAGTTCTGTTTGTTTTGCCTTCTTCACAGGGGCATTATGCAAATAGACAGATCAGATCTCTCCCAGGAATGGCCTGATCTGTGCTTGGCTTCATTTAAGCAAATTAAAGTTTCTAGAACTGTCTTAACTTCAGTCATATATATGTGTCCATCTCTTTTTCTAACCTCTGAGGCTCTACATTGAAGAAGAACTATTTCCCACTAGAAGAGAACAACTGTGTAATTTGGATGCTGCAGAAGGTTGAGTAATAATCTCAAAGATATTCAAGCACTGTATCTTGAAACTTCTGGATGTAACCTCATATAACCAAAGAGGCTGCAGTTGTGATCATTTTAATGATTGTAGGATGAAGAGATTACCCTGCATTATTTAGATAGGCCATAAATATGATCACAATCTAATAAGAGGGAAGATCTGTCAATAGAGGAGAAGACTATAGACCAGAAGCAAAGTGGTTTTAAAGTTGCCACACCACATCTCTAAAGATGCAGGAAATGATTCTGATCCAGTGACTATGAGACATGAAGTTCTGGGAGTAGGAAAAGCAGCTTCAGAGTCCCTGGAGTGAGTTTAATCCTGTTGACACCTGAATGATCACCTAGTAAGACTGGTTCCGACTTATGGCATGAAAAACTGTAAGACAATAGGCTTATATTGCTCTAAACTACTATGTTGGTGGAATTTGTTAATGAAGACACAGAAAAGTAGTCAATGTTTCCCATGTTCTGCCAATGTCAGAAAATTAACCCTTCCTACTCTATCCCCTACCATGAGTGATGCCCTATAGGAAAGAAAATGTTGGGATCTACATGAGAAACTAGGAACCCTGAAGGAAGTACAGATTTGGCCAGAAAGCAATTCCAGAGTACTTCAGGAGAACAGAAAGAGGTTACTGAGGAGGGGGAAGGAGTTCACATAGGACAGGTTGTCTGTGGAGGAGCCACATTTAAAGGAAGGTGGCCTGTTTCTCAGGAAGCAACACTTCTCTACAGTGCTTACTCCACTTCCAAAACTGAACAACCATATCCTCATGTAATCCAGACAAATTGGGTTTGGTAAACTCAGCGTATAAGTTAAACCTTCATAGCTGTATTTATTTCATAAGGTTGTTGGAGGGCTAGAATGCTACTGCTGGGATGGAAGTTAACAAGACCTTAATTAGTTTTACTTTGTAGTCCTAGCCTTTTTGCTCCCTGAGAGTTCCTTTTAAGCACCATTTTCTGTGGATCAATTCCCTCTTCCTTGCTTCTCTTGCCTGTTCATCATCTATACACAAATACCATCCAATTTGGCATATGGTCCTGGGCTCTGATTTAGGAATATTAGAAAAGATGAACTCGGAACAAATGTTTGAAGTCTAGAACTGGCTGAAACAAGAGGCTATTCAGCACCGCTATAAGTTGCCATGACAACTAACTCTCAAGTCTAGCTGAGGACACCTGACTTGGCAAGGGGGGGAGGGAAGGGAGAGAGGAAGCAATAGGACTTGCTCTGTAAGGTTCTGCTTTTGGAGGAAGGAATGGCCTGGCAAATGTCAGAGCCTCTGAACCTAGCTGAGCATTTGCCATGTTTGTAATGTCTTCCAGAGCTTGGTCTATCTTGATTAGGCTCTCTTGTCCCAGACTTGCTTTTATTAATGACTAATGAATGATATAAGATCAAGCAGGAGGATCTTCAGGGAGAAATGTTGATATGGAAGAGAATTAGATACCATTGTCTTAAGTCTGAGATATTCACCACAAGCTTCTGAATCCTTCCAGTGAGAAGAGAATTAGAACAGGGACCCAGCTGTGTAGGAACAGTTTTTTATATGTATTTCTGAATTAGATGGCTGAAAGGCCTGGTGTTAAGTTACTTTGGATATGAAGACTTCTTTGAGCATGTAACCTTCTTTTTGCAATGAAAAGTTAAATGGTTAAGGCTAGCCAAATAGCTCAGCAGACTAAAGAGCCTGCTTAGGCAGAGCACAGCAGCCTGGGTTCAATCCCTGGCCTGCCATGCTGGCTCTGCCCCCAGAGAATGCTGAAATGGTGATTGAGACTGGGTGTGGTGGTGTGCCTGTAATCCCAGCACTTTTTTTTTTTAATTTTTTTTATTTTTATTTATTTGAGAGAGAGAGAGAGAGAGAGAGAGAGAGAGAGAGAGAGAGAGTGGTGTGTGTGTGTGGCCAGCTCAGCCCACCAGGGGGCGGGGCTGGCTGGCATGTGGTGCTGGGGGATTGAACCGTGGTCCCTGATGCTTTGCCAAGCTTGTTCTAAGTAGGTGCCTTAGACCACTGAGCCATCTCTCCAGCCCCGAATCCCAGCACTTGTGAGGCTGAAAACAGGTGAATCACTATGAGCCCGATCTGTGTAGTGAGACGCTGTAGACCCTGTAACCTATAGACCCTGTACTTAAATACAAAATAAGAAACGTTAAATGGTTAAGGAAATAGTTGTGGAGGTTCACGTGTGTGTGTGTGTGTGTGTGTGTGTGTGTGTGTGTGTGTGTGTAAAGTTGTGTACATGTTAAATATATGAGCCTGCAGCAGGTGAGAGGGTTGAAAAGCCAAGTGAGCAGTTCTTGCTGTACCAACTTAGCTAGAGCGATCATTGGCTCCCAAGGCCTTATGGAAAATGGGGCATCTAGCTTTTGTCTCTTGAACAGTGAAGACCAAAACAACAGCCCACCACATCTCTCAAAAGTTCAGAAAAGCATGCTCTCCTTGATGGAATGGGAATATGGATTTGGAGGCCAGGTAAAACTTAAGTTCATTCTCAGATCTTACAAAAAATATACCCACCACTTTAAGCAAGTCACTTTGGCCAAGCAGTCTTTGGCCTTCAGCTTATCCATCTGTAAAATTCAAGTAATAATGCACATCTTGCTAGACTAGAGAATTAACAATATAAATAAAGTTCTGGTTACATAAGGATTGTCTGAGGCAACCCGGTTCACAAGGAAAAACTCTAGACCTGAGTTCAAATCATAATACTGCCATTTATCACCTTGGCTACCTTTTAAAGGACATTTAAACTTTTTAAGCACATTAGTATGTCTTGCTATGTGGGAAGTCTTGTTTATGTCTTCTGTAAAGGATCCCTCTCATGACTCTTGAGTTATATCTACAAAAGTAATAACTGGATTTCAACACATGGGTATGGTTAGACTGAGCAGATACAATGGGTTAAAGTTTGTCAAAGTTATACTAATATACTCTCCCTCCAGCAGCATATGAAAAGCCAGTTGTTCCATGTCATCATGGACTTGGGTATCAGTTCTTTCTCATCCTAGTCATTTGGGTGGATCTTGTTCTACAATTCTTTTATTTGCTTGCTATGGCATCTAGTTGGTGCCACAGTGGCTTTTTGAAATCTTCCCCACTTGTTCACTTATTTATTCAAACAAAGCTACTTATTGACCACTTTCCATGTGCTGGACACTGCATTCCTGATGCTCTCAGCCCCATGTCACTTGTCCTCCCTTCTGCAGATCCTCAACTTCTAACACTGAGAATGTTCAGTGTGTGCTACACACACTTCTTTGAACATTTAGACTGTTTCTAGTTTGATGCCCTCTCTCCACTACCAAATTTCTGTATCTTCAGGTGACCTCCCTTCTCTCATTTCATTTTCCATGCAAGAGGCTGACACTATTTGCCAAAGCAAACATTTCACCTACTCTGCGTCCTTCCCTTTTTCATCCTCAGCAGGATCTTATTCCAACCACTGTCCCCACTGAGCTTGCTTCTATGATTTTAATCCTTAGCTCTACACTAAGAAATGTTCATTCACAAATATTTCTCTTTACCTGCCAAATATACTAAGTTAAATTTCACCCTAAAATTCCTTTAAATAGACTTAACATTCTTGCTGCTTCTCTAATCTCATCACAAAAGTTTTCCCAAACATATGCCACATGAATTGTCTCTGAATGGTCACCTTTATTCTCACTCTTCCTTACTTGCTTAAATCTAGCTTTGTCTTGGAATTGCTCCTGTTGATCCTTAAAGATCTAGTCACCAAAATCAATTGCATTTTTTCTCTCACCTTTTTCTCTGACCCTTCTGTTCCATTTATGTTGATCACTCAATCTTCTAGAAATACTTTCTGCACAATTTTCTATTCACCCTTTCCCCTCATGATTTCTTGCCTATGCCTATATTAACATATCTCATTGCCAACACCAACTTAATAGTGGTATTTTTTCTCTCTCATTAAATTGATCTCATTTATGGGCCGGGGAGATGAGTCAGTAGAATAAGTGTTTCCCTGGCAAGCTCAAGGCTCTGAGTTCAATCCCTAGTTCCAGAAAAAAAAAGAAAAAAGAAAAAAAATCTCATTCATATCCATATGTACATGTTAAAGATTTTCCCCAGTTTCAAAGTCCAAAATTCTCTGTGGGATAGAGGTCTTCCCACACTGTGACTGACATCATCATTGCTCTAGTCACAAATGTGTCAAACTGCACTATTATGTATTTCATTCACACCTTTCCCAACCCCTTTATTACCAATACCCCATCCTTTCACCCACATCCAGTTAGTCTCAGACTTCTTATTCTTTTCTTTTAACTGTCTTTCCTCTGTTCATTCCTTAATTTGGTTTTCTTAGTTCAAGTGCTTAATACACTGCCCTACACCCAGACTATTATACTGCAATCACCTCTTAATTGCCTCTATTTGCTCCTCTCTCCTACCCATCCTCCCCACTGCTGACAGATTAATCTTCCTAAAGTAACACTTTGACTGTCAGTCCACTACTTAAAACTTCTTATAGTTTCCTATTGTTTATAAGATGCTGCCTCTACTTAGGTGGCCAGAAAAGATGCTCCAGTGTGTGGCTGCAGCTGCCTTCTAATTCCCTTTCCCACTTGTCCTTCCCACATGGCCTGGGCTCCAGTCATGCTATTCTTTCACTCATCCCATGACTCAACATGGAGATAGTATATTGGTTATTTTCATGCACAGGTTTTGAACACAGTTAGGCTCAAGTTATAAATTGGCTCTGCTACTTCATAATAGAGTGATAGTTGACAATTTGTGTAGCCTCTTGGCCTCAGGTTCCTTAGCTACAAAATAAAATTAAAAGAGAATACTGCCTCATAGAGTTATTAAAGAAATGCAATGAGCTACTGTTTCCCAGATTGTGTTGTGTTATGTCTAGTGCACAAAAAAACAGAAAAACAACAAGAAAAAAAGATGCTTTTGCCTTTCTGCCTAGCCCACTGCTCCTGCCTTGAGTGTCTTCTCTCAATTACAGCTACTGAAATCCTTCATCCCCCTTCAAAGAATACCTGAAATGGGGTGGCCTTTAAGAAGCCTTCTCTGCCACTTTTAATTCTAACACTTTTCTTGAACTCCTCTCTTGTCATTGTTTATCCCACCATAACATAATGCCACCACCTTTTGTGCCAGACAAAATATTCTTTGTATTCTAGCCACATTTCAGTCATGTCCATGTTGCCCACAATGCTCATCATAGTGTGAGGCACAGAACAATTACTTAGTAAATATCAGGTAACAGTCTGTGCCTGGACAATGCATGCTCAAAGGGTAAAAAGAAAAAAATGTAGAGAATTCCGAGTTTAATCAACTAGACTGTGAAGTGATTTAAGTGATTTAAGTTGCTAGCAGTAACACCAGCACACCTTTCTTTCTACCTTTTTCTCTTGTCTCCTACACCCACACACTTTCTTTTCCATCTTGCTCTTCATTCTGTTGTGTGATCCTGAGTCTTGCCAGTATGCAACATGACCATTATTTTATCTTGCTGATGGCCCTTGAGGGGTGAGATGTTCCTATGACAACCTTGGATCTTGTCCCTTTGTCCTTACCACTTAAGCTCTGATGAAAACCACCCTCCTATCTACTACAAATTCTTACAAGAGGGGTTCATTAAACTTATGATCCAATTCTCCATCTGGAACCTATGATAAAAATACAGAGCAGAAAATTAGACTCTTTTATGTAATGGCACTTACTAGACTGCCTGGAACCCAATTGCCACTCCATATTGATGACATTCTTCAGCTCTTAAAGGTTGCCTAGCTCAAACTTTGCTTTTAGTCTACAAGTAAACTTTGAGAACTAGTCATACAATTCTCATATACTTTATGTGGCATCTCCTAAATAAGTCTTGCTAAGTGTAAAGCTATTTTGGTATAAGGTTGGTTATCACCTTGATTGGCAACCTCAGAACTTTTAAACATCTAGTGATTCATATAATTGCGGTCATTTCTTTGCCTCCAAGAAATACATAGTCTGATAAATGGAGCTTCTATGGCCTTTGAATTTTACATGCTTCTTGATGAAAAATCTGGATTCTCTTAGCCCCTAAATCCTAACCATGACATCACTATGGTGTTCCAGCTGTTTTTTCTTATAGTGAAAGAAGATCAGGTTTTGCTTTTCCATTTTTCTCCAAAGAAACAGAAGACAGGGGAAAGCCAACAAACTGATCAAGAATTTATTTCAGTAATTACTTTCATGCAATGCACTTGCTGCTAAACCTTGCTGCTAAACCATACCACACCTTGGTTTTAGAGATGAGGTGGATGAAATCTACTGAACTTATGGTATTTGCTCAAGGTCACCCAACTGATGAAAAGGCGAAGCTGAGTCTCACTGGCACCTTTCTAACCTCAAAGCATGTGCTTTGTCTACCATATTACCATTCCTGCATCAGTCAGTACCTATACTCTACAAAAATCCTGATGCAATGCTCTTGGCATCTGAACCTGGCATTCTCTTGGCACCTGAAAGTGGATGCAAACTCCTTCTTACAGTCTCAGGTATGAAATGTCTTCCCTGCCACCCACACTCTGCAATAACCCAATCGACAACAGAAGTCAAAAAGCTTTTCCCAGCTGCCTAATCTCCTCTGAATAGTCCTCTATTTAGGCAGCATCTCTGACAGTCTGATTTCTCTGATGTGTAGTCATCCATCAGGTTGAGTACCTTTGGCTTTACCTATGAAACAAAGATACAGGACATGCCCCCAAATATATCTGGTTGTTCCTCAAGGCTACACTCTAGGAAGAAGGAAGCCAGATTTTGCTCCCAATGCCTTCTTTGAAGTGGTCATATTGTGAGAGGATGAGAAGAAGGAGGAAGAAGAGGAAGAGAGGGAGGAGAGAAGAAAATGGAAAAAGAGGATGAAGAGAAAGAGTGCCATTTGAATTTGTTTTATGAAAGAGATTCTAGGGTTTTCCTGATGCTATCTGAATCCAAGAGAAGTCTATTATTCCACATTCCCAAATTTTAATAATAGGAAATAAGAGTCAGTTTAAAAGACAGGGATAACTCACTTTAAGACAATCTGCTTCTTAAGCATACAGCATAGACATAAGGTTCAGACAAGAAATTATAGTGCAAAACAGTCTTCTTTGTTCCAAAATTTCTGACAGGACTTTATTAGAAAACTTCCCTAATGTACTTGAAATTGGAGCAGCATTCCAAAAGTTTAAGGGCAAACACTTCGTAATGGAACACATATTTTATAATTCCAAAATATAGTGATAGACACATAACAAGCACTCAACAAATGTTTTCTGGCAGAATAATAGGATGGGAATTTGAAAGGCAGTTATTTTCCTCTTGAATATATTCAATAACTAGAATTAACAGTTTGAAAGGTTTTCAAAGAGCTGAATATTTATTTTAATGAATAGTTACAAGTCATTTTTAATCAATAATACTGATTTATACTAGGTGTGCTCAGTTCTCGTGAGGAGGTTAAGTATGACCCCTTCAACTTTGTTTACAATATTAATTTCTTCAGAGAACTTTTCCTTGGTAACTAACACAGTCATCAGTCTATCTGCAGCTCCTCATTCAAAGATTCCCAAATTCTTGCAAGAAATTTAACTGCCAATAAAGGCCTGAAAAGAGGAATTACAATTTTGAAAGGACTTCCTAGGAATAGATGTTTAAAAACCTTTTTTAGCTATTGAACACACTCAAAAGAAAATAACTATATTTCTAGGTCTTAATTTTGTTTAGTAAGCAACTATTGAATGTCTGAAATCTTAGCATGCAAAGAGTCTCACCGAGATTTCATGAAGACTTTGGGTTTATATTCTGGGATCTCTTTTAAAAAATGTTTACACAACTGCAAACCCAAATAAAAATCATATATAAAAAAATCTCTTGTAAAGACAACATATCATGTCTACATTTTGTCTTCTGAGTAACTACTAAGAAAACAACAATGTGCAATGTATTAATTATTGTAACTGTTCTACTAACCTATTTTGAAACTGTTTCATTGCTATTTTATCTTTTTTCTCATTAAAATGAATAAAAATAAAATCTAAATCTCTGAAAAATATTTCAATACTGATAGAAAAAGAGGAAAACATTTCAGAAATAATATAAATGTGAGATCAGCAAAGGTGAAATGTGCTATAGAAAGCAAGAGCAAATGTAGCTAGAAATAAATATTTTCCAAATTTGTGTCATTGAAAGTTGACTTTGTTCATCATGGCAGAAAGCTGAGCTTTTAGAAAGATAACTGGCTCCTTTGAATTCAAAGCTCAGAACTCAAGGCTTGGCAAAAATTTTGTTGGTGCAAGGCAGTCTGGATACTTTCTGTATACACTACCATTTCATTTAACTTTCCAGTGGAGAGGAAAAATATTACCCTTGAGAAACAGGCTTAAGGGAAATTGATTTTCTTGAGTACAACATATTAAGCAAACAGGTGGTACATGAATGCCTAATGGGAGGAAGTTATGGCAGGATATTAAGTTGAACAGTTAGAGCAACAACTACATTGAGAGTGCTCTGAGAGTAGATCCCGATTCTCTGTCAGAATGAATGAAGCATCCGACAAATGAGATTGTGGTGGCCAGCTCTATTGAAGAGGAAAAGATCAGTGAAAGGTAAGAAAAATCTATCTGGGTCTCTGCTAGGCGTTCCCAAGATTCAAGCTCACATATTTGAGCTGAAAAGGGGAAAAAGTTAGAGCAGTAAGCATTCACTAAGGTCCTATTGGATACTCACTTTTTGTGCTAGCTGTGTGAATAAAATCAGGACAGAACAATGGAAAAAGCTATGAAATTGCTCCCTGAACCAACTTTTGAGGTCCATACACTTTTGTGGTGGAGACTATGTATGAAGCAACTTGAGAATAATTGTACACTCACTCGTATATATCAAATACAAACAAGATTGGCTGGGTATCTTGCCAACACTTTCAAGTATTATCCCATTTCTAAAGAAAACCTGAGCTCTTTCCCATCTTACAAGATGGCAGGTGAAAAAACTGAGAAGCCAGATACTAAAGAGAAGAAACCTGAAGCCAAAAAGGCCACTACCAGTGGTACTGGTAAAAGGGGTAAGGTGAAGGCAAAAAAGTCCAAAGTGCAGCCCCACTGCAGTCAAAATCCTTTCCTGGTTAGAGGAATTGGTAGATACTCCTGATCTGATATGTATTATAGAAAGGCTTTGTACACAAGAAAGTGCACAGCTGCTAAATCAAAGGTGAGAAGAAAAAGGAGAAAGATTTTGCTACAATCACAAAACCAGTTGGTGGGGACAATAACGGAGGTGCCCAGGTGGTTAAACATCAAAAAATGCCTAAATACTACCCTACTGAAGATGTGCCCCAAAACCTCTTGAGCCACAGCAAGAAACCCTTCAGTCAGCATGTAAAGAAACTTCGAGCTAGCATCATTCCTGACACCATCTTGATCATCCACACTGGGCATCACAGAGGCAAGAGAGTGGTCTTCCTGAAGCAGTTGGCCAGTGGCTTGTACTTGTGATTGGCACTCTTAGCCTTAATCATGATTCCCTACAAAGAACACACCAGAAATTTGTCATTGCCACCACTACAAAAATGGATGTCAGTGAAGTGAAAATCCCCAAACACCTCACTGATGCTTACTTCAAGAAGAAAAAGCTGCAGAAAGACAGACACCAGGAGGGTGAGAACTTCAACACCGAGAAAGAAAAATCAGATATCAGAGCAGGGAAAGGTGGATCAGAAAGTGGTGGACTCACAGATTTTAGCAAAAATTAAAGCTGTTCCTCAGCTCCAGGGCTACCTGCAATCCATTTTTGCTCTGACAAATGGAATTTATCCTCATTAATTAGTGTTCTAAATTTCTTACCAAGAATCTCATTAAAAGCAAGAGACAGGAAAAGGAATATTGTGGGACTGTCCTGATTCAAGGTTGTATATGGTTAGTTTTTTGGACTTATGTGCATACATAAGAAGTATATAATTCTTTAGGCTTATTTTTAAAATATATTATAATTTTTTAATGTTTTTTTATCAAATTCTCTAGGGACTTAAAGTTCAACATATCAATACATGATGAAAAATACCTGTTCCATATTATGCCTAAGATGCTTGATATGCAGACAGATGGTGAGGTTAAGATTAACAGCCTAAGTTGTATGGTAATAACAATAAGCTTGTCTTTTGGATGGTTAACAACCTAGGTTTGCAGACCAAAATTAGAGAAAAAGGAGAGCTGCAAGGAAAGCCAACATTTTGGCCCTAGCCTTCCAAGGTCAATTAAGACTCAGGACATAAGAGAACTTGTACTGTCACATCATGTAACTCGGAAGTGTCCCAAATTTTCTGTTCAAGATTATGGAGCCAAAGGGGAAAGTGATCAATGACGTAGAGTGTGCCTAAGGAGAGTCACATGGAGAGAAAACATTTTCTCAGGCTTTCACAGAGAGTGCATTGGCCAAGTAATTGCCGTGACTCATCCACATGGCTGACACTGACAAAGGTACTACAATCTGAGGTACAGGATCTCAGGATAAATCCTGAGAGGATTTCACTGACCTTATCAGACCAAAAAGCTACAACTCTTGTTGCATAGGTCCTGCATTACCTTGGTCTTAACCATCCCACAGAAAAGTATAAAAATGAAATATAAGAAGTAAAGCCCATGCTGTTATGTTGAGCTGTAGGGGACTCAGGTCAACAATTTCTCACATTGCCAGTGAAGTGGTAGACACAATACTATTATGGACTACTGAACACTTTTACAATATTTTGCTTAGTTTATACACCTATAATATTCAAATAACAGAACTTAACAAAAACAGGCATACAGATGAATGTCCATTTTGTATCTGAGTATTCAAAGTGGTTAGGATAGATACATAGTTACATTCTCTTAATTAATATAGTGATTTGTTCTAATGGTGTTTGTACATAGGATATCAGGTCTGCATTTTGTACAGCAATTAAGGACTAGGAAGAATGTATACAATGTGTTAATTATTGAAATTGTCCAACCAATTTGATTTGAAACTGTCTCATTGTTCTTTGTTTATCAATAAAATTATGGAAAAAAATTAAAGCTGTTCCTAGCTCCAGGGCTACCTGCAATCCACTTTTGCTCTGACAAATGGAATTTATCCTCATAAATTAGTGTTCTAAATTTCTTACCAAGAATCTCATTAAAAGCAAGACAGAAAAGGAATATTGTGGGACTGTCCTGCTTCAAGGATGTACATGGTTAGTTTTTGGACTTATGTATAAACATAAGAAGTATATAGAGAGCTTCCTGCTACCCTGTGCCAGAGGGATCTATTACTGGTCCCAGCCCAGGCGCAGTGTGGGTGAGACCCTCTTCCACCCACTTGGGATGCCACCCACCACTCCACAGCACCTTCCACACCCTGCCGGTGGAGTACTAATTTCTGCCACTTTCTGGGAATCCGCAGACCCACTCCTAGCCCTTGTCCGGTGAGTGTGTGGGAGAGCTTCCTACTACGCTGTGCCTGCCTGTGGGACCTATTACTGGTGCACACCAGGGGCAGCGTGGGTGACACCCTTTTCAACCCCCTTGGGACACCCCCCACCACTCCACAGCACCTTCCCGACCCCGACCGCCTAGTAGGAATTTCTTCCCCTCCTGGAATCACCAGACCCAGTCCTAGCGCAGGACCCATGAGTATATGTGAGAGCTGCCTACTCCACCTTGTCCCCTCCAGGCTCAGCTCAGGCCTGGCATACAGGCCTGGGGTGAAACCATGCAGCTGAAATCCCTGCAGATAGTGTAGAGGATAGAACCACCCAGCTAGTCCAGGAGCAGTAAATCTTGCCTGAGGGGCACAACAGGTTAAACCTCAAGGGCAGTAGGAGGAAGGTGCTGAGCACAGCAGCCGGACACAAGCCAGGCACAGCTGGATAAACCCAAAATTTGTAGATCTGCACCTGAACTTCAGTACGTGCTAAGATTATAACTACAACGAAGATCTACAACAAAGGTCAGAAGACCTACACAAAATGACGAGAAGGAACAAAATGCAACCTCAGAACCCAAACCCACCTGTAATAAGAGCAGAGGACACTAACACAGAACAAATTGGAAATCACACAGCTGAAAGCAAGGAATCAACAGATTCTGAAATAAAGAAACAGCTGCAGAAAGGTATAGAGGAACTCAGATTGGAAATAAAAAAGAAATCCCTGAATTAAAAACATCTGCAGTAAAGAATCAAATGCAGAAACATATGGAGTAAACCCAATAACCACGCAGACAAGTGCAGAGGACACTAGCTAGGCTCAAATGCTTGAATTTATAGCGCTGATAGTAAATAAGCAACAGCAGAAAGGTATAAAGGAATTCAGAGGGCAATTCTTTTCTGAAATAAAAAAAGAATTCTTAGAACTCATACCACCTGAAGTAAAGCAGTAGCTACAGAAACATAGGGAGGAAACCCAATCTGAAAAAAAGACTACATTGAAAGAATTTATAAGTGCTTCTAAAGAAGACATTGATAAAAAAAAAATAAAGGAGACTAGAAAGATGACGGATTCCTTGAATGAGCAATACAGAAAAGAAATAGATTGCATGGAGCAGAGTCAAAGATATGTAGAGGAAATTAAAATCAATCACAAGCTTGCAAAACTGGTTAAGTGAAAGTGAAGACAGAGTTTTAGATCTTGAAGATGCTGGTGCAGCTAGTGAAAAGGTAAGAAAAGATGTCTGAAAAACAGCAAGGGTGCACAAAAAATAATCCATCACCTGCAAGATGATGCAAAGATGAACAATGTGAGAGTAATGGGCATCAATGAGAAAAAAGGAGTCAATACAAATGACATTAAAAAAATATGGGCAGACGTAATAGCAGAAAACTTCCCTAATATGAGGAATCAATCTGACATTCAGGTAACTGAAGCATACACAACGCCAAGTAACCTCAACCCAATGAAAAACACACAGAGACATGAAATAGTCAAGATCCCAGAAATTCAG
>NW_004524639.1:5750443-5783885 GCF_000260255.1 Octodon degus
TTACCAATTTGATTTGAAACTGTCTCGATGCTATTTGTTCATCAATAAAATTATGGGAAAATTGAAAATTAAAAAAAGAAAAAAGAAGTATATAATTCTCTATGCCTATTTTTAAAATATATTCTAATTTTTAAATTTTTTTTCACATTCTGTAGGGCTTAAAGTTCAACATATCTATACTTGATGAAAAATACCTGTTTCATATAATGCCTAATGTGTTTGATATGCAGACAGATAGTGAGGTTAAGCTTAACTAACTAAGTTGTATGGTAATAACAATAAGCTTGTCTTCTGGATGGTTAACAGCCTAAATTTACAGACCAAATTAGAGAAAAAGGAGGGCTGCAAGGAATGCCAACTTATTGGCCCTAGCCTTCCAAGGTCAATTAAGACTCAGGACATATGAGAACTTGTACTGTTCCATCATGTAACTCGGTAGTGTCCCAAAATTTCTGGTCAAGGAGATTATGGAGCCAAAGGGGAAAGTGATTGGTGATGTAGAGTGTGCCTAAGGAGAGTCACATGGAGAGAAAACTTTCTCTCAGGCTTTCACGGAGAGCACATTGGCCAAGCAATGACTGTGACTCATGCACATGACTGACACTGACAAAGATTCTACAATCTGAGGTACAGGATCTCAGGATAAATCCTGAGGGGATTTCACTGACCTTATCACACCCAAAATCTACAACTCTTGCTTCATAGGTCTTACTTTACCTTGGTCTTAACCATCCAGGAGAAACGTATAAAAACGAAATATAAGAAGTAAAACCATGCTGTTATGTTGAGCTATAGGGGACTCAGGTCAACAATTTCTGACATTGCCAGTCAAGCAGAAGACCCAATCCTATTATGGGCTACTGACTCTTTTAGAATATTTTACTGAGTTTACACATCCTATAATATTCAAATAACAGAACTTAACAAAAAAGAGGATATAGATGAATATCCATTTTGTATCTTTGTATTCAAAGTGGTTAGCATAAATAAATAGTTACATTCTCTTAATGAATAGAGGGATTTATTCTAATGTCGTTTGTAAATAGGATATCATGTCCGCATCTTGTACAGCAACTAACCACTAGAAAGAATGTATGCAATGTGTTAATTATTGAAACTGTCCTACCAATTTGATTTGAAACTGTCTTACTGCTATTTGTTTCTCAATAAAATTATGAAAAAAGAACCTCATTAGATAACTGATACATTAAAAAAGAAAGCTTTATGAGTTGGTTTTATAATCATAGAACCGGAACTCAAAGTCTATTCTGTATAACAGGAAAGCTCATAAATTTGATTACTACATTATGCAACTTTTCTGTGACATGCTAAATCCTTTAGTACATTGCCAAAGGTATCATGTTACTGCCACTTGAGTAGCTTCCTGGCAACTATAATTTGTCACTATCAGAGAACTGGAAGATTCAAAACAAAAATAATTAGTGATAGCTTGAGTCCTTGACTACTACAGGACATTAATTAAAGAGCAGAAAGTGAGGTAATTCTGAGGTTTTGTCCACCATTCAAGTGTATAGAAAAATGTAGATCCAAAAAAGTCCCCATTTGGGAACAGCGAGATACCTCAGAGGACTAAAGCGCCTGCTTAGGCAACCTTAGGCAAGCGCAGGGACCACAGTTCAATCCCCAGCCCCACATACTGTGCCAGTAGTGCTCCCAGGGTGGGCTGAGCCAGCCACAGAGTGCAGGCATAGTGGCACACACCTGTAATCCCAGCACTGGGGAAGCTGAAAGCAGAAGGATCACTACGTTCCAAGCTGCATAGTTAGACCCTGTAACAACCAAATACATTTTTTAAAAAGCTCCCATTATTTAGAAACCCACAACCATGAGGATATGAGCAGGTAAGTATTAGAATGACAGATCGATATGTTTCTGTTATGCTGTATATAAGGGGATGCAGCAAGCATGGTGTTATGGTTTGTGTCTAGTTGTCCCCGCAAAGCCTCATGTAAGTTATGGAGCAGATGAGGCTGGAGGAGCAACCAGTGGCTTGAGGGGTGGGGCCGGAGCACCAGGTTGGGGCCTGAGGGGTGGGGCCAGAGGGGTGCAAACCATTAAACTGGCTAGCCTGTGCTTTCTCAGAGATGTGGAGATGGTCATCCTGGACAGGCAGCGCCCCAGCCTCTCTTCCAGTGTCTTGAAACCTCCAGTAACTGTGAGCTAAATAAACCTTTCCTTCCCTTATTTTGAGTGTTGGGTATTTGTCCCAGCAATGATAGAAGAGTAACTAATACACATGGGAAGTATAAGAAATACTATGCCTTGTTGAGGGGGCAAGATGAAACAGAAACAAATTCAAAAATGTAAAAAGTGAACAAGTAAATTTATTCAAACTAGGTTCTGATATGGTGTAGGCTAATTTTTTTTTCTCCTAGAATATCTATTGATTAAATATTTCCTGAATCCCACGAATTTCAGGCATTTGTTTCAAAATAATACGCATAATGAGAGTCTGTATATGTAAATTGAAAACATATATTTATCCAAATTATGTAGACCCACCCTAAATTTATACGTAAAATTTTCACAGTTGAGACCAAGAGTATGAGCTCTTTATTTCTTGTGCAACTTGCATAGATAATTGTTGCCATTCTTCACATTTAGGCTAGCTATGTCATATAATGACACATTACATGTTATTTGGTCGAAGATATTTCCTGTTCTGTTTCATTTTTGTCATGTTGACAAATGGAACACAGCATGGAA
The DNA here is from genome assembly GCF_000260255.1 of Octodon degus. Lineage (NCBI taxonomy): Eukaryota > Metazoa > Chordata > Mammalia > Rodentia > Octodontidae > Octodon > Octodon degus. The sequence goes on from NW_004524639.1 coordinate 5,753,171, forward strand.
AATAGTATTTGGTATCAAAAATATAGGTGAATTAGAAATATCTGTCACCAGGTTTCGATAATGTTTATCTCCTAGTCTCTTTTGGGATCTCAGTAATGTTTGTCTGAGGCTTCTCAGCCATGCCTGTCTCTAGGTCTCAAGGTGCAAACTCGAAAATAACAGCATCATTCCCCTGGACGCCAGGGGGTTGCACACATTAATGTACAATTCCTCTAAGATGTGAGCTGTCTATAAATGTCCCACAAGTTGTTTTCAAAGAAAAAAGAAACTTTTCTCTAAAATTCCCTGCTGCATGATGCAAGCTTGAGCTATTCAAGAAAAGCACTACTTTTAGAGAAAATTGACCAAAATATTCAACTTCCTCCTCTTAGTAGGAGAGCTAGTAGAAGGCCTGCTAAGGATTTCTTGTCTTCCCTACCTTTCCAGAAGCAGTGTTTCTGGGTAGTTTCATGCCCACTAGTTTCATGTCTCTCATGTATCACTTTTAATATACATCTGGAATAGGTGTTGATCTAAATTCTGAAGTCTGGGCTACCAAAATAAGATTTTTAATTCTTTTTTTAAAATTTGTTGCCTGGTCTCAGTACACAACTCAGACTCATAGTGATCCTCCTGTTTTCAGCCTCCCCTGTGCTGGGATTACAGGTGTGCACAACCACTCCCGGTTTGGGCGGTCAGCACGGTATGCCCAGGGTACCAGGGACTGACCTCAGAACCTTGTGCTTGCCAAGCAGAAGCTTAGACCACTGAGCTATCTCCCCAGCCCCCCAAAATGATTTTTTTGTCTTGCAAGACAGTCTTATCTCTTATCATGGAATTAATTGCTCCTGAGAGCAACCACTTAGGAAAATAAAGATCCAAGTCCCAGTTTAAGTGTCACGTGTTTGTCTCTTAAAATTTGTCTTAGTGGGTAGAGCCAGGGGTAGGAGAGAGAGACAGAAAGCCCCTGGATCAGGCTGGCACAGCCACAGCGTTGCTCTCCTTATCAGGCTGTACCCTTCCTCCTTTCCTGACATCCAACTTTAGCTCTTCTTCAGATTCCTCCTCCTGGTTCTCTTCTCTGAGATGGTTTCCTGGATTGACTCTAGAAGAGGAAATGTTTTGGGGCTTCTACAACTATCCATTCATATGACTAGCTGCTATATTTTTAATGTTATAGTTCTACTGCTATAGTTATTAGGTGGGGATGTGGTGCATTTGAGGGTATTATTTTATACCTTCCATCAAACTATTTTTCATGCTAATGAATACCTTTTTGTGATTATAACAGCACAAGAAAATTAACATTGAAACAAATCCTAATTAAGGGAAGACGGGGGAGGAAAGGAGGATATGGTTAATTAGATTTTCTGGGTAACTGTAAGTTAAGAACAAAGCTGTTTTTCATTGTATTTGCTTAAAAGAACCATTAAGAACTTTGAGTCCACTAGCCCTATTTAGTGAGTCGACTGTAATGATACACTTGAATCACTTTTAACTGATTGAAGATCTTTCAGAGCCTCTGGCCATCGTTTTGAGTTTTAATTTTGATTGACCATTTACAAATGAAGATGGACAAGAGAGAAAGAGTAGCACTGAAAGCATACTTACCACAAGATAACCTCTGAAAATTGTTTCTTGACTGAGTTCATTTTATTATCATCTGCCTCTATCATGCAAAAGAAAAATGAAACAAAATAAATTAGTTTAAAAAAAAAAAGCTCAGAAAATTGAAAATTCTGGGTAGTTAGACAGACTTTAAAGGACTCACCTGGAAGGGAGTCTGGTGGTCTCCATCAATTGTGTTTTTCTGGACTATGTGCACAGAGGTTGTTCCTGACATGCACTTGCTAATCCTGGGCTTTGAGCAATTTCACCACAGGGTGAGTAAAGGTTATGCTGACCTATTCACTCTCTTCTCTGGTAATTTTTCAGACCAAGGGAAAGGTTTATGAGACTTTTGCTTAAAAGTTTGTTTTATAGACCCAGTAACTGCTCTGTTTCTTGGGGCCACAGCTTTGTCTGTCTGTCCATATGAGGGTGGAAACGGTAAACCCAGAAATGGATCATAACTCTCCAAGCCTGATGAAAGGGAAGAGAGAAAGGAAGGGATGGTGGAAACATAAAGAAAACTTCCTCAAACTAAGTTACCCCCTTGATTTTCCTACCTTGGAAAAAGGCATAATCATCCATGTAGCACCTCACACAGAAACCTGAGGCTCGTCCTAAATCGTTCTCTTATTTATAGCTGTGATTTATTTATTTCTTTTGATTATTTTTTATTTTAAAGAAAAGAAAAATAAACAGTAAAAACAATAATATAAAACTTTAAAAGAAGATTTTAGGAGAATAATAATGGTTAGTACATTGTGTATTGTTATTACCAAAGTAGTTGCTCACATTGCAAGGTATAGGCATGAAACACTGATCAAATAACATAGGCATAAATCGTTCCTTTCAATGAACTGATAGCAATTAGTAGTTTAACTATCTTAAGTATTTGTGTGTATATATGTGCGTGTGTGTGTATGTGTGTGTGTGTGTGTGTGTGTGTATTCTTCCTTGCTCCCTTGATCAAAGTCATTTAAAATCATATCATTTTGTTAAACTTTTTCATTAAACTATAATATATAACCATGCACAATGGCATTATAGTGCTTCACTTCTACTTGAACTTAGCCACCATCTCTTTTTTCAACTACTACCTCAGCTTTCTCATCAGTTTCCCCACTTTCCCTCCTAGCCCCATACAGTTCATACTTCACAAAGAAACGTGTAAGATCTTTTCAACATATAAATGAGATTGTGCCTTTCACAAGCTCGTCTACCATCACTCTTTTTTTCTTCTGCTTCACTCATTGCTCTCCAGCCTCAGTGGCTGTGTTAATTGTTATTTTTGTTTTTGTTTTTTGTGTGTATGGTACTGGAGATTGGACCCAGGGAGTGCTGAGCTGTATACCCCTAGCCATTTCTAAAATTTTATTTTGAAACAGGGACTCACTAATTTGCCCAGGCTAGACTTTAAACTTGCAATCCTCCTGCTTCAGGATCCCTCAAGCCTGGAGATACAATGTGTCACTGTGTTCAGCTTACAATAACTGTTCTGCTGTTACTGTTCTGTTGTTAATTTTAATTTTTCTGGTGGCCCAGGTGTTTGTCCTACTGAGAGGCTTTATAGTGCTGCCTCTCCTCCTGTACTAGCACTCTTCTGGTTCTTCTCCACAGCTGGCTATTCTTTATCCAGGAGATCTCAGGATAAATATGAGTTCTTCAGAGATATCTTCCCTGACCCTCCTACCAGATGCATGGTCACTTCTCCACATACATAATCTTTGTATCAAGACCCTGTTTTCCTCCTTCCAATTTTTAATGCAACAGTAATTTTACAATTATTATTAAAATCCTCTCTTTAATTTCTTATTTCGCCACTAGAATGTAAGCTGTAGAACAGCAGAAGTACCTATGGCACACACTTTATGGTGGGTTTCTTTTTAAGGCAAAATATGCTACTATAGGGGTGTTTTTATTTCCCCCATCAGGTAAAACCTCACATTCAGGTTTAATTACAGTGTTAGCATTTTTTTGATAAATAAGTGGGTTTGGGGTTGTAGTTTGGCATTTGGTCTTGAAAATGTTTGCCATTGCCACTCAAGAAACTTGGGGCCATGCCTTCCTTGTTTAAGGTTCGTCCCCAGTGCTTACCAAGTACTGAATGCATAGTATGATGACAGTAATACGGGGTATATGTCTGAAGACATAAGTGAGTGAGTGAAAGAATGAATCTACAAAGAGCCTGAGCTGAAACCTCTCTTTTGTATCTACATTAACCTCTCTTCATTTCAATAAAAGACAGGATGAGAGAGGATTTAGACAAGCTGTGTGCTTTTGAATTTGGAGGCACCAAGGAGCATGTCTGTAAGCCAAAGGGGAAAATCAAGTTTACTCCATTACTAATTAATGAGACTTGGGATTGAATAATAAAAATCTAATGATGTTAATGTTGGTTCTGAATGCTGGCTGGCAGTCTCTGAAGACAACATAAATAGGTAAGAGGACACAGCAGTTTAATCCCCCAATTAGAAAGGAGCTATCTCCTCCAGGGACAGCCTTAGCAGCTGATTTGTTTTCCTTATCCATTATAATCATAATCAGTACTACCCTAGGCAGCCCCAAAATCCTGGATCCCTCCATTTGATGTGGGTCTCCCTTTACACCATCTGTACTAACAATCCAGATTTGTGCAAAGGGCAAATTATAGGGAAATTCTTTCATATTAGACAAGCATTCTTAATAGGATTCCTATGAATAGTCAGCTCCCGGAGTGCATTTCAATTACGATTTCACTACAAAAATAGGACTTGTCTGTAACCTTTAAGGGCACATTTTCATCATCCAAAACAAAGCAGAAAAAAAGCAGCAAAGATGATTTTACTTCATTCTATAGCCACAGACCAAGCCTTCTGACTTAAACATTCACTGAATCAAACCCCTGCCTCTAGTTTCACATTTACCCTTAATTTACCCACAATATAAGATGATTTCCAATCTTTCCATAGTCCAGCTATTATGATCAGACAACCATTTCACAAATACTAGGCTTTGAGCGCCACAGGAGGCATGTGGGGAAGGGGAGGCTGTATCCATGACTCACTGCTAACCTATTCCCGCTGCTGCTGCTGCTGGAAAAAAAAATCTAAATGCACATCCTACTACTTGTGAGTCATGAATGTCATTTTCATTTATGAAAGATGAAACATTATTTTTCTCTAACATTTCAAGTGAATAACTTTACATATATTTCCCCCCAATTTCCATAGGAATTTGATGCCATGGAAGCAATCAGCTACACATCCCCAGAGCCTAGAAGAAGCTACTGTTTCTCTTGCAGTTACTTTAAGATCAATAATTTTGAATTCTCCCCCCGTCAATTACAATCCTGGTGAGATCCACCCTGATTTGGAGGAGGGGTCCAGTGAGAGAGACAGTAGTCTGAATTCCAATATTATTTTAGGATTTCAGATTCACTTTTCTATTGAGTCTTAGAAGCTGAGTTTCAGAAATTCAGACAGTCCAGAGAAGTTTCTGCACTTGTCCCCATGAGGAAGTGTTTGTTTCCAACTGTGAGATTCCCAAAGGTAATTGTCATCAGTTACATCAAGGAAAAAGTAGAAAAGAGCATAGGAGACTCCCTCTCTGTTCACTCTCCAGGGCATAATTTTTATTTCTCTACAACTATTAGGTAAATACACTTAGTTGAACAAAACAGAAAATACATTCTAGGAGAGAAGAGACAGAGCCTTGAGTTATGTGCAAGATAGCATTTCTGGTGCTACTGCTTCCCCCAGTAACACTGTTTATTGCCAGTGAGCTATTCTATATATTGTTTCTTTCTTTTTCTCAGATCTGGTGTCTGAATCTCCAAAATATAAGTAACCAGACCACCACCAAAGGATTTCTTCTCCTGGGATTTGGGAGTCACCATGGCTTGTGGTTTTTTCCTTTTTGAAATATTTCTGGGAATATATGTAGTGACCTTGCTGGGGAGCATCCTCATCCTTGTAGTCATTTCTATCGACCACAACCTCCAAACTCCCATGCACTTCTTTCTGTCTAATTTCTCTTTCCTTGAGATCTGGTACACTACATCCATTGCCCCTAAGATGTGACAACTCCTTCTCTCAGGTCCTGCAGCAATTTATTTTGCAGGCTGTGTGGCCCAGTTTTACTTCTTTAGCTCCACAGCAGCAGTTGAGTGCTTTCTGATGGCAGCAATGTCTTATGACCACTACCTTGCTGTCTGCAGCCCCCTGTGGTATTCATCCCTCATGAACATTCACATATGTGTCCTGTTTGCAGGTGGGTCTTCGCTGGGTCTTTCCTAACTCCTGTGGTAAATGGCACCATGACTTTCCAACTGTTATCCTGTGCCACTGAGGAGACTGACCACTTCTTCTGTGACGTGGCCCCTGTGCTAAAGCTGTCTTGCTCTGATTCTGAGGCAGTGGGGAAAAAACACTTTCCTCATGGCTTCCTAGATCACCATGGTGCCTTTCCTGCTCACCATTGCCTCCTATATCTACATCTTGGCTCTTGTGCTCAGTATCCCGTTATCTTCAGGAAAACAATGGACCTTCTTCAGCTGTTCCTCTCACCTCATTATGGTCATGCTATACTTTGGAATGCAGAGAACAGTCTATGCTATTCTCACAGCAACCCAGACTGCTGCCCTCCACAAGATCTTCTCATAGCTCTACACTGCAGTCACCCTCATGATCAATCCCATCATGTACAGCTTGAAAAACAATGATGTTGAAAAGGTAGTCAAGAGACTTCTAACTCATGGGATATACACCAAGAAAATTCAAGGGCCCTCACTGTCTAGAGAAGTCTCACTTCTCAGCAGTCTGGGTTTCTCCAAAGAAGGCCAGACACAGGTTGAGAACTTGGGGGTTTGACCACTGCTGCTCCCTCCTCCCTGGGAAATTGCAGCAGAGCAGAGGCCCTTCCTCAGAACATACCGTCTTATATCCTTTAGCTCTCCAGGTTAATCCCTGCACAGTAATATTAAGTTTACCAAGACACATGCAATTCCATCAGGCTATACCAGCAGAAGCAGATGTCCTTTAAGGAGAAATTAGAAAGACCTTGCCTGCAGCAACCATTTTGGGTTGTAACAGCCCACTTTCATCTCTTTCCTTTTCTCTATGTGTGGATGAGGGGTGTGACATAAATATGCAGTAATGCTAAGGTATTTTCTTGCTTTATGAACTTATATTCATCTGTGTAAATGCAGATAAATGCATATAGAGAACTTTGTCTACTTATATAATCCCAATACCCTACATACCCTGACCTATGCTCCAGTACTTCCTATCCTTTCTTTTTAGCTTCTGCCCAGCAGTTTACTTCATTGTGTGTCCCCTCAGGATTATGCACATTCTAGCTACTGAAACTTACCTTCTCCTAGTTAAGTCATATACCTCTCCATGGATCAGAGCTATCTAAAATCCTAGAGCAGCTATTGACTGCTCCACTCACCTGAGCAGTTACTCAAGCCATTGAAAGATTGGAATAACATTCTTTATTCCTCTTCATTCCCCCTAGCATGGTGGTTTTTTGTTTGCTTGCTATGTATTTAACATAGGGTCTGCAGAGTCTCACTACATAGATTCGATTTGTAGTGATCCTCCTGTTTTCAGACCCCCAAGCACTGGGATTACAGGCATGCACCACCACACCCAGTCATACCATGGTGTTTTGCATAGAGCACATACAAAATAATTGTTTGCTAAATAGATCAGCAACTAGTCAAAGCAATAGACATGTAGTGGATAAAGAGGTGAAATAAGTCACTTTTTAAAATGTGTATGCTGGTCTCTCCTCTCCAATGTCTCCTCCTATACTCACAATTCTTTCCAGAAGCAGCCCCAGTGGAACTACCCTAACCTTCCTCCCTGCATGCCTCAAGCAACCCTTCCCACAGTGGAAACATGAATCCTTTTACAGCCCAAATATAACCTTGCCTTCTGATTGTTTAGTGCCCCCATATTTCCCCAGTGTCATCGGGATGAAGTCAGAACTTCTTAGCTGGCCTCTGGCCCCATTTCTTGCACTCCCTCATTATCTGTTTTCATACATTTTGTGTTCCAGCCACACCAAACATTCCAATAGATTTGGAATCTCCTTAAAGTAAATGTAACACACTTGCCATATCTTTCTTCCCCATAGTACCTAGATTCAGAGCATGACAAAAACATAGTTGTTTAAATAAGATATCTTTAGGTGAATTTAATACAATCATTACCTATCTTTCTATTTAGTTTCCATTTATTAGTTTCTAGCCTATGAAGCCCTTTGGCTTGAAGAAAAAGCTAATGTTGATTGACTTCCAGTAATGTGTGTGTGTGTGTGTGTGTGTGTGTGTGTGTGTGTGTGTGTGTGGTTTTGCCTCATTTCACTTGCTCATGCTCGCTAGCTATAAAGAGACACTAGAGGCAGAGACAGACACCCCAAATATCTCTATTTACAAAACAAATCAAAGAATGCCCAGGACAGCTAAGTAGATAGCTCCACAACCTAAGTGCTTGTCTGGCAAGCACAAGGCCCCAAGTTCAATCCCCAGTACCGCATTCCATGTTGGCCCCAGAACCCCAGGAACTCTGTGCCAGCCCCCAACACTGGGCATGGTGGTGCACACCTGTAATTCCAGGGCTGGGGAGGCTGAAACAAGAGGTTCACTATGACTTTGACCTGTGTAGTGAGACCCTGTGCAAAAAAATGCCTAGCAGTTTGGGAAACATTTTTCCAGCTGGTTCTTTCTACTCACTCCCAACAACCTACAGCACTCTCTGTTGTACCATGTCTAATTGTCTATAATCTACTTTTAACCTCTTATAATTATCCACAATTATAAAAGAATCTGTTGAACACACTTCTTATGGATAAGACATGAATGTAGAATGGAAGTGTAATTAATTTTTGGACTTTTGAGCTTGCCCTCACTTGTTCTGCCAATGTGCAGTGGCAAGGACTCATCTGCTTCATCCAAACATATCTTTGTTTTTTTAAGACTACAATTCTAAAGATTTTGAAGAACTTTTTTAGTGTGTTGGCCATTAGGAAATTATAAAAATATCTAGCAGGTCAAGATCAAATTAACCTAGAGACCTTCAATGACATACCATTGAAGGATAAAACCCAAATGTTCAATGGAAGCGACCAGCATCTGCCACAACATTCAAGGGCCTTCATGGCCTACAAGGATATGTAACTCTTTCCTAAATCCTGTCTTCTTCTTTGTTTCTCTCTGAACTTTTATCTTCCTGGCTTTAAGTTCCTCAATCTACCCACTAGCTCAGAACATTCCTAATTTTTTTTTAATTTTATTCTTACCCATCTCACTTTTCATCTAGCTAGTTCTTTGGGTATCATCAAGTCCTTTTATAATATGCTCTTTGATCACTCTGGTGATTTTTCATTATAACTTTCCATAACAAAGATGAAATAATTATCTCACTATACAAATTGTAATCAGAGTATATAGTGAATGTTTATCTTAAAACTTAAAGCAGTAAGGGGGCTGGGGAGATGGCTCAGTGAAATAAGTGCTTCCCTGGCAAGCGTAAGGGACTGAGTTCAATCCCCAATTCCGAAAAAAAAAAGTTAAAACAGTAAAAGAACTTCTACTCCAGCCAGTTCCCAAGCTTGGTGTATGTGTGTTGGACCTTCTGGGCACCACCAGACTCTACTACAGCCAGCACCCAGGCCCACTATGTGTGTGTGGAATCTTTCTTGCACTTACTGGAACCTCCTCCATCAGACACACCTGGTGTGGAACCAAGCAGTGCAGAACTCTATGCAGAGAGACAAGGGATTAGACCCACTCAACTAATCCAGGAGCAGAACATCTTGCCAAAGAGGTACAGAGGGTTCACTTCCATGTGCTGCAGCAGGAAGAAGTGGAGCACAGCAGCCAAAACAAGCAAGGCCCACCTGGATGAGTTCCAAGTTGGAAGATCCAGACCATAAGCTGAGATACTTTGCTAGACACAGATCTATGAGATCATCCTCTCTCTTCATTGAGATAGGGGGCAACAGGTAACTGGAATAAACTAGACTACCTGATGACTATATGTACAAAAGGGGAGGTGATCAGACAGAACTTAGGGGGACTAATTTAAGTACAAATTCCCAATTGAATACCTGTTAGCTATAAAGTCATAATGTTTGTTCTTGTGGTCTAAACTACAAACACATTAGTTACAAAAGTTTGTCAAATGCTAAATCTCACTACCCATTATTAGTGTTGCTAATTATAGTTCTATAAATGCAAAACCTTAACTGCCTACACCACATAAATTCTCTTGTGTAATAATATTGGTAGGTGCTAAGTTTATAACTGCATCAAATCTCTACACCAAAGGTCAGAGGATAGTGTTATACAAAATGACAAAGGCAAGGAGCAAAATGCATTCTCAGGTCCTGAGACAACCCAGAACAAAGGAGAATACACCTGGCTTAGAAGAAATTGGAAATTACACATTTGAAATCTCTGAAATAATAGTGTAGGGAGTAAACAAACAACTGCAAAAAGGTATAGAGGAAATCAGATAAGAAATAATCTCTGAAGTAAAAAAGAAATGATAAGTATAATGAAAGAATTACTAAGTACTTCTACAGAAGACACTGCTAAAAAATCAAGGAGCGTAGAAAAGTGATGGAATCCTTGAATGAGCAATATAAGAAAAGAATAGAATGCAAGAAGCATATTCAAAGAGATATACAGGAAATTATCTCAAACACAAGCTGGCAAACCCATTTGAATGAAAGTGCAGATAGAGTTTCAGACCTTGAAGACACCATTACAGCCAATGAAAAGATAAGAAATTACCTCTTTAAAAAACCAGGATGCAGAAAAAAATGATTCAACATGTGCAACACGATGTAAAGATGAACAGCATAAGACCAATAGGCATCAATGAGAAAAAAAGACTCAATACAAATGATATAAAAAGAATATGGGCAGAAGTAATAGCAGAAAAATTCCTAAATATGGAGAGGCAATCTGACATTCAGTTAACCGAAGCATATAGAACTCCAAATAACACCAACCCAACTAAAGAAACACCCAGACATATAATAATAAATATCCCATTAATCCAGCAGAAGAACAATATACTAAAAGCCTCTAGAGAAAAGAAGCAGATCACATTTAAAGGAAAATCCAGAAGAAAAATGGTAAACTTCTCTTAGCAAAACATGAAGTCAAGAAGAGCATGGAGCAGAGTACTTCAAGTCTATGAAAAAAAATTCCAACTCAGACTACTATACCCTGCAAAACTCTCTTTCAAGTTTGACGGAGAAGTGAAATGCATCCATGACAAAGAACAACTAAAGAATATCATGATGACAAATCCAACCCTACACAGACTATTAAAACATATTCTAGAGAGGGACCAAAATGACCAGAAATCCATGTATGAGAACAGAAAGAAGCCACCAAATAGCGCAAACAATTAAACATGAGAAAAATGGATAAACGACAACAGCTAAATAACATGTTGATCATAAGGCAATATATCTCAATTGTAACCATCAATGTAAATGGACTCAATTCACCAATTAAAAGAACTATATGTGCTATAAGCAAGAAACACACTGAACTCATAAAGGAATTCATAGGCTGAAAGTCAAAGGGTGGAAAACAATACTACATGCCCCAGGACCTCAGAAAAAAATCAGGGGCAACAATCTTGTTTGCAGGCAGTCTGAACGTCAAACCAAGAATGAACAAATGAAATAAAGTAGGCCACTACATACTGGTTAGGTGAAAAATACAATAAGAAGTGGTAACACTCATAAATATGTATGCACCAAACATGGGAGCACACAACAATATAAGACAAATCTTAATGGACATGAAAAATCTGATATACAATACCAAGATATTGACAGGAGACCTTGACACGCCCTTAACACAAAAGGATAGATCAAGCAGACAAAAAATAAGCAAAGAAACAGCAGACTTGAAAAAGACCTTGGAACAAAGGGACTTAGTGGACATATACAGAGTGTTCCCCCCAACCACATCTGAATGCACATTCTTTTCAGCTGCACATGGCACATTTTCTAACATAGACCAAATAGTAGTCATAGGCCATGCTTAAGCCTATGTAAGAAAACAGAAACTATGCCATGCATATTATCAAACCACATTGCAATGAAACTAAAAATAAATGAGAAAAGAAACCACAAAACCCCCATAAATAAATATATGGAAATTAAACAACACCCTTTTCAGGAACCAATGACTTGCAGATGAAATTAAGAAATCAAGCACTATGTATAATTCAATGAAAATTCAAGCACAATTTATTAGAATTTATGGGATGCAATGAAAGCAGTTTTAGAGGGAAATTTGTAGCAGGGAACTCACACATTAGGAAAACAGAACAGGAGTAGATAAATGCCCTGATACTGTATGTCAAACTTCTAGAAAAGGAAGAGAAAACAAAACCCAAAGCCCGAAGATGGGAGGAAATTATGAAGATTAGAGCAGAAATTAATTCAATTGAGATGAAGAAACAATTCAAAGAATTAACGAAATGAAGAGCTGGTTCTGTGAAAGATTAAATAAAATCAATAAGTTCCTAGCTAACCTTATCAAAAATCTAAAAGAAAAAACTCAAATTCAGGAAATAAGGAATGAAGAGGGTGAAATTACCACAGATCCTGTGGAAATTTAGAACATCAATAGCTTTTGAAAATCTTTACTGTCACAGAAACAAAGACACAGAACATATGGATAGATTTCTAGAAAGGTACAAATTACCAAAACTGAATCAAGAAGATATAAGAACTGTCAATAACCCAAGAACAGAAAATGAAATTCAAAATGTAATAAAAAAAAACTTAGCGACAAAGAAAATTGCATGTCCTGATGGATTCACAGCTAAATTCTAAAAGAAATTTACAGAAACTATAATCCCAATCCTCCTCAAAATCTTCAATGAAATTGAAAAGGAAGCAATCTTCCCAAAATCATTCCTGGAGACAAGTATTACACTGATACCAAAACCAGGGAAAGAAGCAACTAAAAAAGAAAAACTACAAGCCAATCTCCCTCATAAAGAATAGACGCAAAAATCCTTAATAAAATCCTAGCAAATAGAGTATAGCAAATCATCAAGAAGATTATACACCATGCTGGGGAGATGGCTCAGTAGATTAAGTGCTTCTCTGGCAAGTGCAATGGCCGGAGTTCAATCCCCGGTTCCACCAAAAAAAAAAAAAAAAAAGAAAAAAGAAGATTATACACCATGACCACATAGGAATCACCCCAGGGATGCAAGGATTGTTTACCATAGCAAATGTATAAATGTCATACACTATATCAATAGAGCCAAATCCAAAAACCACATGATCATCTCACTTGATGCAGAAAAGGCTTTTGACAAAGTCCAACACTCATTCATGTTCAAAGTCCTACAGAAAATTGGAATGGATGGCCTCTCCCACAATCTGATAAACCCATCTATGACAATTCAACTGTTAATGTAATTCTAAATGTGGAAAAATTAAAATCTTTTTGTCTCAGATCAATTAACACAAAGATGTCCTCCATCACCATTCACTTTTAATATAGTTCTGCAATCATTAACTAGAGCCATTAGACAAGAGAGAGAAATAAAAGGAATAGGAATAGATAAAGAAGAAGTTAAACTATCATTATTGGCAGATGACATGGTGCTCTACTTGGAAGACTCAAAAAAACTCCACCGAGAAACTACGAGAATTGATACACAAATTCAGTAGCATAGCAGGATACAAAGTCAGTACCCCAAAGTCAATAGCATTCCTCTACAAAGAAAACAAATGCACTGAGAGGGAAATTAGAGAAACAATACCTTTTACAATAGCACCAAGGAAAATGCAATACTTAGGAGTTAATCTAACTAAAGAAGTCAAAGATCTATTCAATGAAAATTACAGTACACTGTAAAAGATTGTAGAGGATTTCAGAAAATGGAAAGATATTACTTGCTCCTGGATAGGAAGAAGCAACATTGTGACGATGGTCATAATCCCAAAGTTGTTGTACAGATTTAATGCAATTGATATCAAAGTAACACCAACATACCTCACAGACCTTGAAATATCATTATTAAAATATATTTGGAACCAGAAAAAATGCAGAAAAGCAAGGCAATTCTGGGAAACAAAGACAAGGCAGGAGGTGCTACAATCACTGACTTGAAATTATACTACAAAGCTACTATGATAAAATCAGCATGTTATTGGCAACAAAATAGGCATGATGATCAATGGAATAGCTTAGAAAATATAGATGCAAATACAAACATACTCAGTCACCTTATCTTTGACAAAGGTACCAAATATGTTTACTGGAAGAAAAATAGTCTCTTTAACAAATGGCACTGGAAAAAAACTGACTGTCTACTTGCGGAAAACTAAAACTTGACCTGGGCCTATCAACATGCACTAAACTAAAGTCAAAATGGATAAAGATCTAAACATTAAAACAGAAGCACTATATCACCTGGAAAAGGAAATAAGTGAAAATCTTGAATATATAAGTGTAGACAAAGAGTTCATGAAAAAAATCAAACTGCACTGGAAATACTTGAAAGAATTAACAACTGGGGCCTCCTCTCAAGGAGAAGTTTTCACACATTAAAAAAATTGCCAACAGAGTGAAAAGACAACCACCAACACAATATGCAATGCATTAATTATTGAAACTGTCCTATGAATTGGTTTTAAAACTGTCTCATTGCTATTTTTCTCAATAAAATTATTTTTAAAAAAGACAACCTACAAATTTGGGAAAAAATCTTAAGTAATAAACATTCAGCCAAAGGTCTTCTCTCTAGAATTTATAAAGAACTAAAAAACATCAGGGCCCCCAAATTTAAAGACCCAATCAAAAAATGGGCTTCCAAGATAAACACACACTTCTCAGAGGAAGAAATACAAGAGGCAAATAAATACATGAAAAAATGCTCCACATCACTAGCCATTTGTGAAATGCAAGTTAAAACAACACTGAGATACCATTTCAACCCAGAAAGAATGGCTATCATAAAGAAATCAACCAACAACAAATGTTGGAAAGGCTGTGGGGAAAAGGATCCCTTCTCCACTGCTGGTGGGAATATATACTGGTGTATCCATTATGGAAATCAGTGTGGAGACTTCTCAATAACTTAGGACTGGAAATCCCATTCAATCCAGCTATCCCCCTTCTGGGAATTTTCCAAAAGGAACTGAAAACATCATATCATAGTGATATATATACATGCCTATGTTTATAGCAGCACAATTTGTGATAGCCAAATCTTGGAAACAACAAAAACCTCCGTCACAATGGATGTAAAAGATGTGGAGTTTTTGTACAATGGAGTATTACTCAGCTATAATGAAAAGAAACTCTAAGCCATCATAGGGAAGTGGATGCTCCTTGAAGCTATGCTCATAAGTAACGTAAATGAGTCCCACATTTGTAAATATAGTATTGTTGTCTCCCTAGTGTAAGAACTCAAAAGAAGAAACAAAATTGAAAGGTATATCATAGTTAAATGGAAAGAGAGGGTTTAAAAGACTAAACAATGTAGAGAGAGAAAGAAAAGAGGTTCAGAAATATGGCAGGGGAAAAACCATACATTTACATAAACAAAATGGTTAAATCAATGGTCTGTAGATTTTTCCATCAGGTTTTTGAAAATAGTTGGGGGGAGGGTGGTTCTGTAGTTTTTATGGAAGTGTCTACAGGGTATTCAGGGTCTCACTACTAGATCAGACTCGTAGTGATCCGCCTGTTTACAGCCTCCCAAGAGCTAGGATTACAGGAGCGCACCACCACACCCAGTCTCAATTACCCTCTCAGCAACCCCAGGGGCAGAGACGGCATGGCAGACCCAGAGATAGAAACACTGGACACTGTGCCTCCTTGCAGGTTCTTTAATCCACTGAACTATTTGACCCGCCCCAAAAATAGCAATTAATGGGTTGAATTCTCACCTTGACTACCACTATATGCTGATATCTGTGAACTAAGCAACTACAGTGAGGACAGCAATGTGTAATACTAAAACCATGCTTGAAACACCTGCCATTTTGGTTTTCTAACTGTGTACTGCTTCTAATATCATATCAATTATTACTATACTGCCTCTAAAGTAAATTTTTTTGTGGAACCAGGGATTGAACTCAGACCCTTGAGCTTGCCAGGGAAGCACTTATTCCACTGAGCCATCTCCCCAGCTCCTAAAGTAAACTTTTTTAAATGTAACGGTTAAAGACATCTTTTGAGGGACATCTTAATGTCCCTCAAAATATACCACATTCTTGTAACTCACTTACCCCATCATTATTGCCGCTTTCTGGAGCATTTCTAGAAAATGTCTTTTGCATGTTTTTCTTTCTTTCTTTCTTTCTTTCTTTCTTTCTTTCTTTCTTTCTTTCTTTCTTTCTTTCTTTTGTGGAACCAGGGATTGAACTCAGACCCTTACACTTGCCAGGGAAGTGCTTATTCTACTGAGCTATCTCCCTGGCCCTTTTGTATGTTTTTATGAGATGGAATAATGACTACTCTGAGTGCTACTGCTAGATGCCATCCAACAGAAAGGCAGACGCATACAAACGTTACAGTGCATCCTCATGCACTTTATTCACTGGATCTGACACTGTGTGATCTGTGGCTCTTCAGCAAAGTGAAAACTATCACTAAGGTAAATATTTTGTACAGACTCCAGGGCATCAGGCAGCCAACGTGGTGCAAATAAAGCCATTCATGAAAGAGGAGTCCCAGGACTGATTCAGATAGTGGCAAAAATGATGGAATAAGTATGTGCTAAGTGAGAGGTAGTATTTTATGGGAATGTAAAGGCAATGTGTGTTTTACTATAATAAGTATTCTTTATTTAAACATTCACCACAGATTTCTATTTAACCTCGTGTGTGTGTGTGTGTGTGTGTGTGTGTGTGTGTGTGTGTATCCTCTATAATCTCCACAAAGGCAGGATTTGTGTCAATTTTGCTTGAATACTACATCTCCAGCATCCAGCAAAGCACTTAACATTGAATAATTATTCAATAAATGCTTGTTTATAAAAGAAAGAAAAGAACCATCTACACTCATTTCATTTATTTGATAAAGCATTATGTTGCTTTCATTCATGATGTTGTTATTTAGTCTTGTGAGCCAATTAATTTAAGTTTTCTTCCCCCAACCACAGTGTACTTACTTCAATGTCCTATTCCACCCGTCTCACAAATATGTGTGTGATTTCCCAGAGGAAAGTAGAAGTGTGTGGATGGCTTGAGACTACCCACTCCTGGTATTAGGAAACATGGCAAAGTGTGTATTGCTCACAATTGTAGTAAAGCTTCCCTGCTTCACCCCCAAAGCTGTCACTACTGTTATTGTGTTTTGATTGATGCACTTGGGTTCATAATGTGAATAGATTGCCTCTATTTTGTGAAACATTGTGTTAATGATTGGACAGACTAATTAATAGCAAATCAGATTAAATTTTTGTGTCTCTGTAGAAGCCAAAGAGAAATTATCCCCATTAACCTGATCAGTACAAACTGTCATACTAGATTAGAGGAGTTGCAGTTTCAGTTTGTCCCTTAACTCTCACTGTTTTGCCCAGAGGGCTTGCCAGCACCTCAACAACTGCTCAGGAAAGAGTAGAGGAAAACTGAAATGGGCAAGTCTGAGAGAAGAAGAGACAAAATGGGTTTCAGGAATGATCTAAAGGCAAGTTACCCAAAGTACCTGTCCCAATCTTGAAGGTATATTCACATCCACATTACTATGCAAAGCAGCCAGAGTAGGAAGCAAAGAAAGTGGCCTTGTTCTCAGGGCAATGACACATGCTACATCGAGGATAAAAGGTTATAAATTGTCTTTGTGAGTAGTGTGCATGGAAGTAAAACTCCATAAGGAGGACATACAGGGAGTATGTGACAAGCGAGGTACAGTATCCAGAACTCAACCCAATAATTTGGCTTCAGGGGTCAAACAAGCCCGTAGTGTATAAAGGCAAACTATACTCAAGGCCTCCTGTCAGGGTCTCCAAGATTTCTCACGTTAAACTTTTCTGTGTCTTCCTCTTTCTAAACTCTATAGGTTGTTCAACTTCATTTTTAATGTTCAGACTCATCTGTAGTTCAGGATGACTGTTGTTATAAATATGAATGAAGACACAGAATGTGGGGATGGGATACCAGGTCTCAGTACCCTTTATTTAGTCAAGCTTGTGATTTAACAAAGCTTATATTGAACTTTTTTTTCATCATAATATTGAAGCAATAGGAGAGTTTATGTGACAAACGGGCCAGAAATTATACACCCAAATGAAAATTATATTTTTCACAGAACTATCCAAAGAACTCTATACATGTTTCAAGTGATGCTTTAGAAAACTTCACTGGCATGTTTTATAGATATTTTCTTTACATCCTTAGATACTGTCTTTGTATCTCTTCAAATGAAGCATCTTTAAGATTGGACCTGCATTATACCATAGCCAAAAGTTTTGCAGATGTTACTCTACTACCTAATTTTAGAGATTAAATTGAGTGGTATCATTTAAACAAGGTAGACACTGCTTCAACTATTATTTGTACAATTACAAATTCTTAAACATTATCTAGCCTTAGGGGGGTAAAATAAAATGTCTAGGCTGAAATAGATTTTTTTCAGAACTGGGGACTGAACTCAGGCCTTTGCGCTTGCCAAGGAAGCACTTATTCCACTGAGCCATCCTCAGGACACTTGCTGATATAAATTTTAAGAGGACCTCAAATATACATTTTTTATGCTAAAGGCAGCCTTTTATTTACTTTTATTTATTTTTTCCATAATTTTACTGAGAAACAAATAACAATGAGACAGTTTCAAACCAAATTGGTAAGACAGTTTCAATAATTAACACATTGCATAAATTCTTCCTACTGATTAATTGCTGTAAAAGATGCAGAATTGATATCCTATTTACAAACACCATTAGAACAAATCCCTCCATTAATTAAGAGAATGTAAATATAGATCTATCCTAACCACTTTGAATACACAGATACAAAATGGACATTTACTTGTATCCCCTGTTTTGGTTAAGTTCCACCATTTAAATATTATAGGTGTGTAAACTCAACAAAATATTCTAAAAGAGTCCAGTAGTCCATAATAGTATTGGGTCTTCCGCTTCACTGATAATGGCAGAAATTGTTGACCTGAGTCTCCTACAGCTCAACATAACAGCATGGCTTTACTTCTTATACTTCATTTTTATACTTTTCTGCTGGATCATTAAGATCAAGATAAAGCAGGACCTATGCAACAAGAGTTGTTGCTTTTGGGACTGATCAGGTCAGTGAAATCCCCTCAGGATTTATCCTGAGATTCTGTACCTCAGACTATACAACCTTTGTCAGTGTCAGCCATGTGGATGAGTCAAAACAGTTGCTTGGCCAATGTGCTCTCTGTGAAAGCCTGAGAGAAGGTTTTCTCTCCATGTGACTCTCCTTAGGCACACTCTCCATCATCGACTGCTTTGCTCTTTGGCCCCATAATCTTCTTGATCAGAAAATTTGGGACACTACTGAGATACATGATGTTACAGTACAAATTCTCATATGACCTGAGTCATAGTTGACCTTAGAAGGCTAGGGCCAAAATGTTGGCTTTCCTTGCAGCCCTCCTTTTTCTCTACTTTTGGTCTGTAAACTTAGCTTGTAAACCATCCAGAAGACAAGCTTATTGTTATTATCATGCAACCTAGGCTGTTCAGCTTAACCCCACTATCTGTCTAAATATCAAAATTCTTAGGCATCACAGGGAACAGGTATTTTTCATCAAGTTTTGATATGTTGAACTTTAAGTCCCTATAGAAGATGATGAAAAAATATTTAAAAATTAGAATATATTTTAAAAATAGGCATAAACAATTATATAATTCTTATGTTTACACATAAGTCCAAAAATCTCACCATATACAACAGTGAAGCAAGACAGTCCCACAATATTCCTTTTCCTGTCTCTTGCTTTCCTTCACCACCCCCTACTTTTTTAACAACCATCTACCCGAGAAACATCATAGCAGCAACTCGCATGCCATGACAAGCAGCCCTTATTCAGATGACCAAAATGACAGGCTCTCCAAGCATGAAACTACTATTACAAATTAACATCTGCAGTGCAGTAGTTTAGTTCACAGGTATCAGTATATATAGTTAGTCAGGGTGAGAATCTTTCCAATTAACTCCTAGATTAAAGAATCTTCTGAATATTCTCAGGATCATTGCCTTGCCCATCTTCTACATATAACTGTATGGCTTGACAATGTCATGTTTCCTAGCTCTTCTCCTTTCCCTCTTTTGAATAGTAATTCTTCGAGATCCTGCTTTCATTTTACTAGCATTATACCTTACTATTTGTATTTCTTCTTTTTAGTACTTATACTAGGGAAACTATATGATATTTACACATGGGTTTCTGGTTTATTTTGCTTAGCAGTATATCTTCAGTGGCATCCATGTCAATGTAAAGGCTTCGAGTTTATCATTTTTTATAGCTGAGTAATTCTCCATTGACTAAAAAAACCACATTTTTTGCAAATATTCCTCAGGTCATGGGCATCTTGGTTATTTCCAAGATTTGGCTATCAAAAATTGTGCTGCTACAAACATAGGCACACATATATCCTTATGATATGATATTTTCAGAACCTCCGGAAAAATTCCCAGTAGAGAAATATCTGGTTTAAATGGGATTTCCAGTCCAACTTTTCATTTTTCACCACAGCCTCTCCAGTATTTGTTGTTGGGTGATTTCTTTATGATAGCCATTCTTTCTGGGGTGAGATGATGTCTCAATGTTGTTTTAATTTGCATTTCGCGGATGGCTAGTTATGTGGAGCATTTTTTCATATATTTATTCGCTTCTTTAAGTTCATTCTCTGAGAAATGTGTGCTCATCTCGAATGCCCATTTCTGGATTGGGTCTTTAAATTTTAGGACCGTAGTGTTTTTTGGTATTTTATAAATTCTAGAGAGCAGACCTTTGTCTGAGTACTTATTTGTCATGATTTTTTCCAAATTTGTGGGTTGCCTTTTCACCTTATTGGTAATTTCTTTTCATATGAAGAAACTTCTCAGTAAGTGTGCGTCCCAATTGTTCATTCTTCAAACTGTTTCCCATGCAATTTGATTTCTGTTCATGAAATTTTGCCTACACCTATATCTTCAACAGTTCCTCCTACTTTCTCTTCCAGAAGATTTAGTGTCTCTGCTTTAATGTTTAGATCTTTAATCCATTTTGACTTTACTTCAGTGCATGGTGATAGAACTGTGTTAAGTTTTAATTTTTAGCATGTAGAGAACCAGTTATTCCAGCACCATTTGTTAAAGAGGCTATCTTTCTTCCAGTGAGTATGTTTGGCCCCTTTGTCAAACATAAGGTGGCGGAGTGTGTATGTACGGCTTCAGCATCTTCTAATCTATTCTACTGATCCTCAGGTCAATTTTGGTGACTGTACCATGCAGATTTAATCACAGTACCCTTGTAGTATAATTTCAAGTCAGGAATTGTAACGTCTCTTGCCTTGTCTTTATTGCCCAGGATTGCCTTTGGTATTCTACGTCTTTTCTAGTTCCAAATAAATTTTAGGAATGATTTCTCTAGGACTGTGAGGTATGTTGCTGGTACGCTGATAGGGATTGCATTAAATATGTACAGCAATTTTAGGAGTATGATCATGTTCATAATGTAGTTTCTTCCAAACCAGGGGCATGGAATATCTTTCCCATTTCTGAAATCCTCTACAGTCTCTTTTTTCAGAGTACTGTAATTTTCCGTGAAAAGATCTTTGACTTCTTTAATTAGATTAATTTCAAGGTATTGTATTTTCCTCGGTGCTATTGTAAAAGATATTGTTTCTATAATTTCCCTCTCAGTGTTTTGTTGTCTGTGTAGAGGAATGCTATTGACTTTTGGGTATTGACTTTATATCCTGCTATGCTATTGAATTTCTGTATTAATACTAGTAGCTTCTTGGTGGAGTTTTTTTGGGTCTTCCAAGTAAAGTATCATGTCATCTGCAAATAAAGATCATTTAACTTCTTCTTTGCCCATTCTTATTCTTTTTATTTCTTTCTCTTGTCTAGTGGCTTTAGCTAATGATTCCAGAACTATATTGAATAGTAGTGGTGAGAGAGGACATCCTTGTCTTGTACCAGATCTAAGATTAGAAGACTTCAATATTTCCCCATTTGGGATTGTGTTAGCTGTTGGGTTTTCATAAATGGTTTTTACCAGATTGAAGTAGGGGCCATCTATTCCAATTTTCCGTAGGACTTTGAACATGAATGAGTGTTGGACTTTGTCAAAAGCCTTTTCTGCATCAAAGGAGATTATCATGTGGTATTGAGATTTCACTCTATTGATATAGTGTATTACATTGATAGATATTCGAATATTGAACAATCCTTGCATCTCTGGGATGAATCCTACCTGGTCATGCTGTATGATCTTCTTGATGATTTCCTGTATTCTATTTGCTAGGATTTTTTTGAGGATTTTGGCATCTATGTTCATGAGGGAGATAGGCCTGTAGTTCTCTTTCTTAGTTGCATCTTTCTCTGGTTTTGGTATCAGTATAATGCTTGCCTCCAGGAATGATTTTGGGAGTATTGCTTCCTTTTGAATTCATGGAAGAGTTTGAGGAGTATAGGGACTCCATCTTCTGTAAATTTCTTGTAGAATTCAGCTCTCAATCGATCCAGACCTGTACTTTTCTATGTTGGTAGGTTAACGCAGGAAAAAAGCTGGTTCTTTGCAAGATTAAATAAAATTGATAAGTCCCTAGTTAACCTCATTAAAAAGAGGAAAAAAATTCAAATACAAGCAATAAGGAATGAAAAGGGTGTAATTACCACGGATCAGCGGAAATACAGAAGATTATCAATAGCTACTTTGAGAATCTTTACTCTCACAGAATAGAAGACACAGAAGAAATGGACAGATTCCTAAAAATGTACAAATTACCACAACTGAATCGACAACAAATAACCACTCTCAATAGCCCAATAACAGCCAATGAAATACAAGATGTAATTAAAAACCTACTGGCCAAGAAAAGTCCAGGTCCAGAAGGATTCACAGCTGAATTCTTCAAGACATTTACAGAAGATTTAGCCCCTATACTCCTCAAACTCTTCCATGAAATTGGAAAGGAAGCAATCCTCCCAAAATCATTCCTAGAGGAAAGTATTATACTGATTCCAAAACCAGGGAAAGATGCAACTAAGAAAGAGAGCTTCAGGCCTATCTCCCTCATGAACATAGATGCCAAAATCCTCAATAAAATCCTAGCAAATAGTATACAGCAAATCATCAAGAAGATCATACACCATGACCAGGTAGGATTCATCCCAGGGATGCAAGGATGGTTCAATATTCGAAAATCTATCAATGTAATACACTATATCAATAGCACGAAAACTAAAAACTACATGATCATCTCCATTGGTGCAGAAATGACATTTGACAAATTTCAAACACTCAATCATGTTCAAAGTCCTACAGAGAATTGGAATTGTTGGCCTCTACTTCAATCTGGTAAATGCCATTCATGAAAACCCAATGACTGAGATACTTCTAAATGGGGAAAAATTGAAATCTTTTACTCTTAGATCTGGTACAATACTAGGAAGACCTCTATCATCACTCTTATTCAATATATTTCTGGAATCATTAGGTACAGATGTTAGACAAGAGAAAGAAATAAAAGAAATAAGAATAAAGAAGAAATTAAATTATCATTATTTGTAGATGACATGATACTTTAATTGGAATACCCAAAAAACTCCACCAAGAAGCCACTAGAATTAAGACCGAAATTCAGTAACATATCATGTTACAAAGTCAATAGCATTCCTTACACAGACAACAAACACACTGAGAGGGAAATTACAGAAACAATACCTTTACAATAGCACCGAGGAAAATGAAATACCGTGCAATTAATCTAACTAAAGATATCAAAGATCTTTTCAAGGAAAATTACAATACTCTGATAAAAGAGATCGTAGAGGATTTCAGAAAATGGAAAGTTATTCCATGCTCCTGGATAGGAAGAACCAACATTGTGAACATGGCCATACTCCCAAAATTCCTGTACAAATTTAATGCAATCCCTATCAAACTACAGCCAACATAACTCACAGAGCTGGAGAAATCATTCCTAAAATTTATTCGGAACCATAATATTCCTAGAATAGCAAAGGCAATACTGAGCAATAAAAACAAGGCAGGAGGCATTACAATTCCTGACTTGAAATTATGCTACAAGCCTACTGTAATAAAATGAGCATGGTACAGGCAATAAAATCGACCTGAGGATCAATGTAATAGATTAAAAGACACTGAAGCCCCTATGAACACACTCAGCCACCTTATCTTTGACAAAGTGGCAAAACATACTCACTGGAAGAAGGATAGCCTCTTTAACTAATGGTTGTGGAAAAACAGGCTCTTTACATGCTGAAAACTAAAACTTGACCCAGGTCTTTCACCATGCACTAAACTAAAGACAAAATGGATTAAAAATATAAACATTAAAATAGAGACACTAAATCTCCTGGAAGACAAAGTACTAGGAACTCTTGAAGACTTACAGGTAGGCAAAGTGTTCATGAACAAAAATCAAATCACACGGCAAACACTTGAAATAATTAACAACTGGGACCTGCTGTTACTGAGAAGTCTTTCAGGTCAAAAGAAATTACCAAAAAAATGAAAACACAACCACAGATTTGGAAAAAGATCATGACAAATAAGTACTCAGACAAAGGTCTGCTCTCTAGAATTTATAAAGAACTAAAAAACTCTAGGGCCCCCAAATTAAAAGACCCAGTGCAGAATTGGGCACCTGATATGAACACACACTTCTCAAAGGATGAAATTAAAGCAGTGAATAAATATATTTAAAAATGCTCTACATCACTAGCCACTCATGAAATGCAAATTAAAACAACATTGAGATATCATCTCACCCCAGAAGGAATGGCTATCATAAAGAAATCAACCTGGTCTACTGGACTCTTTTTGAATATTTTGCTGAGTTTACACACCTATAATATTCAATAACGGAACTTAGAAAAAATAGGGTATACAGATGAATACCCATTTTGTATCTGTGTATTCAAAGTGGTTAGGATAGATATATAGTTGCATTCTCTTAATGAATAGAATGATTTGTTCTAATGGTGTTTGTAAATAGGATCACAAGTCCGCATCTTGTACAGCAATTAACCACTAAGAAGAATATATGCAGTGTGTTATTTGTTGAAACTATACTTCCGATTTTATTTGAAATTGTCTCATTGCTGTTTATCAATAAAATTTTGAAAAAATAAATAAATAAATAAAAAATATAAAAACAAAGAAATCAACCAACAACCAATGTTGAAGAGGCTGTGCGAAAAAGTAACCCTTCTCCACTGCTGGTAGGAATGTAGACTGATGCAACTGTTATGGAAATCAGTGTAGAGACTTCTTAGAAAACTGGGACTGTAAGTCCCATTTAATCCAGCTATTCCTCTACAGGGAATCTTCCCGGACGATAGAAAACATCATATCCTACTGATATATGTGCGCCTATTTTTATAGCAGCACAATTTGTGATAGCCAAATCTTGGAAACAACCAAGATGCCAATCACCTGAGGAATGGATGAAAAAGATGTGGTATTTTTACACAATGGAGAACCCTACAGTAGATATAAAAAAGAAAGTTATAATACAACTAAAAGGAATGCAGGAACTTGAGGACTAGACAATGAAAAGAGAGCATGGAGAAGAGTTAGGAAACATGACATTGTCAAGCCATACAGTTATAAGTAGAAGTTGGGTAAGGCAATGATCCTGAGAATTTTCAGAAATTTTTGAATCTAGAAGTTAATTGGAATGATTTTCACCCTGACTTGCTATATATACAGATACATATGAACTAAGCAACTGCACTGAAGATGGCAATTTATAATAGTAGGTTCATGCTTGGAGTGCCTGTCATTCTGGTCTTCTGAATACAGGCTTCTTGTCATGACATGCCAGTTGCTTCTGTGCTGTCTCTCAAGTAGATGATTGTTCAAAAGTAAGGTTGTGGTGAATGAAGGCAGGAGACAGGAAAAGGAATTTTGTGGGACCGTCCTGCTACAAGGTTTTATATGGTTAGATTTCTGGACTTATATGTAAACATAATAATTCTGTAATTCTTTATGCCTATTTTTTAAATACATTTTAATTTTTTAGATTTTTTTCATCATATTCTGTAGGGACTTAAAGTTCAACATATCAAAACTTGATGAAAAATACCTGTTCCAGTTATGCCTAAGATGTTTGATATTGAGACAGATAGTGAGGTTAAGCTTAACAGCCTAGGATGAATGGTAATAACAATAAGCTTCTCTTCTGGAGGGTTAACAACCTAAGTTTGCAGACTAAAATTGGAGAAAAAGGAGGGCAGCAAAAAATGCCAACATTTTGTCCCTAGCTTTTCTAGGTCAGTTAAGACTCAGGACATATGAGAACTTGTACTGTAACGTCATGTAACTTAGTAGTGTCCCAAATTTTTTGATCAAGGAGATTATGCGGCCAAAGAAGAAAATGATCAATGATGTTGAGTGTGTCTAAGGAAAGTCACATGGAGAGAAAACTTTCAGGCTTTCACAGAGAACACATTGGCCAAACAATGGCCATGACTCATCCACATGGCTGACACTGACAAAGGATCTACAATCTGAGGTATAGTATCTCCAGAAAAATCCTGAGGGGATTTGACTGGCCTTATCAGATGCAAAAGCTACAACTCCTGTTGCATAAGTCTTGCTTTATCTTGGACTTAACCATCCAGCAGAAAAGTATAAAAAAGAACAAGTAAAGCCATGGTGTTATGTTGAGCTCTAGGGGACTGAGGCCAATTTCTGACACTTCGAGTCGATCGGAATACTCAATACTATTATGGACTACTGAATTCTTTTAGAATATTTTGCTGAGTTAACACACTTTTAATGTTCAAATGACGAAACTAAACAAAAAGGGGGATACAGATGAATGTCCATTTTGTATCTGTGTATTCAAAATGGTTAGGATGGATATACAGTTACATTCTTTTAATAAATAGACAGATTTGTTCTAATAGTATTTGTAAATAGGATATCATGTCCGCATCTTGTACAGCAATTAACCACTAGGAAGAGAGTATGCAATGTGTTAATTATTGAAACTGTCCTACCAATTTGATTTGAAACTGTCTCCTTTCTATTTGTCTCTCAATAATATTATGGAAATCAAAGTTCAAAACAAATGACAAATCTTCCCTGTTTTCATTTTCACTCAGAATACATTGATATCTTTATAGTAACTTTCTTTGAATTTAGGGTTTCCACCAGAACAAATCAGCTTCTTAAACAAAAGTGGTTTTCTCCATCATCACACTTACTGTCGCAACACATGAAGACAATTAATTAAGTCAATCTCTGAACTTTTCAATATTTCCATTACCCCATAGTTGACTAGATGACCAAATTATGCAACATCATGGACATATTATCTAGTCTTGTGTAGTAGTTCCAATTATTCCTCTTGATACTATTCATTTCCTTGTAATCATCTCAACATATTATTTATCTCACTTGGAATTTTATTTCACACAATATGTGATATTGACCTCCTTTTTTGCCTCAGACCTTTTTTGTACTCTAGTCAATAGTTTATTAACCTACTAAGATACTAACAGGAGCATAAAAACCATTTTCCATTTTTACATAGTTATTCAAATTGAGACTCCCATTGATATTCAGGTGTTTACAATGTATCTTTATATCCAATTTTCTTTTTATGCCTCAGAACTTTTTAAAAATTAAAAAACAACTAGACAGGGACAAATCTATAGCTCAATGGTACAGCACCTGCCTGGCAAGCAGAAGGTCCTGAGTTCGACTCCCTATATAAAAAATATATACTAAAGGTGTAGTTCAGTGGAAAGACCATTAAGACCCTGAGTTCCTTCCCAGTCTCTGTCTTTGTCTCTGTCTCTGTCTTTCTCTCTCTGTCTCTGTCTCTGTCTCTCTCTCTCTCTCTCTCTCTCTCTCTCTCTCTCTCTCCTGCTTGCATGCACACACACACACACACACACACACACACACACACCAGTCAATGTTGCAATGACATGAAAGCAACATGCATTTCAACTCCAGTGCTAACTAGCATCAGATGGATTGGCTCACTGAAAGTTTTGGTCCTGAAATTTCAAGCATGCATTTTGGCCTTGGTCACAGTTCCAAGCACGGAGCAACAACTTCCATTTGGGTAGTGTAGATGTAATCTCCAAGAAGACTATTTTAGAAATTATGACATTGGTGTTGTTCTTTCCTTTTCATGTATTTTGTGACAATCCTTGTGGTCATGGCTAGCTGAAAGTCACTGCCATATGGGATTGAAGAGCAGGTAATTAAAGTTCAAGAAGGTATCTCAATCTAAGTTCTGTGTACCTATTATAGTACCTTAGAATATTTTTCCTACCTTATTTCTAAAGCTATTATAGTATTTGGTAGAGGTTAATTTAACAAGTTCAAGAATAGGAACTGGATTTAAAACCTAATTAGACAATTTACTAACTTAGTCAAATGAATCCCTTATTTCCATTGAGCTCCAATTTTGTTATCTACACGTTCAAAATTATATCCACCTGCAAAGTTCACCAGGATTAAGTTAATAATACATGCTAACAATTAACATACTACCTGGTATATGTTGAGCTCTCTACTATTAATTAATGGGCAGAGCTGTTGGGCTTAGTGAAAAGTCACAATTTCATTCAATGCTATAGTAGAGTATCTCTATGAATATTGACTCTAACTATGCAGAAATTCCCTTCACAATATAATGAATAAAGCAATAGTCCATTGCAGGCATATTGCCAAGGAGAGGCAGAACTTCTCTCAAGCCTGTGCGATATATTTCTGTATTCTAGGGACATGATCCCATACTAGTTATTCCTTTTACCTTCTCCACTGTAAAGGACTTGACTCTTTCCTTCAGTCAGCACTGTTGCTAGTCAAGCTTTGAGTAACCCTCAATGACTCTATGAACTCAGGCTGACGTGTTCCAAGTAAGTTTGCCCTTTAATAGGTTGACTAAGTGCAGTATTATTGTTTGCTATTGCTACTTCCAACTAGAAGTATAAATTCTATTTCCAAGGTGATGGCTTAAAGGTATCCTTATAAATCAACACATAAGTACAGTCAGTGTTTCACTTGTAAATAAAACCTATAATTCTGTTAGTAATAGTTTACCAAACATATTGGTGATTTTCTATAGTGGTGAAATAATTAAGTTCGAAAGAATACTCTGTAAATAAAGCAGTTTCATATCATGAACTTGTAAAGTTCAAGTTAAATGGCTTATTTTTGACCCAGTCCTAGCCCAGGTCCAGTGAGTGTGTGGGAGAGATTCCCACTACCCTTCGCCGGCGGGACTAAATCTGGGTCCTAGGCCAGGTGAGCATGGGTCAGACCCTCTTCCACCCCCTTGGCATGCACTGCACCACTCCGCAGTACCTCCTCCACCCCGCCGGAAGAGAAGGAATTTCTGCTGCCTTCCAGGAACCCCCAGACCCAGTCCTAGCCTAGGTCTGGTGAGTGTGTGGGAGAGCTTCCGACTACCCTGCACCAGTGGGACCAACGTCAGGTCCCAGCCCAGGCATAGCTTGGGTCAGACCAACATCCATCCCCTTGGGACGCCCCCCACCACTCCGCAGCAACTCCCCCACCCCGCCCGCTGAGTAGGAATTTCTGCAACAGAACCAGTCCTAGCCCAGACCCCGGAAGTGTGTGGGAGAACTGCCTCGACCCCTACTCCACCTTGTCCCCTACAGGCTCAGCTCAGGCCTGGCATACAGGCCTGGGGTATAACAATGCAGCTGCAATCCCTACAGAGAGGGTAGAGGATAGAACCACTCAACTAGTACAGGAGCAGAACATCTTGCCACAGGGGCACAACAGGTTCACCCTCAAGGGCAGCCACAGGAAGGAGCTGAGCACAGCAGCCAGACCCAAGCCAGGCACAGCTGGATAAATCCAGACTTTGCAGATCTACACCTGAACTTCAGTACGTACTAAAGTTATAACTACATTAAAGATCTACAACAATGGTCAGAAGACACTGCTACACAAAATGATGAGAAGGAACAAAATGCAATCTCAGAACCCAACGCCACCTGTAAAAAGTGCAGAGGACACTAACACAGAACAAATTGGGAATCACACAGCTGAAAGTAATGAATCAACAGCTTCTGAAATAAAGACACAGCTGCAGAAAGTTATAGAGGAACTCAGATTGGAAATAAAAAAAGAAATCGCTGAACTAATAACATCTGCAGTAAATAATCAAATGCAGAAACATATCGAGGAAACCCAGTACCCACCCAGAACAAGTGCGGAGGAAACTAGCTAGGTTCAAATGCATGAATTAATCACTTCGATAGTAAAAAAGAAACAGCAGAAAGATATGGAGGAAATCAGAGCACAACTCTTTTCTGAAATAAAAAGAGAACTCTCAGAACTCATAGAAGATGAAGTAAAGAAGCAACTACACAAACATAGGCAGGAAACCCAATTTGAAAAAAACACTGCAGTAAAAGAATTTATAACTGCTTCTAAAGGAGACATTGATAAAAAAATAGAGGAGATTAGAAAAATGAAGTATTCCTTGAAAGAGCAATTCAGGAAAGAAATAGATCGCATGAACCAGAGTCAAAAAGATATAGAGGAAATGAAAACCTCAATCACAAACTTGCAAAACCTTTTAAGTGAAAATGAAGACAGTTTCAGATCTTGAAGATGCTCTGGTAGCTAGTGAAAAGGTAAGAAAGGATCTCTTAAAAACAACGAGGATGCAGGAAAGAATAATCCATCACCTGCAAGATAATGCAAAGATGAACAATGTGACATTAATAGGCATCAATGACAAAAAAGAAGTCAATACAAATGACATTAAAAAATATGGGGAGAAGTAATAGCAGAAAACGTCCCAAATATGAGGAAACAATCTGACATTCAGATAACTGAATCATACAGAACTCCAAGTAACCTCAATACAATGAAAAAGACACCAAGACATATAATAGTCAAGATCCCAGAAATTCAGCA
>NW_004524639.1:5784593-5786123 GCF_000260255.1 Octodon degus
GAGGTAACACTCATAAATATGTATGCACCAAACACGGGAGCACCCAACTATATAAAGCAAATCTTAATGGACATGAAAAATCTAATATCCAATACTACAATTTTAACAGGAGACGTTAACATCCCCTTATCGCCAACAGAAAGGTCTACCAGACAAAAACTTACCAAAGAAATAAAAGAACTGAATCAGAGCTTGAAAAAAAACGGACTTGGTGAACACATACAGAGTGTTCAACCCAAACACAAGTGAATACACATTTTTCTGAGCTGCACATTGGACATTTTCTAACATAGACCACCTACTGGTATATAGCTCATGTTTAAGTATATGCAAGAAAACAGAAATTGTACCATGTACATTATCTGACCACAGTGCAATGAAACTGAAAATAAATAACAAGAGAAGCCAGAAAAAAACCTTAAATACATGGAAATTAAATGCCACCCTACTCAGCAACCAATGGGTCACAGATGAAATTAAACAAGAAATTCAACAATATCTACAATTCAATGATAATTCACACACAACTTAGCGCAATTTATGGGATATGATGGAAGCAGTTCTCAGGGAAATTCAGAGCTGTGAACTCACACATTAGGAAAACAGAACGGGAACAAATAAATACCCTAATGCTGCACCTTCCACAACTAGAAAAGTAAGAGTAAACTAAACACAGAGTCTAAAGACAGGAGGAAATAATAAAGATTAGAGCAGAAATTAATTCAATTGACACAAAGAAAACAATTCAAAGAATTAACACAGCAAAAAGCTGGTTATTTGCAAGATTAAATAAAATTGATAAGCCCCTAGTTAACCTCATTAAAAAGAGGAAAAAAATTCAAATACAAGCAATAAGGAATGAAAAGGGTGTAATTACCACGGATCAGCGGAAATACAGAAGATTATCAATACCTACTTTGAGAATCTTTACTCTCACAGAATAGAAGACACAGAAGAAATGGACAGATTCCCAAAAATGTACAAATTACCACAACTGAATCGACAACAAATAACCACTCTCAATAGCCCAATAACAGCCAATGAAATAAGAGATGTACTTAAAAACTTACCAGCAAAGAAAAGTCCAGGTCCAGAAGGATTCACAGCTGAATTCTTCAAGACATTTACAGAAGATTTAGTCCCTATGCTCCTCAAACTCTTCCATGAAATTGGAAAGGAAGAAATCCTCCCAAAATCATTCCTAGAGGAAAGTATTATACTGATTCCGAAACCAGGGAAAGATGCAACTAAGAAAGAGAACTACAGGCCTATCTCCCTCATGAACATAGATGCCAAAATCCTCAATAAAATGCTAGCAAATAGAATACAGCAAATCATCAAGAAGCTCATACACCATGACCAGGTAGGATTCATCCCAGGGATGCAAGGATGGTTCAATATTCGAAAATCTATCAATATAATACACTACATCAATAGCGCGAAAACTAAAAATCACACGATCATTTCCACTGATGCAGAAAAGGCTTTTAACAAAGTCCAAAACTCATTTGTGTTCAAGGTCCTACAGAA
>NW_004524639.1:5795178-5814868 GCF_000260255.1 Octodon degus
ACAATGGAGTATTATTCAGCTATTAAGAATGATAAACTCGAAGGCTTTATATTGAAGTGGATGCCACTTGAACATATACTTATAAGTGAAATAAATCAGACACACATGTATAAATATCGTATTGTCTCCCTTGTATTAAAACTCAAAAGAAAAAAAAATATAATACTATTAAAAGGAAAGCAGGATCTCCAGGCCTTAACTAATCAAGAGAGCAAAAGGAGAAGAGCTAGAAAACATGACAATGTCAAGCCATACAGTTATATGTAGAAGATGAGCAAGGCAATGATCCTGAGAATCTTCAGAAGATTTATTATTCTAGCAGTTATTGGGAAATATTCTCATCCTGAATGACTATATATCCTGATACCTGTGAACTAAGCTACTGCACTCCATATGGTAATTTGTAATAGTAGTTTCATGCTTGGAGTGCCTGTCATTCTGGTCTACTGAACATGGGCTGCTTGTCATGACGTGCCATTTGCTGCTATGATGTCTCTCAGGTAGATGGTTGTTCAAGAAGAAGGGGGTGGTGAAGGAATGCAAGATACAGGAAAGGGAATATTGTGGGACTGTCCTGCTTCAAGGTTGTATATGGTGAGATTTTTGGACTTATGTGTAAACGTAAGAAGTGTATAGTTCTTTATGCCTATTTTTAAATGTATTCTAATTTTTAAATGTTTTTTATCATATTCTGTAGGGACTTAAAGTTCAACATATCAATACTTGATGAAAAATACCTGTTCCATGTTACGCCGAAGATGTTTGATATGCAGACAGATAGTGGGGTTAAGCTTAACAGCTTAAGTTGTTCGATAATAACAACAAGCTTTTCTTCTGGATGGTTAACAACCTAAGTTTGCAGACCAAAATTAGAGAAAAAGGAGTGCTGCAAGGAAAGCCAACATCTTGGCCCTAGCCTTCTAAGGTCAATTAAGACTCAGGACATATGAGAACTTGTTCTGTAACGTCATGTTACTTGGTAGTGTCCCAAATTTTCTGATCAAGAAGATTATGGGGCCCAAGAGGAAAGTGATCGATGATGTAGAGTGTGCCTAAGGAGAGTCACATGGAGAGAAAAGATTCTCTCTGGCTTTCTCAGAGAGCACATTGGCCAAGCAAGTCCGTGACTCATCCACATGGCTGACACTAACAAAGGTTCTACAATCTGAGGTACAGGATCTCAGGATAAATCCCAAGGGGATTTCACTGACCTTATGAGACCCAAAAGCTACAACTCTTGTTTCATAGGTCCTGCTTTACCTTGGTCTTAACCATCCAGAAGGAAATTATAAAAATGAAACATAAGAATTATAGCCTTGTTGTTATGTTGAGCTGTGGGGGACTCACATCAACAATTTCTAACATTGCCTGTTAAGCGGATGACCCAATACTATTATGGGATACTGGACTCTTTTAGAATATTTTGCTGAGTTTACATTCCTATAATAGTCAAATAAAGAAATTAACAAAAAAAGGGTATACATATGAATGTCCATTTTGTTTCTGTGTATTCAAAGTGGTTGGGTAGATATATAGTTACATTCTGTTAATGAAAAGAATGATTTGTTCTAATGGTGTTTGTAAATAGGATATCAGGTCTGCATCTTGTACAGTAATTAACCACTAAGAAGTATGTATGCAGTATGTTAATTATTGAAACTGTCCTACCCATTTGATTTGAAACTGACTCATTGCTATGTGTTTATCAATAAAATTATGGCAAAAATAAAAATAAGCCAATCCACTGACATAGTTCAGAAATCATTTACTTTTCTTTGTTTTCATTTTTAACAGTCAGCCAGAAAGTGTTGTTTCTGAGGACAGTCTGGAATTCTTCTTAGATGACGACATGGATTTAGATCTGGTAACCAGATTGTATTTCTTGATTTAAATATTGCATTTGGTGAAAAGTATAGTTGTTCATGTCTTCTAACAAAATTTAAGTTCTCTACTCCAAACATTCCACAGATTTTCCAAAAGGAAATACAGTTTTAGGCTGCTCTTGAATTAGTTTGATTAGCCATCAGACCATCTCTGAAAAATAAATTCTGTAAGAAGATAGCAACTTGGGGGAAATAGCTGAACTACAGTTTTCCTGTAAAAATAACCACTTTCTGGTGACTGGTCATTTTATTGGTGCTTGAGATATATTGTATAGTTGAACTGTAAGAGAAATAAATGTGCAACAAATACCACCCTAAAAAATTAAAAAAAAATAAATGGCTTATTTTATCTATAATAACCCTAACTACAATAATGTATTATTTATGTGAAGGTCTCCCTTCTAAAAACCGTAGTTGTCTAGTATGCACAGAGATGAAAACTAAGAATTAACCCTCAAAAGCCCTAGGACAGCCAAAAGAGATGATGCAAAATTTATGCACCAAAACTCACAGGAAAACCCCTAAGGCTGTCAGTGCTACTTTATACACATCTGTAACTCAGCTTGTTTTCTGAGCCTGAGGTAGAACAGAAAATGCCAAAGTGTGCATAAACAATGTTATCAGCAAGAAGAGACTGTAGAAAGATAGGATATTTTAAAAATTGACAGCCTGCAGCCATTTAGTGGGTGATTAAACAGTCTGATACCTCTCAAGATAGTTCTTAAGGATACCTCTACATTTAGTGCAAATCAACAATTAGTGTCCATAAAATGGCCTAGAATCAACTAGAAAGGGCAGGTATACCTGGCATGAAAAGACACAGATTTATCTGTTTGAAACGATCGGATACTGTAGTGTACACTTCTTTAGATACTTCTTTTATGTGGAACATGTGCTTGCAAATATCTCCTTCCTTGTCCATGCTGTACAGATCAGGTACGATAGTGTCTGCCAAACAATGGATGTTACACTCAATTCTGCCAGCCTGGTCTAAATGCATAGATAAGAGTTTGTGATGAGTGCATTATTTATATGTACATAAAATAGAGGTCAATAAAATGTTTGTGAAATGTTTTCTATCACCTCTGGGTGGGGCACAAACAAATATCACTGGTCAGGGTACTGTTTTAATTATTTCCAACTTTGAGCTAATGAGGTGGCTGTTTTGCCATGTGTCTCTGCGTATGTGCACGTATTGGAAGAGTATTATCAAGGGATGGGCCCTGAAGCTATGGAGAGTTTTTAAAGGGTTTTCTTCAGATAAAAAGGATATTTAGAGCAGGCCAATTTGACATAGCATCTTCCAAAAGAAATACGTTCTAATAAGAAAGGAAAATATTGCCAAGGAAAAGTTACTTTTCTAGGTCTCTAATGAAGTCAGGGAATTTCTTCTCATCTTGTTACTAATAATAAACATAACTTGGGAAGTCACAAAGTAATGACCTCCCAAGGATTTATTAATGCACTTATTTTTAATAACCCTCCTGAGCCCATCTCCCAGTGAAGTTCTTTGTAGTTATAACACCTTCTTTAAGTATGTTAGGTCTGACCAATTAAAACTATCTTTTCTAAAGTAAATGTAGCACTAACTTCTTAATCCCAATAATTAGTTTCACAAGTAAAGAATATGATGAAATGAGCAGGTTATTGGCTACAAGAAAGGGAGCTACTCACAAACTCAACTGCAACATGCATAAGTAGCTTGCAATTGCACTGCATGTGTATCTACACAGTATGATTTTTGTGGATAATTGGCAAGAAGACATTTGTATGAAAAATAGTGTGTATGAATGCATATTTGTGAACATATATATCTCTGCATACACAAAATGTATCTCTGTGGAACTGGGACTCTTTAGAGGGGACATGGCATCTACTCAATAGTTTCCAAGGGTAGCCTGTATCTTAGGCTGACCCTTAGTAATTCATGTCCATAATATGGCCTAGGTTATCCAAGAAAAGGGAAATTATATGAAGTTTACTTGGTATAAGAAGACAAAGCACTATGTATGTGAAACAATTAGAGTGAAGAAGAACTAGGCCATTAGAAGTTTCTACTCTTATTTTATACACAAAGTTGGATAGAGGCTTGCCCTTCTTCCCATCCAATGACACTCAGATGAGATATTATTGTATCTGCTAGCCAAAGCACGTCACATTAGATTGTATGAGTGTGTATACAGATCTGTGTGTCATCATACTGTGTCCATGGCCTGTGTACTTGTGTGTGTGTGAGTACTCAAATTGGAGTCTGTTTACACACATTGAAATAGCAAACATGAAGGGATGTGCACTTTTAATAAATTTAGTCTAATTCAAACACATTTCTTCTCTACCTCTTATCTTGGCCATCATTCTTCCTGGTTTCCTGATCCAGTGCCCTGTTCTGCCTTCAATGGTGATCCCTATGGGGGCCAAATTTGGCTCTGTTAGAGATTACTCAGATGATCTGATCCTGCCCAACTGCACAGCCCAGCCACCCTATTGCCCCATCCTCTTGCTTCAATTGCATTCTCTTGACAGAGCTGCCTCCTGTTCTTTGTTTCATTCTAGCCATAGCAACTACTTCCTTAAAACTGACCTAATGACCCTGATTAAGGCTAAGTTAAGCAATAGTCATGGCAAAACCATGGGGTAGAAACAAGGTGACATTATTGGACTACAAGACTTTATGTGCTGTGAACCATGTTCCCTCAAAGAGGGTGGTAAGCAACATGCATGAGGTCCTGCCTGAGGTGAGGAGCACTGGTTTGGGGTAAGAAGAAGCATACTTGAAGCTTCCAGGGGCCTTGGTCCCAAGGAAAAAAAACAAGTAGGAACGAAATGAGAGCCAAGTGCAAGAGATTCATCAGTGAAGGAAGAAAGTGAACAGAAAATATGGAGCATTTTGGAGTTTCCCTCCAAAGCAAACCAGGGAGTCTCAGTGCTATCCCCAAGAACAAGAGGATAGTCACTTATTGGAGGCCTTGTATATGCCAAGTATTTTCCAGGCATTGGGCTTATCTTTGCAAGTTGAATATCGCCCCTACCCTCCAGGCATTCCCTGCATATTGAAAGACACTGAGAAGCAAGTTCTTGCTCAGAATTATGTATGAGCAGTGACACAATAGACACAAGAGAAGGCTCCACAGAAAAACAGTTAGTCAGATGAATAGTGGAAGACAGGCACGAACATTGAAAGGCCACCTATTTGGCTTCAGTATATATTCCAAATTCCCTTGGCTTAGAACAGAAGCGCTTTCATGAGTTGACAGCAGCTTCTAGGGTCTCAGTTGTCACCACCATGGCCCAAACACTATACAACCAGCTATGTGGATTACTTGGAACAGATTGGACATACATATTCCCTTTGACTTCTGAGCCATTGTAGATGGTGACCACTGTGTGGAATGTCCTCCTCAAAATCTCTCCATGCACTTCATTTATCTTGATTCGATTCACATAATACCTCCTCTTAGAAGTCAATGCTTAAACTAAACAGTATTCTTCAGGGTTCTTTGATTGCCCGAATTAATTTTCTAGAGCTACCATGATCAAGTAACATAAAGGGAGGGGCTTAAATAATAAAATTTATTTTCTTGTAATCCTGAATACAGGAAGTCTGACACCAGAAAGGTTGGGTTCATTGAGAAAGAATCTATCCTAATACTTGTTCTTGACCAATGAAAGCTTTTCAGCAATCTTGGGCATATTGTGGCTTAAATGTTTCACTCTAACTTCTGCTTTCATGTCTTCAAGGAAGTCTGTATTTAACTGTCTCTGTGGACAAGTTTCCTCATTAAAGAAGACACCAGTCATATTGAATTAGGGCTTACACTAAAGACCTCATTTTAATTTGCTTACTTCTGTAAACACTGCATCTCTAAATAAGGTTTTATTTTGAGATATGGGCATTAAGATTCCAACATATCATTCTCAGGAAACATGATTCAATTTATAGCAGAGCCTCTTCTCTGATGCTTCCTTAGGACCCTGCAGTTATCACAGTATTAATCAACCTAATTATAATTGTCTTTCTCTTCAGGTTGTGAACTCTACGTAGGCAGGGATTATGTCTTATGCATTATTGTATCACTAGTACTTGAAACAAAACCAATAACATAGTAGGCATTCAGTACATGTTTGTCATAATTTAAGCGTTACTTCTTTGATCAGAGGCCAATTTTTTCACCTGTGCTTTTGCATTTGCAGGGATCTTATCATTATAGGGAACCTATCCTGCATCTCTAATTTCTTCCTCTCTAATAGTAATAAAACATTTTTTATTCCTGCATATTGTAAGATTAACACCTTCCCTTGAGCTTCCTTTTACTGGTCTAACCACATCTATTTGCTATAGTAGCCAGACTTCTACAAAGAATAATGTCTATATAGCATCTTCTCCTTTTTGACCTTCTTTTCATCTGTGTTAGTCGAATACTGTTTCTGCACACAACATTCTATCCAAAGACCCCAAAAGGACCTTTACTGAGGTTGTCAATGATCTTCAGCTTACCAGTTACAATGGACTTTTCTCTGTCCTCATTTAGTCTTCCCCTTGGCAATCTTCCTCATGGTTTACCAGGTCCTCCTTATTAAAACATTCTCTTATCTATATTTACATACTCTTTTTCCTAACTCTAAATCATCTCCTTATTTGTTGGCTATTTGTAATGTACGCAGTCTCTAAGTTATGGAATTTCAAAGGTTCATTTTGGCCTCTGCTCTTCCTCTACATTGTTTCTCCATATGCTTACACCCACGTTCATGCATTTAAATGCCACCTACATGCTAATGGATTCTAAATTTATATTTCTGGACCAGTTATCTCTTCTGAGTTCCATATCAGTATATTAAACTACCTACTTGACATCCACTTCCATATCACAATATTATTGTACAAAATTTCTATCGTCCTTCCTTTTTTCCAAGTACACACTCAATTCACAAATCAGTAATCAGAAAGTTATTGACGCGTCACTTTATAATCCATCACCAAACCCTATCAATTTCTCTCCATTTCTATCAGTACTCTCCTAGTCGACACTAGCATCATCTCTCACAGGTAACATTACAGTCACATCCTAATTGTTTTCCCAACATCTATTAGCCTTTCATTTCCACAAGAAGCCATAGTATTCTTAAAGCATAAAATGGATTACATTACCCAACTAAAAAACAATGAGGAATCCCAATCATTCTTAACCAACACTGTGTGGTTCCTGCCTACCATCCCAGCTTCATCTATGATGCTTTTTCTTTTGATTACTATATTCTAGCCACACCAGCCTTTTCTCTGTTCCCTGAACACTCTAGGATCTTTATCACTGCAGACTTGTTTGATATTCCTCTATCAAAATACTACCTTGTCCCACCTCATTTTATAATCTAGCTCTATCTGACTTACTCTTATTTATCATTCAGGCATTATATCACTGATATTTCCAACACAATCCAGATCAAGTACCTTTTTTATATGTCATTCTAGAATTCTTTAGTTTTTTATTGTAATGCTTATTCCAATATAAAATTATTGAGAGATATACAAGACACAGTTAGTACTCAAAACCAAGGAAGTAGTAAGAGCTTGGCAGCAATGAATGGCATATAACCACTCATATATTCATGAAAAATATTGCTCACTATCTCCTATATGCCAAGTGTTCTTCCAGTTAAAGAAGACAGAGTGATAAACTATTGTGATAGTTTCCTAAACCTAGTCCACAGTGATTTCCTGAGAATATAGAAGAACAGCATTTGGCTCTGGGTATTGGATAGGAGAAAATAAGCAAGCCTTCCTGGAGAGGAAGATGGTGAAGCTAAGTATTAAAAAAAGGGGGGGCGGTATTATCTAGATGCTGTGTAAATGTGGTCAGGATTGTTCAGCCAAGGGGCATGAATTGGGCTACAAATATTGATGTGGTAAATGATGAGCTGGGGCCTGATGGGAGATGAAATTGGAGAAGGGGGCAGAAGCAGAGTCATGAAAAGCCTTGGATTCCATAACAAGGAGCCTGGACTTTCTTCCTGTGAAGATGGGTATCAAATGTCCACTGTGGGCAGGGCAGCATAGGCTGGGTATTTGAGGGCACAACTGGAAACGATTTATGCCTCTGTCCTTCAAAGGTTTATAATTTCATGGGAAAATCAGTCCTATGCATAAAAGGAAGAGAACTAAAGCAAGGCCATTCTGAACATTTCTGTTTGTTCATGCTCCACTAAAAGTTTTGTTAGACCTTTACATTAGATTGCTTCCCTTTATTATATAATGCTTTTAAACCTAAGGTAAATAAGAACGTTGGAATTTTATTTGCAGAGATTCTTTTTATAGGTAGTTCTTGCAGGATCTACATATTTTATAAACAATGTGAAAACATAAATTTTGAGCAACTAAGGCCATCAGACTATAATATCGTCATGCTTGGAAACTGTACACAGTTTTGATTTTTCTATTCCTAGCACCTAGCATGATGCACAGATAATATCAGGCTTTCAATAAATATTTTTGATTGCAGCAATGAAGACATAATTTCACCCCTTTCAGATAAATCATTTTGCTTTGCCCCTTTCTCTCACGCAGTGTATCTTTAACATGCCAATTGATTATGTTAGGTAGCTGAAAACAAGCACAAGAATAAGAAACAGAAACAGAAGTGAGCCAGCATGGCAAGCTGAGGGACACAGCAGAAGGATCTGGGATGAGAATACAATGAAAGAAATGAAAACACAGTGGGAAACTGTAAATACTAGAGAAAACTCAATCTAGGAAAAAAACTACTACAGGCAACCCACACGTCTAATGAATTTGCTGCAAGTGCTTAATGCACATTTCTCAAAAACTACTCTAGTAGTGGCTTTCCATATATTCTGTTCAATTCCATCTTTACCTTTGTAATATCAGGCTAAGTGAGGTGCAGTATTACCACTAACCATTTAACAGAGTCAGCTTTCTAGCCAGAATTCTAGCCCAAGTATGGAAGGAAGCATATAGCCTCTTCACTTTAGGGAACACAACCAGTTTCATTGGGGTACCAAAGCTATCACTTCTCTTCCAACCCTAGAATTTTTCATTCTTCTTTATTTACTTTCCCACTTGCTTCACTGATTAAAGTTTTCAATAGTCCCTTTGAAATTATGTGCTTGTGATCTTGCTTAACCAACACTGTTTTTTTTACATATTATAGTACATATTTTGCGCTGTCTTGCTTTCTATTTTCTTTTTCAGATCAGAGCAGCATCTCCCTAACTGAACAAAAAACAAGTACTACCTATGTTTGAATTTTGGTTAACATTTATTACTGGTACATATGAATGAGATTCAGTGTGATATTTCAAGATGGAAATTGAACACAGCTAAGGTGTACTTACAAACTCTAATCTCCATGGTTAAGCTCTTGGAGGGAATTGTGTAGCACTGATATATTATCTATCCTAGAATGGTTTCCCTCCCATTGACTAGGAACTAATCTCTGCTCTCACCTTGTAAATAAGCCTAAGGAAAACCAGATCATTGCACCAGCATCTTGGGACCAATCCTCTCCTGAAAATATAGGATATGGGCATTAGCCTATACTTGAAGTTATGCAAAATATATTCTATTAGGGCTGGAGAGATAACTCAGTAGAATATGCGCTTGCCTGGCAAGCACAAGATCCTGAGTTCAATCCCCAGTTCCGCAAAAAAAGGAAGGAAAAATATATAGAACAAAGATAAATATTATAAATAAAAACATTAAAATTAAAAAGTATATATTCTATTGTGTACTGTCCTAATCTAACTAGAACTTCCTAGAGGAGAGGAAGAATGCTTTGACTTTTTATTATAAGATCAAATCCTAAACTTTCTCAGAACCTCCTTGACATCTCTATTTTTGAGGCTGTAAATAAGAGGATTGCACATGGGAGTGACCACAGTATAGAGCAAGGAGAAAGTCTTGTTGACAGCTGGCACCTGGCCAGCTAAGGGAACAGCATAGATTAGGATTAATGTTCCATAAAACAGAGTCACTACTACAAGATGCGATGAGCATGTGGAGAATGCCTTTTCCCTGCCAGTCTTAGAAGATATATGCAAGACTACTGAAGTAATCCTCCAGTAGGAGCCTAGAGTTAGTCCAAAAGGAGCCAGTGTTACAAGGGCTGTAAGAGTCATGCAGACCAGATTGACAAGATATGGATCTGAGCAGGAGAGCTTCTGTAGAGGTTTCAAGTCACAGAAGAAGTGGTCAATCTTATTGTTACCACAGAAGGTCAAGCTGGATACCATGGCAGCCTGGAATGCAGCTGCCACTGTGAAGCCACTAAACCATGATCCAATTACTAGTCCTCCACACAGGGCTTTGTGCATTAGTGTTGGATAATGCAAGGGCTGGCAGACAGCCAGGTAGCGGTCATATGACATCACAGCCAGCAGATAACATTCAGTGCTTCCCAGGGCCCCAAAGAAGTAGAGTTGGATAATACAACCCACCATGGAGATCCCTCTGTTTTCCATCAACAAGTCCACCAACATCTTGGGCACAATATTAGATGTATAACACACCTCCAAGCATGAGAGGTTTGCCAAGAAGAAGTACATTGGAGTCTGGAGTCCCCGTTGTGTGATCACTAATGCCACAAGAAGATGATTTCCAGAAATGGTAGCTAAGTAGATGACACCAAATACAAGGAAGAGGAAGGGATTCAGTTCCTTGAGGTCTCCAAACCCCAATAGGATAAACTGAGTTACCATCATAGTGGTGTTGCCTGGCCCCATAGAAAGCAAAAGTTCCCGAGGAAATCTTGGTTTTTCCACAGCCATATAGCAGATCACTCTACCACTTAGATTTCTCACAATCCAGTTCGATCACTGGTTATAGTTCTGCAGTATTGAGGGCGTATCCTGGGATATAGCCAATTATATCAACCTTCAGAAAATTGTTTCTAGAAATCCACAAAACCTGTCATATGACCAGGGTGTAAAATGAAGAGGAAGAGATTAAATAAGGGAACAATCCAGGGTACAATCATGCTGACAGCAAGTTCAGAACCCCAAACGCACATTGAGAAAACACATGTAGAGCCCAAGTTTGAAATCCTTTATGACAATTTGGACAGCAGAAATTTTCAAGGAAACTCTTTAGCAAACGTTGGCAATTCTGAGAAATGGTGAGGCAGATAGCAAGTCACATCTATGGCCCTCTTGCATTGACATTAGGACTAAAA
Source organism: Octodon degus (assembly GCF_000260255.1). Taxonomy (NCBI): domain Eukaryota; kingdom Metazoa; phylum Chordata; class Mammalia; order Rodentia; family Octodontidae; genus Octodon; species Octodon degus. The sequence continues at coordinate 5,806,244 of NW_004524639.1, forward strand.
TGCTGTGGAGAGTCACCCCATCGATGCTCCTGGACTGCCTGTTCTCCTTGGGAACTCTATCCTTGAAGCAGAAGAACAGCAGTCCCTGGAAAGAGTAGCTTCTAGAAAACCAGGTGTATTCACTAAAGGAGAATCAAGATTTCTGATTTGTAGATCTTTACCCCTCGAACAATTGGAATTTAGGCTTTGAGGAAGAAATGTGAAGTGCTGGGATCTAAAACTGCTCATTAGACTCACCTTTCATGCACACTTATCAACAGTCACACATACAAAGAGAAAATGCATGCATCTTATAATTTTTGCTATTTTTTTAAATCCGGGTTTCCTGGATCAGTCTGATGGAAGTATATTTCTTTCATGGTACTTTATCTGCACTTCAAATATCCTGATGTTGCAGTGATAATGGCCATGACTTAGATCACAAGAACCAAATAAATAGCTTTCCACATACCTCAGCAACAGTGGGAAGGAAACTAACATGGTTTTTCCCTTCAATTCTCCTAGGCAGTGTGTTATGCCAATTAAACACATCAACTTCAGAGTCAGACTGCCAAGAATACATTTCAGTCTCTCAAGTTCCTGGCTGTGTGACTTTGAGAGAGTTACTTAACTTCTCTGAACATCAGTTTTCTCATCTGGAAAGAAGGATAACAAGAATAGCCCCTCACAGTGTTATTTTGAGAACATTTACAGTAATTAGAACAGTGCCTGATAAGTAAGGACTAAATAATCATTAAGTATTTTTACTTACAAAATAAAACTGTTTATCAAAACATCCCCACAGAAGCATTAACTAACATTAGTAATCATGATGCTGTAAAAAGAGAAAGCAATATAAATGCACAGGAGGAAAATCATGTCTTTCTCATTACTTCTTAAGTGTTACCTATCACCACTTAAATGCTTAATTTAAAGATTAATTAAAAGAATAGTTATATCTATAGAGTTAGGTAAAGATTAAAGGAGATTATGTACATAAAGCACCTGCCACACATAAAGTGCTCAATTAATCACGGCTAATAAAAACACTAACAACAATGTCCTTGAAATGATCAAATGAGTCTGTGACAGAGGCAAGATCACACAGCTCTGTGTGATTCCGAAATGGCTTGCGCAGCGGGCTATTAGCCAAGCTCCAAATGCGCATGTGTGTTCTTTGTCTGTATGCCTGGGGTTTTAGTATTCCGTTGGAAAGGGTTAAAGGCAAACTCTCCGCTGCAATCTTGTGCCTTTTAGTGAGCCTTCTTCCTACACTCCCACTTTGTACCGGTTCCCCATTGCACAAAAGCCAAACAAGCTGTGGGCATCCACACTGCTCTCTTTGTTCTTTTGGCTCCTGTTCCTGTCCAGCTCCTGCCCCTTGCTTCGACCTCCTCTTTGAGGGGGAACTCAGGCCTTTATTGGATGTTCTCAGCTCAGGCTCCCACCTCCTCTTCGAGCTTTGGCGCAGGCTCACTCTCTGCTTTCCCCAATATTCAGGCCATCATGAGCCATTTCCTTTGAAAATGCATCCCTACCCCCACTCTGTGACTGGCTTCCCTTCTATCCTGATTCATTTTTATGTACAGCACCTACCACCCATCACATGTAACACATTATATTGAATTCTGTCTACTAGTCTGTCTCTTTTAATACAGACTCTGTAAGAACAGAAGTATCCCCTCTTTATCCACTATTCAATCCTCAATTTGTAGAACATTATTTGTCACAGATCAGACACAAAAATATTTGCTGAGTGATTTAATGAAGCAGTATGATGGAGTGAACAGTATCAAATAGAACATGTTCAGTTCATGAGTTATGCTGTTTACCACTACATGACCCTGGGCCATTTAAGTACCTTCTATGTGCCTATAGTTCCTCATGAGTTAAACAAAAATATTGACAGAGCCTCTTAGAGGTCTCCAGATGTCCATTCTATGCTTCTACCCGATTGGGGATTGGCAAGCTTTTTCTTAAAGGCCAGAGAGTAATATTTCAAGTTTTGTAGGCCATTCAGTTTTATCAGAGCTATTCAACAACAACAACATTGTATCCAGAAAGCAGCATAGATAATACCTAAATGAATTGGAGTAGCTATGTTACATAAGTTAGTTTACTGACAAAAATGTTGTTCCATCCCAAAAGCCAACTCTTGTAGCTGGACACATGGCAACCTCACTGAAGTTCACATATCCTTTGTGGCTGGGTTGAGCCAATAAGGTGTAAATGGAATAAAATGTGTAACTTTTAGATTGTGCTTTTAAAAAAGAATTACATATCATCACCTTGTTTTTTTCATCCTTCTCCCTGGCTGGAATGCAGACCTGATAGCAAAACGGGGAGTTGTCACTTGGGACCATGAGGTAGAAGCTAGTTATTGGAGACAGGAAAGCAACAACACATCCCAGAAGCTGCTTGGACCCTATAGCATGGAGTGCCAGAGAGACCCTAAACACCCTGCCCAGGCTTTGCCTGCAGAGAAAGACATTTCTAGTTTATCTTTGTTACTGAATATTTTTAGCCTTTTGTTATGACAGTCTCATCCTATCTTAACTAACAAATGATTATAACTACCTCTAGGATTGTTCTGATTAGTCAACACAGTAGTCAAAATAATATACTTGTCATAGTGGTTGGCATAAAATAAATGACAGTTTTCATTATGATTTTGTCTGTTATTGACTGCACCCCTCTTCTCCATTCTGCCTCTCCCCAGATGTCTTTAAATGCAATCACAAGCTGCATAATGACATTTCAGTCAACAAGAGATCACACATATGATGTTGGTCCCATAAGATTCTAGCACCTAGTGATGTCACGATCTTAGCTTTGTAAGCACATTCTGTGATGTTTGTACAATGATAAAATCACCTAATGGCCTTTCTCAAAATATATACCTAGGGGCCGGGGAGACGGCTCAGTGGAATAAGCGCTTCCCTGGCAAGCGCAAGGACCTAAATTCAATCCCTGGATCTGCAAAAAAAAAAAAAAAAAAAAAAAAAAAAAATATATATATATATATATATATATATATATATATATATTATACTTGACATTCAGTTTACAGGAAGCTGATTTTGGTTCTCTCAAGACCCAGTGTTTAGTCAGGCACAAATCCCTTTGACATGGATTCAGGAACTCCTGTACCCTACAAAATCAACAACTCTTCATTTACATGAGAAAAGAATTCAAGCAAAAGCAACCAGAGCTTGACATTTTCCCAAATAAAAGTAAAATAATATATTTGACTGACTTGAGCCTTTTTCACAGTCTTAAACAAGCTAAATAAGAAATTAGTTTTCAAGCTAGCATATGCATAGCCCAAATCAAAGTTTCTCAATTAGAGGTAGTTCCTCCCAAACCTATATGACCTAGAGGACATTCAGCAATATCTACAGACAGTAGAACTCCAGGATGTTGCCACATGTTCCACAATGCACAAAACAACCAAAATAATAAAGAATTTTTGGGCCTAAAATACTATATGAATAGTGATAGACTGAAAGAATTTTTTCCTAGAGGTGGACAATGACTTCCCATGGAGGTTGGTAAAAAAAAAAAAAGCGCTTTATTTATTTATTTTTTTAAAGGGAATCAAAAGTAATTAAAATCATACAAAATTTCAAAACAAGATATAGGAAGTCAACAATGGTCGTGAACTATTGCAGATTGCTGTCTTCAAAGTAGTTGTTCAGATTACCAGATACAAGAATGTAAAATTGGTCAAAAAATTAAGCATTAACTATTCCTTACAATAAACTAATAGAAATTAGTAGTACAATTATGGGCTGTTCTGGAAATCTGGTCTGTTTTGCTGAGCTTGAGGAGTCATTCTGCTCTCCTTTTCTGCTGCTCCTTTCACAATGACCCTTATCCCACTTACAGGAGAAAAGCATCTTGAATCTCACCATGACTTAGGGTTTCTTCTTTCCTGAGGTTCCAGAGTACCACAGGGTGGAATGCAGAAGATCTGGAGGCCAGAGCAGTTCCAGGTTCTCTGTCACGTCTAGCTGCATAGCATTCTTTTATTTATTACTTAACACTTTGGAGCCTTCCGGGTGCAGTAAAGTTTTTGTGTAAAACTTCATTTTATGTACCTATTATTGTTAGGATATATAATAGGATGATCAAGAGCAGACTTTCAAGCATAAAAATGTTTGCCATTAGAATAAAATTCCATAGTGACCATGAATGAGAAGGTGACTTCTAGAAGAAAAGATAATGGTGTTAAATGTCTCTCTGTTTGAGCACTTGTGCATTTATATTTTAATGAGTGACAGTGCATATTATAATATGATAGCCTTTAGTTAGAATCCATTGAAGTTCTTAAAAGAACAATGCAAGAGCTCCATTTTAAACTGTTAGTATTTACAAGCTTACAAAAAATACATATTTACCTATATTTGAACTTAAAATGAAACATTTCCAGATGTCAACCTAAAAATATGCAAGGGGCAGAAGAAAATCTAAAGTTTAAAGAGCTACATTCCTGCTGAATCCCCTCTGTGTCCTTTCTCACTTGAAAAAAACAGAAAGAGGAAAAAACCAGTCACATAGAGATGTGATTAAAATGCAGCAGCGAGTCCCACCGCACAAGACCGGTTTTCTCCAGTCCCCACTCATCCTGCCAGCTAGCTTCCAAGTGGCTTTTTTTCTCTCTTGTTCAAGAAGTTCTTCATGCTCCCCCAGCCTTCCTTTCAGCGCAATACCTATTTTTTCCCTTTTTATCAAATAATGACTCTGTTAGTCATCACTGCAGGTCTCCTGGACTCTTACAACCTGCTTATGACTCAACCTGCTTTTAGCGAGTGGGCCTCCAGATACAATCCATGATTATCAGGCAGAACTTTCAAAACCATATTAAAAGAAAAGAAGTTTTGAAACAGTGCTATAAAGTTTTCTGCGCGCGCGCGCACACACACACACACACACACACACACACACACACACACAAACAATACCATCTTAGCTCATAAAGAACTTGCTGTCCCCATCAAGAGAACTACGAAAAAAATGGACGAGTCAATCAAGAAAATTCATTCTGTTGTTTGTTTTTGTGCAGGAAGCAGTGGGATATGCTTCTTCTAATAGTAATCTTTTTCATTTTAGGCAAATCTTGAAAACCATGTGTGTTTACAAGCTCAGGAGAGTAATTGAATATGCACACCCAAAAAAACACCAGGGCACACAGGAGATAGTGAAACACAACCATGAGAAGGGTCATACTTGGTGTCACACACTAGGTCAGACCTCCAATTTCACATTGAAGTCAGAGCCACACAGCCTTGAAATAGAAATGGCAATAAGCAAACTGTTTCACTTCCATTCACACTGGTTTGCAGAGCATAATTGGACATGGGACCCTAGCCTGATGTCTCTTGCGTCACTGAAAGTCTGAGCCTCTGCTGGAATTTTCTTTGTAGAAGACAGCTTGTTTACTATGTGAACTGAGCCAAAGAAGGGAACCCTTCCTTAAGGGCTCCCCCAACACCAAATCAACAGTTACTGAATTTAGTTTTCCTGCTTATCTTGTGTTAGCTGTGTGGCACTGGGCGATATCCTTAACTTCTCTGTGACACACTTTTTTTACCTTTAACATAGGGATGCGACAATCTACCTTGAATCATACAAAATGGATACTGAAAGTTGAATGAGGTAATATTTTAAAATATTACACAAGGCTGGGGAGGTAGGTCAGTGGTCTAAGCACCTGCCTGGCGAGTGCAAGGACCCGGGTTAGAGCCCCTGGAACCTTCAGCACACTGTGCCAGCCCCAATACCAGGCTTGGTGACACATGCCTGTAATCACAGCACTGGAGAGGCTGGACAAGAGGCTGAGCTGTGTAGCAAGACACTGTATCAAATAAATAAGTAAATATTAAAAAATAAAATGTTACACAAACTACATTAAAATAGCAATAGCAACCATTGATATTGTTTTTATTGTTATCACTCCCAAGACCACATATTTCACATTTGATTGCCTGTAATTTTTTTTTTTTTTTTTTTTTTTTTGCGGTACTGGAATTGAACTCAAGCCCTGCACTTGCCAGGCAAGCACTTATTTTACTGAGCTATCTCCCTGGCTCTGCTGTAATTATTAAAAATAAAACAAAACTGATTTAAAGTCTGCTTGTTCTTCCTTGGTCTGCTCATTAGTTCCACGCAGCACACATTTAACTCTTTCTGTATGTAGCCTTTCAGATAATTGAGAAGAGAGATCACTGAGCTGCATCCTTTCCACTGGATTTTCTCCTTTCTGCACTAAAAGGAAACCAATCGGGGCCAGGCAGATAGCTCAGTAGAAGAAGCACTTCCCTGGCAAGCGCAAGAGCCTGAGGTCCATCCCCGGTCCTGCCAAAAAATAAAAAATAAATATTTTTTAAAGTTATTTATTTGGTATAGTGTTTAACTACATAGCTTGGACTCCTAGTGATCCTCCTCTCTCAGCATCCCCAGCACTGGAATCACAGGTATGTGCCACCATGCCCAATTTTGGTGGCCTGCACAGTGCACCCCGGATTCCAGGACTGACACGGGATGCAGCACCTGGGATTGAAGCAGGGTCCTTGCAATTACAAGGCAGGCACTCAGACCACTGAACTATCTCTCTGGGTTTTTTTAAAAAAAATTTTTATTTAAGACACTATTTCTTTCCTTCCTTGCTTATTTTAATTATGCACACCTTGCCTCCTCTCTATAATCTGGAGGAGTAGTGTAGGCAGGAGATTTCTGGAGCTGCTTAAGCCTTGAAGCTTTGTCAGGGACACTCCAGTCCCATTCTCTGCCATGTCAAGCTGATCTCCCAATCTCAAACTGTTCCTTTTCTCTAAGATCTTAAACCTTCCAAACCAAAGAAAAAGGAGAAAAACTTATAAAGAATCATGGAGATATAAGTACGATCAAGTCAAGCAAGACCAAGCAGGTATCTTTTTTGAACCATCAGGTAAGACACATCCTGGAACGTTGTAAATGGCCAATCTCATGAGAGTAGGCGTGTTCGCTACCTTGGTTTTGCTGTGCAGTAACAGAGAACAGTCGCTAGGTAGAATGTGTACTCAAGAAATATCTAGAGAAGGCAAAATATTTAGGAGGGAGATGTGGGAATATGGAAGAAAGAAGAAAGGGAGAAAGGAAGGAGGGAGGAAGGGAAGGAGAGAGGAAGGAAGAGGAAGGGAGGGAGGAGGAAAGGATAGAAAGAAGGAAGGAGGAAGGGAAGGAAAAAGGGAGGGAGGGAAGGAAAAAAGGAAGGTGAGATGGAGGAAGGGAAGGAGGGAGGGAGGCAGAAGGGAGAGAAGCAGGAAAGGAAGGAAGGAAGGAAGGAAGGAAGGAAGGAAGAAAGAAAGAAAGAAAGAAAGAAAGAAAGAAAGAAAGAAAGAAAGAAAGAAAGAAAGAAAGAAAGAAAGAAAGAAAGAAAGAAAGAAAGAAAGAAAGGAAAGAAGGAAGGAAGGAAGGAAAGAAGGGGAGGTTTCAAGTAAAGAATCTAAAAAAAGTAATGTTGGCAAGACTCCAAGAATCCTAAGGTCATAGAGGAAGAAGGGACTATAAAAGATCACAAATAACCAGCCCTCTGCCTTCACAAAAGCTATCTGAACTGCTCAGCACTTGAGAATTAATTGGATAAAGCAGAGAGCTTTATGGTGAAATAAGTATGTTCTATGGACAAGCTGCTTAATATTTTTGGCTCCTTTTCCATCTCTTTTTATTGCCATTAAAGTTATGCTCACACTCTGGTCTGTAACTTAACTGAAAATTTTCAGACTGCATATTCAAGTTCATGATTCCCATTTGAGCTATCAGTGAGCTATTTAGGAAATTTACATGGATTAATTTAGTCTCCAGAGCAGCTAAACCAATTGGTCATTTTTGAAAGAAAAAGAATACAATCAATCTGGCTATATTCCATTCTCCCCACTTCCTTGAATATGCATAGCACCTCAATAAATTTCCGTGTAGAAGAAAATTTCTGGTTTATTTAGAGATAGAGAAAATGTTCTTTCGCAAATTCTGAGCAGTTGATACTCAACAAAACTAAGAAAGGTTAATATACTCTTGTGGGGAAAAAGAAAAATTAAAATAGGAGTGATCATAATTCAAATGATTAAAATTGTCAAGGGCTTGCTGAATTCAAATTACATTCAGCCCACTTCCTTAGACCTTCTGCAGTTGAAGCCTTGGCAGTGGTACAAAGGGTACGAATGACCTCCTATGGCCCTGAAAGTACATCGAGATTCAAAGATGAACACATACATTCTATAGTAACTCAAGTCATGTGGACATAGGCCCCTTGAAAAAATTCCAAAAGCATAGGTTGAAATCAAGATCTTTTACCCCACGCTTTAGGGATCACTTATGCGTTGTGAGATAGAACAGCCAATTTTTAAATCTTTCGGCCGTGCTTTGCCAAATGTAGCAACATTTATATTACTTATATTATCACTGTGGCAGAGTGGTAGAGGTGATAGTGTTTGCTTGCAGTCACAGGAGTGAGAGCTATAAATATTTGTTGAGCCCTAAATGCGTGGAGAACCTTATGATAAAGAATTTACACAAGGGGCTGGGGAGATGGCTTAGTGGAATAAGCGCTTCCCTGGCAAGCACAAAGGCCTGAGTTCAATACCGGTTCTGAAAGAAAGAAGAAAG
>NW_004524639.1:5815143-5829930 GCF_000260255.1 Octodon degus
TCTTGTTGCATAGGTCCTGCTTTACCTTGGTCTTAACCATCCAGTAGAAAAGTATGAAGACGAAATATAGGAAGTAAAGCCATGCTGTTATGTCGAGCCGTAGGGGACTCAGGTCAACAATTTCTGCCATTGTCAGTCAAGTGGAAAACCCAATACTATTATGGACTACTGGACTCTTTTAGAATATTTTGCTGAGTTTACACACCTATAATATTCAAATAACGGAACTTAACAAAAGAGGGGATACAGATGAATGTCCATGTTGTATCTATTCAAAGTGGTTAGGATACATATATAGTTACATTTTGTTAATGAATAGAGGGATTTGTTCCAATGGTGTTTCTAAATAGAATATCATGTCCACATTTTGTACAGCAATTAGCCACTAGGAAGAATGTATGCAATGTGTTAATTATTGAAACTGTCCTACCAATTTGATTTGAAACTGTCTCTTTGCTATTTGTTTCTCAATAAAATTATGAAAAAAAAGCTCTCTGTTTCATAAATACAACCCATTCTTGGGTCTCTCCAAATCATATTCCAATATGCAAATGAGTAGGTATTAAAGGATAATGTGGGAAACTTGGTAAGAGACAAAGTAAAAAGTAGAGGGGAGTTGGGGAGTTGGCTCAGTGGAATAAGCACTTGCCTGGCAAGCAGAAGGGCCTGAGTTCAATTCCTGGTTCTGCCAAAAAACAAAAACAAGCAAACAAAAACAAATCCAAGACAAAAAATAGAGGGGGCTCAATGTACTACATAAACAACCCTCAGTTCTATAGACAAATTCAAAACTTCCTACTCTCATAGAGAGCAAAAAGTACTGTTTTTAGATGCTAAGGAAAGCATGACATCAATATGTAAAAGTATAATTTATATGAAAATGTTTACCTAGTGATTATTACATTTGGTAACATCAAATTAATCTATTCATAACTCATTAAATTAAGGTAGGAATTAAGCAGATACTTTATATCTATGAACTCCCTGATCTTTTGTCAACTTACTAAAATCAACATAATCTTGATTATAGACCAGGTGTCCAGACTGCCTTCTAAATTGGTAACAAATTAAATTAACACTTCATTCTTTAAAATATTCACATAGTCCATGCAAAAGCATGATTGTTGACAGATTAATAATTGGCTTAATTAAGGAAAAAGAAAGGGGAAATAAACATCTATTAACCACCTGCATCATATTGTATTTGGTGTCTCCATATACATTATCTCATGACGGCGATAATATGTATTTCATGTGACTGTTCTGAGGCTTAAATAAGCCACAAACATGGAAGTGCCCAGGGGTAGACAGAGAAAGGGATCTCACCCTAATGATCACTTACCATGTAGCAAGTACCATATACATTATTTCTTTTTAATCTTAACAACAGTCCTGTACACTTGGTTTTATTATCTAGATTTTATGCATAAAGAGAGTAAGGCTCAGATAATGTGTTACTATCAAAGCAGCCCCTGAGCTGACCGAATTCTACATCCCTGCTCTTAGCACTTAAAGGATGCCAAAAACCTTCGTAATAGCACTTCATCATGCTAAGGGAGGGAAAGCAAGCCTCAGGATTCACTCACTCATTTATTCATTCACCAACTATGTCATTAGCACATACTCTGTGCCAGTCCCCACCTAAATTCTATCCATAAATGATCTCAGTGAATCTTTGCTATGCTCTTGTAGATGAACACGAGGATTATTCTACCTTCACAGAGGAAGAAGAGGGCTCAGGGAAGTGAAACATTTTTCTCAGCACTGTAGAGTTAAAAAAAGGCAGAATCTACACTCAAAATTAATTTTGCTTGTCTTTAAAGCCTGAACTTTTCCCACAATACTGTGATACTTTTAGGAAGAAACTACTGTAGGCAAAGTTACAGTTTGTATCATATGGTTTGGTTCCCAGCAGTAGGATCCTATTAAATGCACTGACAGCTCTATAGCCTAAGAGAAAGTGTTTCTTCTAGTCATTTGTAAGCGGAAGAAAGGGAGAGAAAAAGACTGGGACAGGAGGAAATGTTTGCTAATTCTGGTCACCATAGAGGTTGGAAGGATTACAAGCAATCATGATCCTGCTGTCAGGTGGCCACATTTCTAAACTACCTACTTTGTCTCCTATGAAAGGTACATTGAGGCAGAGTGGAACGTGCTTGATGAAAATCCATCCTCCAGTACTAGAAATAGTCTTCCAAGGTCCTTTTTGATGAATAAAAGATAACATGGAAGAGGTTACTGAATCTTATTTGAGTTATTTTCAAGTCATGAAGTTGCCTGTAAGATCTGTGAGATCAGTTTTCTGTCATTTCATGCCACTTGAGCATTCACATGTCATTCACTTAATCCTCTGTTTAACCCTACTAAGGAGTGAGCCAATGACCATACCTCACAGTGGCCAAGTCCCAGGTGACTGCCTTCCTCCCCAAGGAGCAATAGTTGTAGCTACTCCCATATCTTCCATTCTTGCTCTAGTGCCCTATTTTCTTCTAGCGAAAGAGATGGGTGCACAAGAGAAAGCCAGTAAAAGAGAGAGCCAGCAAGAGAGTAAAAGAGGAAAAGAGAGAATAAAAGAGGTCTGCACTGTAGTTGCCTGCTGCGACGTCTGAACCTCGAGAATGCTAACTGACCTATTTGGGTACCAGAGTGTACTGTCAGCTGTACCATGGAGCCAGATCTAAAGAAGAAGTTAACAGTGACCAGGCTACATCTACCCTGGGGCCTATCCAAGAAACTGACTAAATGGAATTCTAAGGTCTAAATAGGAGATTATGATGGCTGCAGGAGCTGTGCCTGTCAATGAACAACCATATTCCCCATTGGTGGATAACAGTGGGTCTGCTGCAAACATGAAAGGATCTCTGACACTATCCTGGCAATGGCTCGTCCATCCTTTGAGCTCTTCCAGAAGAACCACATCATCGACCAGTTCTTCAGGCATAGCATGAAAACAGTGGTCAACCTGCAGTGACCTGGCAAACATGCTAACTGTTAAAACTGTCTGGAACAAAAAAGTGGCTTCATGTACCTTCCTGAAGCATTCATGGAGGCTCGCATTTATTTCTATAATTTCGGCTGGAAGGATCTTGGTGTAGCATCTCTCACTGCGACCATGCATATGGTGAAGTAATGACATGTGCCTTACGAGAAGGAAAAGTAGCCGTCCAAGGTCCTGCAGGGAGTGGCCAAACAGTCCTTACAGGCTCTGCAGTCTACTCTACAGGCTACATACTCCCTCTTCCGCCGTCAACATTCAAGACCAGAACAACTTGACAGTCCACTGGCTGCAGGACCTGGCTCTCTGGTGTGGATAAAAAAGGGGAATCCATCCACATTGGGACCTCGCTGGGTAGGACCTTATCCTGTCATCCTGAGCATGCCCACCTCGGTCAAAGTAGCTGGAAAGAGACACTGGACTCATCACACCCACATTAAGCCGGCTGCAGTAAAGACAACTCCACAAGATGGTCAATCAAAAATGCGCTTGATCCGCTCAAAGTCAAATTAGTATGCCAGAATACAGGCCTGGCCTAACTTTCTTTTCAGTTCTTATTATGCCTTATGTAATCTCTGAATTTCATGTGCTGTCAGCCATACCTGTTGTGTCTATAATTAATTCCCATGATAATATGTGGGTAAGGATGGTAAACACTCTTAATTTGTCAAATTTTTGCTTGGAACAAACCTTAAATCTTCAATATGTTCTAGGTTCATGCCTAAGAACAGTGTGCAAGCCTGCAGAAGATATTAAAAATTTAATCTTTTTAAAACACATTTCTAATCCTGCCCCATATCATGACTTGGCTAATTGGGGACCTGTCTCAAGTGATGTACCACCTGGTGCCCTGCATTTTGTTACCCCAAAGACTGTAGCTACTTTCAATGAAACTTGTGTGCAATTTGTAAACTGTACTGAAAAAAGTTGTCATCAATTGTCAGGGTTTCTAAATTCTTCTAGTCTTATAAAGTATCCACATATAACTGGTAATATCTTATTACCCACTGGATGGTTTTTCACATGCAATGGACATACTTTTAACTATATCCCAGCTTATCTGGATGGAGTCTCCTGTTATTTAAGCAGGCTGACCATAATTTTTCCATCTCATAATGATTTGATGCTACCCCATTCAAAAACATCATCACCACGCAAGAGAGAAGTTTCTAACATCCCTCTCCCTCCTGACTGTAATGATAAAGGCACTTTCCTGTCTGATGCAGAAGCCTATGCTATGATAATCAGTGTTGTTGGAAACCTATACTTTGGTGAAATAGCATAAAAACATGTGAAACAATTAGGTTGTAATGTGGCCAAAGCTCTTAATGCCACTTCAACGGCCATCGCCCTACTCAATGCAGAACAAAAGGAACATAGACAAGCTGTATTAGACAATTGGGCTGCTATAGATTACTTACTATTGTTTCACGATCAAGGGTGTTAAAAAGTAAAAACATGTGCTGTTTTAACTTATCAGATAACAGCCATCAGATGCAGAATCAAATAAATATACTAAAAAAATTAGCTCAAGATATCATCCAAGGCAATAATGGGGGGTTATTTTCAATATCCCCCTGGATAAATAATCTGATAACTACTCTGATTGGGCCCATGATCATATTTCTTCTGGTCCTGCTCATTGGACCTTGTATAATAAACTGTGTGACTACGTATATGTGACAAAAAACCTGGACTATTAAGGTAATGGTGTTGAGATTTAACAATGAGCCTCTCACACCCCTAGGCAACTCAAGTTACGAGTTTTAAATGAATCAAAGATTTGATTCCCAGATAAAAACCAGTGGGGAATGTAAAGGGTTAATAGAGTTTTGTGCCTTAATTGTGAAAAATTATAAAAACCCCTTGTGCTTCCTGTTATCTGCTCTAAGAAATGTGTTCTTTCTTTCGGCTCAAGACTGTTCAACAATAAATAACTGTTTCTTGTCAAGGCAACAAGCTAACACATATTCCCTCCCCAACCATCTTCTGTAACATAGTCAGCTTAAGATGTACCTTATAAAAATATGCACTTATCACTAAGCTGTAAAAGACCTTTTAGTTATGAACAGTTTGCAGCTGTGTCAAATGAATGCAGTTTCTGTTGTTCTGTACTAGATAACAAGTTTGCTTACCAAACAGGATGTGATTTTGTTATAAATACCCCCTTGCTACTTACGTTTGGGGCCGATCAGCCTTCTCCTGCAAGAGAAGAGGCTGATGGACCCGAGCTCAGTAAATAAAAAGCTCTATTCAAATTTCAAAAAAAAAAAAAGAAAGAGATGATTTCCTAAATTCTAAAGAAGCAAACCTACCTTTCCTCTTATTTTAAGTTCGTCTCTTTGACTCTTTTCTCATAAGGCTACCTTTCCATACATGCATCAGGACAACAGCAATATATGTCAGGGGTTCCAGGGAATTCTAGCCTGGCTGACTGGAGGACTCCCCTAGAGAATGGATATCTCAGAATGGGAGTGTGATATTAATGAGACCAAAATGGAAGGTTCAAGCTCTCTGGGACCAGTTATAATCTTGCATAGGAAAATCTGTGTCATATTTGAAACTTCTGTGTGACCACCTCCCAAACACAGGCTCTGGTTTCCTGGGCCAGACAATAGGAGACATATCCATCAAGTTCAACTGCTAATAAAGCCATGGGGGAAATGACCATAGGCTTCACATTTTAAGGGGAGTGTAATGCAAAAGGACACATATGGCCTTTGGAACTAAAAGTTTAAGGGACTGAAGTTACTTCATCTCTCTGAGGTTTTGTTTAATCATCTTTTTACAGGGCAGTGAGCTGGGTGAAGATGAGACAAAGAATGAGACAAAAAATTACGTTTATTTAGTGTGTTCTTTCCTCTAGACATTGTACTCAGGACTTCTCATATACATTACACTTTATCCTCCTCAAATTTCTAAAAGTTACAAATTGTTATTCAAATAATAATGTACAATATAAGAGATTGCTTGGCTCATTGTGTACTTAATATCATCTTTCTTCTTTTTTAAATTTATAGAGAAGTGACAAGGACTCTAGTTCTCAGAGAAGACATCTATTTCACATTCTCACTGGTGCTTAGTAACTCAGTTTGAAGAGGCTTGCAATAATTTCAGAAGCAATCATAGAATGTCAGAAAAGAAGGAACTTCACAGATTGTTCAAGTCTATCTCTTCAATGGATATAACAGCAAGATTCCTAGTTATTGAAGTTGCAGGAAGAACTGGAGGAGAACTAAAGAATCCTCTCTCCCTCATATATGTGTTTTCCTGCCGCTTCAGGGACTCCTTCAGCAAAAGACTCTCACAACCTTGCCTCAACAGAAGTGAAGGTATAATTCAGTCCTTGTGGCTGCATTAGTTAAAATACCCCAGGGTTCAGGCACTACTGCTTCCTGGGAGCTTCACAAAATGGCTTTGGGATATAAGAAAGAGGGAGGAAAGAAAGGGAAGTTAGAATCCACAGGAGGGGCCAGGGAGATGGTTCAGTGGAATAAGCACTTCCCTGGCAAGTGCAAGGGCCTGAGTTCAATCCCCGGTTCCGCCAAAAAAAAAAAAAAAATACACGAGAATCATCATGATGGGGTGAGTGACCAACTTGGAAACAGTAGCAGAAACAAATGTAGAACAACAATCTTCCCACGGCCCATTTTGGGGACTAGGGTAGTGCACAATATTCCATTTTCCCTGATGACTTTTGAAGTCCACTATACTCCCCCTATAATAATGGGGGATTGGTTAGCAATCAAAGCTGTTCCTAGCCATTGTTTCCCAAAGATTCCCATAAAAGGGATATTCTGATGAAGAAAAATTCTATTCCTGTAAATGGAGCTATTATACACAGTATGTATTTCACAAAAGTTTACTAAAGGAATGGAGTCTAATTTTACCTAGGGAGGTTCTACTGGTCTCCTGCTGAAGCACCAGAGTAGGTTTGAGTTTCATAAGCATTGGTGGCTAGTTCAAATTGTCACCTTACAGCCCATCATTAGAGGCTTTCTGTGGAGAAGACCACAGTGTTTCTCCAAAAGTGAAAAGTATAGACTTGAAGTTTTCAGAAAATAATGGAAACAGATGTCCAAACAGGCCAAGTTTAAAGAATTGAGGCCAGAACTGATATACTTTGGTAAGAGAAATAGGGATATGGAATAAAAGTCTCTGCTCTGGAAATAGCTTTTTGGCTACTACTCAAAAAATGTTTGTGGAATGTCTCAATCATCTCTACCATGATCATAACTTCTGAAGAGAAATTGCCTGAGTGGAGGCCAGAACAATCAAAATACCACATGTTATGTAGGTGAAAACAGAAAAGAGACATTGATCAAGAGCATGGCTTTCAAGTGTCGAAGAAAATTCCAATGTAGTCTCTGTCTTTGAGGGAATAAGTACCTCATTTTTTCACAATCTTGTCCTTATAGGGTAAGGAGTCCATAAATTAAGAAGGCATAAAAGAATGCTAGAACCCTAATTATATATATATATATATATATTATTTATATTATATTTATATTATATATATATATATTCAAATATTCATAAGAGACACAAAAATTCAAATGCAGGGGGAAAAAGTAACAAAAACCCAGGCAGAAACATGATAGATAAAATTCATAGCATATACAGACGCAAATTCATAAACCTGAATAGATAAAATCATACAAATTATCATACATAGAAATTCAAACACACAGCATACACATAAACTTCAAACACAACAGTCCTATTTCCTAGGAAAACTAGACAAACCAATGATCCCAAGGTTGTAGTTTGCTGCCACTCCCAGGCCTTTTTCTACCTGACCCACCATACAAGATTTTCTTTAACTTCTTTTTTTAAAATATATTTTTAATATTTGGTACAGGGTCTCTCTACACAGATTGGACTCATAGTGACCCTCCTGTCTCAGCCTCTCCAGCCCTGGGATTGCAGGCATGCACAACCAAACTCGGTTTTGGTGGCCAGCTTTGTGCAGGGCCAGTACAGCACACAGTGCTGGGGATCAAACCCAAAGCCTTGTGATTGCCAGGCAGGTGTTTAGATGGCCATACTATCTCCCCCGTCCAAGATTTTCCTTAACTTAATCAATTTGAAATGTTATAAGAATTTCCAGTACAATATATGTCTTGTCCTTGACAATTGATTTTTTTTTTCAGAGACGGGAATTGAACTCAGGCCCTTGTGCTTGCCAGGCAAGTGCTTGTTCTACTGAGCCATCTCCCCAGCCCCAATTGAATTTTGAGTACTAGTAGAGTGATTATTTGAAGAATAGCATTCTCAAAATAATGTAAGACTAAGCTGGAAGTAGGAAAACATCTGCACAAACAAGATTTTTCTTCTTATATTATTTTATAAACCGTCATCCCCATACTGCACTCTGTGGCCCACAGATCATTTTGGCTGGACTCAAATTTTTCTGAACCAGATTCTCCTTTTGAATTGACTTTTTAAAATCTTTACCCATGTCCTTTCCCTCTTAAGTTAATGTCTTAGTTTGTTCAGGCTTTGATAGCAAAATGCTTTAAACTGGGAAATTATTTCTCATGCTTCTGGAAGCCAGAAACTCCAAGATCAAGGTACAAGCAGATTCAGTATCTGCCACAGGCTGACTCTGTGCTTTACAGATACACTTTTTGTTGTGCCTTATCGTGGCAGAAGTCCAAAGGCAAACAAGCACCCTCAGCCCTCTTTTAAAAGAACACAAATCCCATTAATGAGGGTAGAGTTTTCATGAGTAATCAGGAACTCTACATCCTAATACTATCTCATGTATGAATTTTTGAAAGACACATACTTTTGGATTATATCACAATTTCATATTCGGTTTCCCTTAGGTAGCACCAGATCTAAAGGAATTAAGGAAAGAACAAAAATCTAAAATCCTACATCATGTCTATAATCCTTGTTGCAAATCTCACTCTGGATAGAAATTGAACAGGTAGCAACTCTTCTTATGTTGGCTTTCCTGATAACAAGGTGGAAGATACAACAAATTTGTTCCCCTTCTGGGTCTTACCATAATTATACAAGCCACTTATTTTGCATGACACTTTACAGTTTATAAACATGCTATCAAAAACATTTTTCCTTGAAATAGGTCTCTGACTTTAAACTGTATGTGATAGTTAATATTTCTTTTGTTTCTATTTTGAGACAAGGTCTTGCTTTGCAGCCCAGGATGGCATCAAATCCATCATCTTCCTGATTCAGTCTCCCAGCTGACAGAGATACAGGTATGTCCCACCATGCCCAATTTACAATGGTTAATCCAGATTATCAACTTGACTAGATTGAGAAACATCTAGGAAATAAATAAAGCATGCTTCTAGATATGTCTGTGAGGTTACTTCCTGAGACTATTGGTATGTGGGACAGAGAACTCAAGGGGAAAGGCCCACCCCGACTGGGCAGAAACATTTAATAGGGTAGAGGTCCAAAAGGATGGAAAGAGGAAGAAGTAGGAAGCCACTTAGCATTGCACAGGTCTGCCTACTACCTTCTCTTAGCAGCTCAATCTACTTTGCATCTCTTCCCTCTGATTTATTTCCTCTATACCCAACCTCATAGTATTATCTCATTTAATCTTTAGTAACTTGCCAGAAATCCTACAATTAGCGGTTGAACCAAAATTACAATCCAAAGCCACTGGGCCTTTAATGCTTGTGCTCTTTCTATAACAATATGCTGTCTTTCAGAGCTAAGTTGTCAAACTATTCTACTAATATCCTACACACACCAATTAAGAGAATATGAAATAGCTACATTTTGCTTTTGCAGTCAGTGTGCACAAGAAGAGCTCAATTCATTTATTTCTAACCAAATTTTATTTCTGAAACATTGACCATCTACTATATTTCTGGTTAGTTCCTGTGATAATAATAAAACACAATGTAATAAGGCACCAAGTGGTACACATTTAAATGACCACTTATAAACTGAGAGCAGTAACAGATTAAAAATTAGTTCTAAGAGGTATCAAAAAGAAATTAACATTAGCTTATGTTATCAAGGAGGATATAAATGTTGAGCTTGTCTAGGGAGAACTGAGAATTTCAAAGGCAGAAAGAGGGTTTTCCTTGCAGCAGCACGAGTGTAAGGAATGACAAAGGCAGATGTGAATGCTCGGCATTTGGGTACAATGGGAAAGACTTACTTCATTTCAATATAAGATGTGTGGTAGAGAGCTATGCCAGATACGAGGCTAGTTACGAGTGGCCAGTTGTTCCCTAATAAGGAAGGGAGCAACTTGCGTCACACATATGCTATTTTATAGACACCTACACCAGGTGCTCATTAAAAAGATGGGAGTAGTCTTCCTTAATTGTTTCCTCAGATTTTTTGCTCCTATGAAGTGAAAATCTGAAGGAATGGGGTAGCAAGTCTTCCTATAGGAAAAGAGCTATTATTTCAGAAGAAGAGTAGAGTCCAAACTTCTCTGCTTTCCAGGGAAAGAAAGAGAACTCTTACACCCAAGATTCAAGAAAATCTTCATCCTTTTCCCAGCCAGAGACCAGGCCCAGTGTTTGTGTGAGACCTTCCACATGCTCCCCGGATGACTTGCAACAAGTGGTTAGGCCTTGCTTGTGTGTGGGACCATCCACAGACTCGCAGGAACCTCCTCCATCAGATAGGCCTGAGGTGGAACCCTGAGGCAGAACTCCCTGCAGAGAGGCTTGGGGCAAGACACACCTAGCTAATCCAGGAGCTGCACATCTTGCCAGAGAGGCATAGCAGGTTTACTGGCTGGCCAAATAGCTCAGACCAGAGGTTCAGACGTCAGGCCTGCAGTGCTGGCCCCATCCCCAGGGTACACTGAGATGTCAATTGAGACTGGGCATGGTGGTATGTGCCTGTAATACCAGCTCTTGGGAGGCTGTAAAAAGGTGGATCACCATGAGTCTGCTCTAGTAGTGAGACCTTGAACACCCTGTAGACTCTTCCCTAAAAAATACAAAAAAAGAGCATGGAACAAAGTACTAAAATTCTTGCATGAAAACAAATCCAACCCAGACCGTTATACCCTGCAAAACTCTGAAGTTAAATGGAGAAGTGAAATGCTTCCATGACAACAATGAAAGACTTTCATGACGGCAAAGCCAACCCTACACAGACTACTAAAAGATATTCTAGAGAGGGACCAAAATGACCACAACACCATGAAGGAGAATGGAAAGAACCCTCCAAATAGGGCAAAACATTAAACACAGAGAAAAAGAGGTATGCAACAGCAGGTAAATAACATGTCAATCACAAGGCAATACATCTCAATTATAACCATCAATATAAATGGACTCAAATTCACCAATTAAAAGAACTAGACTGGCAGAATGTATTAAGTAAAAAAGAAAAAAGTAAAGAAAAGAAACATACCTAACTGATACAGAAATTCATAGGCTGAAGGTCAAAGCATGGAAAATAATACTACATAACCCAGTAGCTCAGAAAAAAGCAGGGGTAGCAATCCTGTTTGCAGACAGTCTGAGCATCAAATCAAGAATGATTGAATGAAATAAAGAAGGCCACTACATACTGGATAGGGGAAAAATATAAGAGGAATTCTTAACACTCATAAATATGTATGCACCAAACACATGAGCAATAAACTATATAAGACAAATCTTAACAGATATGAAAAATCTAATATCCTATATGACAATCTTAACAAGAGACCTTAACATTCCTTTCTCCCAAAATGATAGGTCAGGCAGACAAAAAAATTAGCAAACAAACAGCAGAACTGAACCAGTGCTTGGAACAAATAAACTTAGTGGACATATACAGAGTGTTCCACCCAACCACATCTGAATACTCATTCTCTTCTGCTGTACATGGGACATTTTCTAAAATTTACACCACATACTACTCCATCGGCCATGCTTCAGCATATGGAAGATAACAGAAATTGTCCCATGCATAAAATCTAACCATAGTGCAATAAAGCTAGAAATAAATGGCAGAAGAAACCACAAAAAAACATAAAGACATGGAAATGAAACAACACCCTCCTCAGCAACCAATGGTTTTCAGATGAAATTAAACAAGAAATCAAACAATATAGACAATTGAGTAAAAATTAAAGCACAACTCATCAGAACTTATGGGATGCAATGAAAGCAGTTCTTAGAGGGAAATTTACAGCTGTGAACACACATTAGGAAAACAGAACGGGAACAAATAAACAACTAATGCTGCGTCTCAAAAGTCTAGGAAAAGAGAGGCGGTGATGAAAAAGGAACCCTTCTCCACTGCTAGTGGGAATGTAGACTGGTACAAACATTTTGGAAATCAGTGTGGAGACTTCTTAAAAAACTAGGACTGGAAATCCCATTCAATCCACCTAACCCCCTTCTGGGAATTTTCCCAAAAGAACTAAAAATATCATATCATAGAGATATATGTGCACCTATGTTTATAGCAGCACAATTTGTGATAGCCAAATCTTGGAAACAACTAAAATGCCCATCACCTGAGGAGTGGATGAAAAAGATGTGGTGTTTTTATACAATGGAGTATTAGTCAGTTATAAAGAAAAATAAACTCGAACACATCATAGGAAAGTGGATGTAACTTGAATCAATAGTCATAAGTGAAATAAACCAGGCACACATGTATAAATATTGTGTTGTCTCCCTTGTGTAAGAACTCAAAAGAAGAAATAAAAAATGAATGCTATAGTTAAAGGGAAAGAGAGAACTTAAGGGTTAAGGAATGAAGAGAGAGAAAGGAGAAAAGTCAACAGAGGTTCTCTTACTGTGAGTCTGATGCCCATCTCCAGACAAGGGGACTAAGCTTTGAACAGGCTCACAAGTAAACATGGAAAGCTATATGGTTAATTGAAGTTCTGTTCAGTGCTGCTTCACAGTGTTCTGAATCTGGAGGGGAGGAGAATGGGAAAAAAGAAAGGATCAAGCTATGTCATATACAGATACAAAGTTCTTCTGATGAATGCAATTGTTATGTATGCCTAAAATGTATCAAAAATTAATTAATTAAAAAAGTTGCCCTGTCAAAAGTTGAAGGAAGCCCAGGAGTTCTGGCGCACCTTTGTAATTCCAGCACTCAGGAGGCTGAGGCAGGAGGATCGCAATGAGTTCAAGGCCAGCCTGGGCTACAAAGTAAGACTCTGTCTCAAAAATTTTAAAATAAAAAGTAAAATAAAGTTGTAAGTACACTTTTGGTGAGGAAGAGGATCAAGTTAGGGGGAAAGATGAAAAAACAGAGTAATGGGGATGAAAATAACCAAAATACATAATGTATGCACAACAATAGAGCAAAGTGAATCTCGTTCTGTACTATTAATATGCACTAATAAAAAGCTAAAATAAATTGAAAAAAAGAAAGCAAAAAAGTCAGGAAATATGGTAGGGGCAAAACCATGCATTTATGTAAACAAAATGGTTAATGCAATGGTCCTTAAAAATTTCCATCAGGTTTTTTGAAACTAGCAGTTAATGTGCAGAATTCTCACTCTCACTAATTCTATGTGCTGATATCTGTGAACTAAGCAACTACATTGCTTACAACAATGTGTCATACTACAACCATGCTTAAAATGCCTATCATTTTGATCTTCTAAATGCATACTGCTTCTAACGTCATATCAATTATTGCTATACTCTCTTTAAAGTAAATGTGTGTGGAAAAAAGATAATAAAAGTAAATAAGAGACAAGAAATCAGAGTGTCATAGGACTGTTCTGCTACAATGTTGTATATGGTTTGATTTCTAAATTTCTGTGTAAAAGATGTTTAATTGTTTTTAAACGTTCTATAGGGATTTAAATTTTATTTTATTTTTTCCATAACTTTATTGAGAAGCAAATAGCAATGAGACAGTTTCAAACCAGATTGGTAGGACAGTTTCTAATCAACACATTGCATACATTCTTCCTAGTGGTTAATTACAGTACAAGATGCGGACATGATATCCTATTTACAAACACCATTAAAACAGGGATTTAAATTTTAGAATATCTATGGTTGTTGGAAAACAGAAGTTTCATTTTATGTCTAAGGTATGTGATATCCAGATAGTGATGTTAAGTTTAACTGCCTCTGTTACAGGATAATAATATCATTAAGCTTCTCTTCTGGAGAGTTAACAACTAAGTTTGCAGACAAAAATTAGAGATAGATGGCCTAACAAGACAGCCAATATTTTGGCCCTAGCCCTTCAATTCAGTGAGGACTCAGGACATAAGAGAACCTGTGCTGTGACATCCTGTAACTCAGTGGTGCCCCAAATTTTCTGATCAAGGAGATTATGGGGCCACAGAAGAAAGTGATGAATGATGTATAGTTTGCCTAAGGAGTTACCTAGAGAGAAAAAATTCTATCAGGCTTTCAAAGAGAGCAAATTGGTCAAGCAATGGCTGTTACTCATTCAGATGTCTGACTTTGACAAAAGACCTACAAGGTGCTGTACATGGTCTCAGGGTAAATCCTGAGGACATTTGACTGAACTTTTCAGATAGCAAATGTTGCATTTTTAGTTATATAGGTCTTTCTTTAGCTTAGTCTTAACCATCCAGCAGAAAATTATAACCACTAGGCATAAAAAGTAAGGTTATATTAATATGCTGAGCTGTAAAAAGCTCAAGCCAACAACTTCTGACAGTTGCCAGTTCTACTGATAACTCACTAGTATTATGCAGCATCACAATATATTGGGTCATTTTGCTGAATTCAAGTACCTACAATCTTTGGACTGGCTTCAAATATGGAAAAGCCAATTAAACTCTTCTCAAAATACAACTTCTCTAGCAGCAATTGAATACCAGTCTCTGATAAACAAAA
>NW_004524639.1:5830038-5837838 GCF_000260255.1 Octodon degus
TGAGAATAAATGTTTATACTAATATTGTTTAGATAAGATATCATCTCCATATCTTTCCTCTGAATAACTACAAGGAAGACAATAATATTCAATGTATTAATTATTGTAACTGTCCCACGAACCTGTTTTGAAACTGCTTCATTGCTATTTTATCTTTATTTCTCATTAAATTGAATTTAAAAACTGTCAATGCAAAAAGTTCTTCATCTTGAGAAAAATGTACCCTACTTCAAGAGGATGAGCAAGGATGTTTCTTCACCCCAGGATTCTATAAACATACTGAACACATAGCTGTTATAACATTGGAAGAGCTACATTAAACTCTTGCCTAAGATCAAGTAATGACTGATAAGAACAGATACTACGCTTGATCTTAGCCAAAAGGCCGAGATAAGAAGTAAAGCTATGGTGTTATGTTATGTTCAGCTGGAGGGGACTCAGGTCAACAATTTCTGATATTGTCAGTCAAATGGAATACCGATACTAGTATGGGCAACTGGATTCTTTTAGAGTATTTTGCTGAGTTTACACACCTATATTTAAATGATGGAACTTAACAAAAAAAAGTGGATACAGATGAATGTCCATTTTGTATCTGTGTATTCAAAGTGGTTAGGATAGGTATATAGTTACATTCTCTTAATGAGTACAGCTATTTGATCTAATGGAGTTTGTAAATAGGATATCATGTCCACATCTTGCACAGCAATTAACCACAAGGAAGAATGTATGCAATGTGTGCATTATTGAAACTGTCCTACCAATTTGGCTTGAAACTGCCTCACTGCTATTTGTTTCTCAATAAAATTATGGGGAAAAAGGAATGAAAAACTCTAAGACTTTATATTGAAGTGGATGACACTTGAACATATACACATAAGTGAAATAAACCAGACACACATGTATAAATATCGTATAGTCTCCCTAGTATAAGAACTCAAAAGAGAAATACAAATAGAAAGGTATAATACAAGTAAAAGAAAAGCAGGATCACAAGCACTAACTAATCAAAAAAGGGAAAAGAAAAGAGCTAGGAAACATGAATAAGTCAAGCCATACAGTTATATGTAGAAGATGAGCAAGGCAATGATCCTGAGAATCTTCACAAGATTTTTTAATCAAGCAGTTAATTGGAAAGGTTCTCACCCTCACTAACTATATATACTGACACCTGTGAACTAAGCTACTGCACTGCAGATGGTAATTTGTAATAATAGTTTCATGCTTGGAGTGCCTGTCATTCTGGTCTTCTGAATATAAGCTGCTTATCATGACATGCCAGTTGCTGCTATGATGTCTCTCGGGTAGATGGTTGTTCAAAAAGAAAGGGGTGGTAAATGAAAGCAAGAGACAGAAAAAGGAATATTGTGGGACTGTCCTGCTTCAGGGTTGTATATGGTGAGATTTTTGGACTTATGTGTAAACATAAGAAGTATATAATTCTTTATGCCTATTTTTAAAATATATTCTAATTTTTAAATGTTTTTATCATATTCTGTGGGGACTTAAAGTTCAACATATCAATACTTGATAAAAAATACCTGTTCCATATTATGCCTAAGATGTTTGATATGCAGACAGATAGTGAGGTTAAGCTTAACAGCCTAAGTTGTATGGTAAGAACAATAAGCTTGTCTTCTGGACGGTTAACAACCTAAGTATGCAGACCAAAATTAGAGAAAAAGGAGGCCTGCAAGGAAAGCCAACATTTTGGCCCTACTCTTCTAAGGTCAGTTAAGACTCAGGACATATGAGAACTTGTACTGTAAGGTCATGTAACTCGGGAGTGACCCAAATTTTCTGATCAAGGAAATTATGGGTCCAAAGAGGAAAGTGATCAATGATGTACAGTGTGCCTAAGGAGAGTCACATGGAGAGAAAACATTCTCTCTGGCTTTCACAGAGAGCACATTGGCCATGCAATGGCTGTGACTCATCCACATGGCTGACACTGACAAAGGTTCTACAATCTGAGGTACAGGATCTCAGGATAAATCCTGAGGGGATTTCACTGACCTTATGAGACCCAAAAGCTACAACTCTTAATGCATAGGTCCTGCTTTACCTTGGTCTTAACCATCCAGCAGAAAAGTATAAAAATGAAATATAAGAAGTAAAGCCATGCTGTTATGTTGAGCTGTAGGGGACTCAGGTCAACAGTTTCTGACATTGTCAGTCAAGCGGAAGACCCATTAGTATTATGGGCTACTGAACTCTTTTAGAATATTTTGCTGAGTTAACACAACTATAATATTCAAAAAATGGGACTTAACCAAAAAAGGGTATACAGATGAATGTGCATTTTGTATCTGTGTATTCAGAGTGGTTAGGATAGATATATTGTTACATTCTCTTATTGAGTAGTGTGATTTGTTCTAATGGTGTTTGTAAGTAGGATATCATGTCTGCATCTTGTACAGCAATTAACCACTAGGAAGAATGCATGCAATGTGTTAATTATTGAAACTGCCCTACCAATTTGAAAAAAAAACTTGCTATTTCTTCTGTAACAGTTGCATTGAAGTATTATTCAATAAACATAATTCACCAAAACAAATAAAATATAAAAATAAAAGTAAAAATGAATACATAAATAAGTAAAAGTGCATGAGGCTTTGGGGGAATATGTAGACACAAACCATAAAAGTAAACTAATGTGTTGAGTACAGTTTGTGTTATATTCCATAGAAAGCATGTTCTCAAAAACACTTAGAAAATAAAAAGCATTCATGAAGTGAAATTGTTAAAATCCCCTCTAAGTATTGCATGTGCATGTATCTTTCCTGTGGGTTGAAAAAGAACATGAAAAGGGGAAAGGGTTCTATACCAGAGTGCTCCTATCTAGATGATACTTTAATATTATAGACTTTGTTAAGTATATGTGTGCAATTTACTCAGTGCCATTATAGATATAGGACATTTAATTTCTTACAGGAAACATCAAGTCTTTCTAGGTGTTTAAAATTTTTACTTGTAAAAGTCAAGAGTTAATGTAATGTGCTTCAAGTATTTTGCTTATTACTTCATGGGAATGGTTGTATTTGGGGTATGGAGTTGTGGAACCTGATGTCTTTCAGAATATGCTGGGTATTCATGGGGTACAGAAGGGAAAGTGTGCAGAGAGGGAAGTTAAGTGAGTTCAGATTGTCTTGCCATTGTTCTGTATGTACATTTTAGTTAATATTGCTAGATTTTAAAGGGTAAGTCTTACTGCCTAAATTATGTCAAAAGTAGAAAAATAAACCCTACTTAAATGTCTTCTTGCTAGTTTTTTGGAAACATTGTCCTCTGGAAGTGATCTTTGTTAAAGCCACCTCTTGGAGCAAGTTGTTGTCCTGAACTTAGTCACTGAAAAGGGCAGGTAAGGATGGTAAGAGCTCTTTACTACCTTCTCCCAATCTGGAAGATGATGTTAGAATATAACCATAGGCCTATGTTTGCATTTTTGGTAAAGTACTTGGGCTTGTGCAAAAAACATATATTCCAATCGCACAGTATCTAAGCTTTGTAGATGTTCTGAGGTGAAAATGTATGATAAAAACTAGAGGTAGTGAGTTAGACAACATTTAAGTAGCTTTTGTTATAAATGATATAAAAATGCATCTTGGACTTTGAATTGCTACAATATCTCTAGGGAGTGTATATCAGGAATTGGCATTAGGCAGGAAGCAGAAGGGTAGAAATAAACATGCAAGAAGAGGTATGTGCAAAGTGTTCAGATTCACATTTTGGTGAGAGGAATCAATGTGTGTTGGTCTTATCACTATAGTATAGAAATATATTAATAATTTAGTGAGAACATACCATCTTGCTAACATGTTAATGGTAGAGATCTGATGATTCGCAGATACATGACTTGGTGCACTCTGTTGCCTTATGTCTCATTTTATATTGGATTAAGGAAATGCAGTTTTTTAATTGTAACTTTATCAATACTTCTATCTAGAAGACTATTGCCAGTTTTATTTTCAGTGAAATTTTTGTTCCCAAGAAATGCAGGATTGCAATTTTTTCTAAGGGATTGACTTGGTGTAGTATGTTCTTCGCTATCAAAAATACACTTGTAGCTGTGAGATTTTAAACTTGTGAATATTCATGATTTTTGGAAAAGCATGACACACTGTACAAACTCAGTTCCAAAAAATGTCACCGTGTGTGTTTACATATGGAACTTAGAATGAATGAGAACGACTTCATTTTTTGTTTTTTGTGCTTTTTGTTTCCTGTAGCACATGTTAACTTTCAAAAATAAATATTATTTTTAAAACTAAAACAATGGCACGAAAAATTCAAAAATAAAATTGTAAGAGATTCTGTGCTTAATGGAAATAAAAACTTATCAATACATAGGACAAACTAAAACATATTTATAAAATGATTTCGAACAGAAAAACTTATTTTGGAAAAGAAAAAAGCTTTCAAATAAATAATCTTAAATTATCAAAATAATTAAGAACTAGAAAAATCTAGCAAAATTGAATACCAAAACAGGAACTTAGGGAAACAAGATGAGCACAAATCAATGGAAAACAGAAAAAGAACTAAAAATTAATTAAAAATTCTAACAAAATAAAATTAAAAATAAAACCAAAGCTATGTTTTGAGACATGAACAATAATGTTTATTAACCTCAAGCCAGTTGGGTCAAGAAGATAAATTACTAATGTGATTATAGCAGGGAAGCAAAGATACTGTTGCAGATCTTTCAGAAATTGAAAAGGAGAATAAGGTACTATTTTGAATCATTCTTTTCAATAAATTTAATTAATTATGTGAACTACGCAAATTCCTTGATGTATACTATCATTGCTCACTCAAGAAAACAAATTTAAATGCTTTTATATTTATGATAAAAATTAAATTCTCAAACAAAGAGAAACAACCAAAACTTCATTCACAGATATTTTCCAAGTATTCTTCCAAGTATTTAGGGAAGAAAAGACATTAATTATAAACAAATTCTTTCTGCAACATAAGTGTAAGAAACACGGAAAATGCAAACTTATTCTGATATACCACCAATACTATGATATCAAAATTTAAAAAGTCATCACAAATCAAGAGAAGTACAGAATGCTGTTATTCAAGAATATAAACTCTGAAAGCCTCAACAAAATAATTAGCAAATAATACATCAATATGTGCAAAGGAAGATGCATCATGGTATGGTAGGTAGAATAATAACCCTAGAAAGATTTCCATATCCTGATCTTTAGAGTTTGTGGAAAAATATTTTTAAAATATGTGCAATACATACAATATTTAATATATAGCTAGATAACAAACTAATTACTGTCAGACAAAATTTAAATTCATTATGTTGACTTTAACAGAGTAAGAGCATTCTAGACTACCCAGTGGACCTAATAAAGCCTTCAGATTCTTCAAAGTGGAAGGAGGGAAGCAGAGCAGTCAGAATGATCTAATAGGAGAAGGACTCAGTAGACCATTGCTAGTTCTGAAGGTGGAATGAGGTCATAAGTGAAATAATATATGCAGCATATAGAAGTTGGAAAAGTCAAGAAAACAAATTCTTACCCCAAGCTTCCCAAAAGGAACAGTCCTATCAACACCTTAATTTTAAACAATAATACCTGAACATGACTTCTGACCTACAAAGTTAAAAGATAATAAGGTTGTGTTTGTATAAGATTCTACATTTGTAACAATTTGTTACTGTTGCAATGTGAAATTAACACAAATGTGATAGTTAATTGTGGTGATAATTTGAATAAGAAACACCAAGCAGATTAATTAAGCACAGTTCTGAACATGTCTGGATGATTCACCCACCCTGAAGGCGGGTGCCACCAAACAATACTTTTGCAGCCTGTGGAGTAAAGGGAGAAGATAGAACAAAGTCTCACTTTTGCTTCTTCAGAGGACCTCATCTTTGCTACCACCTTTCATCTTTAGGCTTCCAGTGCAGACTTTTCAGCTTTCTAGCAGACACAGGTTTTTCCATATGGACTCACACATGACTATAGTTGGCTTTGGGATTTTGAGTTTTGACTTCCTCCTCCACCTCTCCAGAGTAGAGATCACTTTTGTGCATTCTTTTACCCCCAACTCTGCAAACGATCACTGTAAGCATACCTTGTAGATCATATATATAATATATGAATTTATTTGCATATATATGCTTACATGTGTATTTAATTTTTTTCCTCTAATGAACTCTAACTGATATAATAAGGAACTTATTGAGTAGAACCAAGCATTAAAGCTGGGAGAAACTATCATGAGGTACCACAGTGAATAAAGAATAAAAATGAAATTATTTTTAATCAACTAATTCTTCTACAAAGGTGATAAGGTGTTTCATGGAGAAAAGATATTTTCAATAAAGGATACTAGAACAAAAGATATTAGTTTACCATATGCATGGATAAAAATGAACTTTAGCCTATACACTATATTTGAAACTTAATTACAAATCAGTCACAATTCTAAATGTAAAACCAAAAATGTAATATTTCTGGAGAAATGCAGTGTGACTAAGATTTCTTAGAACACAAAAGGCATAGACAACAAAAGAAACAGTTGGTAAACTCTACCGTAATTTGAAATGTCTGCTATCTGAATGACATTGCCAACAGTGTAAACCAACAAACTAGACAAAGAGAAACAGGCTAACAGAAAATATCTTCAGTACATGTCTAGAAAATATCAATAAAATTCACAACTCAATAATGATAAAAAACCAGTAATGAATTAAGAAGTTTTAAACTGAAATGTTAAGAAAGTACCCTTTTTTTCTTTACCTAAATGGCTAATGAAACAGGATAAGCTCAAATTTCCATCAACTAGCACATGGTTGCTTAAACTGAAGTACATTTACACAAACTACTTCTATATGCCACAGCACGGATGACTCTCAAAAACATGATACTGTGTGGACAACAGCAGACATAAAACCTGTTTCTTTGTGTTTTTTATTCCCGTTACAGAATTTCTCTGAGAAAAGAGAAACTGCATTAGTGAGTGGGTGGTGCTGAGAGCGTTGGCTTCAAGGGAGCCTAAGAAGTCGGGGTGGAGGCACAAGCCTGTACTCCCAGTGCTTGGGAAGCTGAAGCAGTAGGCCTGGATGACTGGGATTTGAAGGCCAGGCTGGGCTACAAAGTGATGTCAAGGCAAACTTGAGCTGCATAGTGAAACTCCCTCTGAAAGGCAAAAAAGGGGGAGCTTTTAGGGGATGATTAAAGTATTCTCTATCCCCAGAAGGTGGTGTTTTAGTGACTATACATTTGTTTAAATTCAGAGTTCCACTTCTGAAAAAACAGTAAAATTTACTGTAATACCTCTACAGAGGTACTTGGCTTTTTTTTAACATAGGGTCTTGTTACGTAGATCAGTCTGGCCTTGAACTCACTCTGTAGCCCAGGCTGACCTAGATCTTGAAGCAATCCTCCTTACAGACCTGTACCTCCACACTTGGCTTATTTTTATTTTTATTAGTATATATTTGCCTATGTGATGATTGCATTCATTGTGGAGAGTTGATATATTCCTACCCCTCCCTTCCTTGTTTTATCCAACTCTTGGATCCCTTACCATTTTCTTTCAGTCTTTTTTTTTTTTTTGTGGTACCAGGGATTGAACTCAGGTCCTTGCACTCAGCAAGCACGGGGTCCTGAGTTCAATCCCTGGTACCGAAAGAAAAATCCCTTACCATTTTCAAAACCTGTATTTTCATTTTTGCTCTTCTTTAATATTTTGTTTTTCTATCTCCTTTTCCCTGGTTCCCTCCCTCCTTAAGTAAAATATGTCAGACATACAAGCTTAAATTGGAATATATAT
>NW_004524639.1:5841758-5852570 GCF_000260255.1 Octodon degus
ATCTGTGCCTAAAAATAGTTATATTCTGGAATCACCCATGTCTATAAGGAGAGTTTTTAAAAAAATTTGAAGAATAATATTATAAATAGAGGTCTGAACAGTACGTATTCAAGTTCAATTAATTTTTTCAAATAGCATTCATATTATTATTATTTCTTCTAATTTATCGTCTCTGAAAATGTTAATTATAATTTAGGGTCTTCTTATATTAGCTACAGGATGTGTTGAATCTATCCATGAAGATGATTTCTCTTAAATATTATTTCTGTCTTATATGAGTATGCTAACATCTGAATCAGAGATTTCCTGTTTAGTTTCCTGTGAAGAGTTTTTGAATTCTGTAATCGGCTGCCAATGATTGTTGAGTGGGGAGTAAAATGTGCAAACAATAAAAAAATCAATAATTCAAAAAAAATAAAATAAAGATTTCAATATGTGGCCATGGTGTAGTACATCATTAATCCTGCAGTTCCTAACATCGTACAGTTGGAGTCATTTCATCTAGAAAGCTACCTCTGGGAAAGTCCAAGAATTAAACATTCTATGATTATGAATATTCCAGGAGCTATCTGATTGTCATAAAACAGCAACACCCTATGTGCCTATTTTATCTCTCATCATTATTATTTGGCTTAACACAACTATGTAGCACTATAAGGCCATGTAAAGCTTCAGGAGGAAATTGGCTGTAAACTATGCTAAGTGTGCTAAGAGATTGAAGAGTAGAATGTGGGAAGATGAAAGTAGTGAAGGGAATCCTAGGCAAATGTAAGAGAGGACAGGAAAGCTAGAACATAGTAAAGAGAGTGAATAATTTGGAAGGGGTCATCACTCAGGAAAATCAACAGTGACACCGCTGTTGTCACTCAGCAGTGAAATCACTCAGGAAATGATAGTTATAATTGTCTTTAATCCTTGTTTTTCCCATTAATTAATGGAAGAAGAGCTTCTCCAACTCCTCCAGGTAGTAACCATCTTTGACTTACTTCTACTTGTCCTCACAACTGCTTGGGATGCATAATAGGAAACCAGCCTATATTTGAAGTATCAATGAGTATGTTAGTGACTGAATGACTGAATGACATGTAAATGAATGAACTACACTGGAAGCTTTTTATATTAAGGTTCATAATATAAGACCTACAGCAGCTTGTGGTGGATCGTGCCTATAATCCAGCACTCTGTAGGCTGAGGCAGGAGGATCACTGTGAGCTCAAGGCCTGCTTGGGCTACAAGGTGAATTCAAGGCCAGCCTGAACTGCACAGTGAGACCCTGTCTCACAACAAACAGACAGACAGATGTATAGTAAAACCAAGATGCCTCCTATGCAGCACTTGCCTCTGTTGGCCATATGCTGGCTGCAGATATCTGCATTTCAGTTTATCTAGCCATAAGAACATGGTGTGAGCATTGGATATACTTGACTTACAAATACAATCAGAGCAAAAGAACAGAGCACTGACCCATGGACCCAAGAACCAAGTTTCAATCCTGGTTCTACAGTCATACAATTATAAGTAATCATTACAATTAAGATGCTCAGGTTTGTCATCTCTAAAATGGGAATTACTATGCCTCTATTTCAGGGTTCTAGTAAGAATCAAAAAGAAATAAATTAGATTACAGTACTTGGCATTTTTACTAAATTTTCTTCTCAGTATTATAGAGTAATTATTGATATTAAAATAAGCTTGCTGATTTTCCTATAATTTAATATACAGTGGAGATAAGAGTACTGATACATTCCAGAAGCAGGCAGGGTAGACTTTTGGGGGGGACACCCACACGCAACCACAATTGAGCACTGTGTCCACTTACCAATATTTATTTCTGCACAATCATCAACCTGTTAGGGCTTGGATCTGTCTTTGACTTGGCGCTGTCCATCTAGCCTCTTATTTTCTCAGGAACTAGCAGGCAATATAGGATCAATAATGTTTGTCAAATTGGTTTCTTCTGTGTCTTTCTTTCCTGTCAGCCTGCTCTCTGCTCCATTCACATATTCGCTCAGAAAATACTCAGTGCTTACCTCCTGAATGGCAGACCCTCTACTAGACTCTGACAGGTATTGCTGCAATGAAAATGACGTTTTTCCCTCTGAGCTCTGTCTACTTCCCATAGGCAACTCAAACTCTAGAAAAGTTAACACCAGATATCCAAACAGTAGTCCTACCCAATGGGGAGGACTTCCCTTGGCCAGATGTGGATGAAATAGGACCTTCATATAGACCTTTCAAAAGATCACCACTCAAATTTCTACTCTCTAAATAATGAATATCTTTTTGATGCAGCCCAGCAATGCCCTTCTGTGGTTTCTTGGTGCTCATAGGAGGTGCTCAATGTAATTCTTTCTAGTCTCAATTAACTGTTTGCAAGCACTTCCTGTGTTTCTTCAGTTTAGTTTAGTTTAGTTTAGCGTAGTTTAGTTTAGTTTATTAGTACATATGTGTAGTGCATAATGTTTATGTTCCTTGTGGGAAGCAAGTGCATGTACATAACACATCCTAATTCTTTTTTTGTCCTCTTCTCCCATCTCTTAATCACCTTCCTTTGTTATTTTTGAGCATGTTTGAAATATATAATGTCTACATTCTGTGTGTGTAGTTGGCAAACACACATCATACGTCCCGGTTCTTTTTTAATCCCCTTTCCCTCCCACTCCCACCTCATGATCTTCCATTCTGAAAAAGATCTACTTTCTATTTTCCATATTTTTATTTTGCTCTTTATTTTTACTCTGGGTTTCTCATATCAGATAGACCATATGACATTTAAGTCTGTGTGTCCAATTTATTTCACATAACATTATGGTCTCAAAGTCTATCCATTTTTCTAGAAATAACTCATTTTTATCTTCCTTTATGACTAAATGTTAATCAATTGTGTATAAATACTGTTTTCTTCACCCATTCATTTGATGACAGACATATGGGCCACTTCCAAGATTTAGCTATTGTGAAAATTGTGCTGCTGTAAACATAGACATGGATTTGTCACTGTAATATGATGTTACAGCTTGTGTCTGGATGTGCCTCCAAAACCTGATATGGTCATCGGTGGGGTTTTTCAGAGTTCATTGTATATAGGGTATGTGAGGCTGGGATTAAGAGTGCTCCAACCAAGGTGTGGGCGGACTAATTAATAGGTTTGCAGCCTGGATAGAATATAAATGGAAAGAAAGAAGCTGCTGCTGCTGCTTTGGAATGCTATTGTTGCTGTTGCTTTCTACTTGTTGCCTTCTGCCTGCTCTGCCAATCCATAAACTGCTTCTCTGCTGTGATTCCCCCTAGGCCATGCCACCGTGCCTCAGAGTAAGCCTACTATGGACTGAACGTGCTACAAACCGTGAGCTACAATAACCCTTTCCTCCTTTAACTTTGGATGTTTGGAATTTTGCATCAACAGTGAGAAAAAAGACTAAGAAAAGTGTCATTAATTATTCCAGGGAGATTCCTAGAATGGGAATATGGGAATAGATGGATTGAATGGAATTTCCAGGTTTAGTTTTTTGAGGACTCTTCCCACTGATTTTCATGGTGATTATATTAGTTTACATTCTCACCAACAGTGTAGAATGGTTCCTTTTTTTTTTTTTTTTCAGAACCGGGGATTGAACTCAGGCCCTTGCACTTGCCAGGGAAGCACTTATTCCACTGAGCCATCTCCCTGGCTCCAAGCCATCTCCCTGGCTCCCCTTTTCTCCTGAATCATTTGTTATTATTTAATTTCTTGATTGTGGGCATTCTTTCTGCTATAGGACAGAATCAGTGGTGTTTTAATTTGCCTTTCTTTAATAGCAGGTAATGTTGGGCATTTCTTCAAATATCTATTGGCCATTCATCCTTCTTTTGTGAAATGTTTATTCATTTTGATTGCCTATTTTTTATTGAGTCATTTATTTGAGGATTCATGTTTTTGAGTTCTTTATATATTCTAGATGTGAGACTTCTGCCTGAAGAATTTCTGGTAATTTTTTTTTCATTTTGTAGGTTGTTTTTCACCCTTTTGGTTGTCTCTTTTGCTGTACAGAAGCATTTAATTTCATATGCTCTTATTTGTTGATTTTTTTAACTATTTCCTCTACAACAGAGGCTTTGTTCAGAAAGTCTTTGCTTATGGCTATGACTTCAAGAGTTTTACTTATTTTACCTGCCTGCATG
The DNA here is from genome assembly GCF_000260255.1 of Octodon degus. Lineage (NCBI taxonomy): Eukaryota > Metazoa > Chordata > Mammalia > Rodentia > Octodontidae > Octodon > Octodon degus. Next base: position 5,845,920 of record NW_004524639.1, read on the forward strand.
TTCAGTGTTTCTGGTTTAAAATTTAATGCTTTGATCTATTTTGATTTTAATTCAATATGTGGGGAACTATGAGTCTAGATTCAGTCTTCTACATGGCAACAGACAGCTTTCCCAACACTACTGCAGGGGACATGTTTCCTCCAGTATATGTTTTGGGTCCATTTATCAAAGGCCAAATAGTTCAATGTAGTTGGGGTTATTTTTGCATCTTCCATTCGTTCCACTGATCTACGTGTCTGTCACTGTGCCAGTAGCATGCTGTATTTATTACAGTAACTTCATAATATAACTTCACAAAAGGGATAGTAATGTCTCTCACTATGCCCTTTTCATCCATGATTGCTTTTGGTATTCTGTGTCTCTTCTGGCTCCATATGAATTTTAAAATAGTATTCTCCAGTTCTATGAAGAATGCTGTTGGAATTTTTATTAAGATGTGTTAACACATTTCCATCATGTGGCTTGAACACTTGAGGTACAAATAGATCTGTTCACTTTTATTGGTTTTTATGCTAATAAAATTAGTAAAAGTCTATAAATGGACCAAATCTAGTTAATTGCTGAAATTTCAATAATTAGAGGCCAAATATAGATACTAATTTAAACTATTTATGCCATTTAAAAAATAGCAGTATATCCCTGTAATCCCAGCACTTGGGAGGCTAAGACAGGAAGATGATTATGAGTTTGAGGCCAGCCTTGACTGTATAGCAAGATCCTGTCTCAAAAAAAAAACAATAAAAATGAATACAATAATCAACATATTTATTTCATTTGATTGAATTTTTATTTAAATTAATATATTTCTTTAAAACATATGTAAAAGTATTAAACTTTAAAACAGTTTACACATAAAGGCAAGTGATTTGTGCATATCACACAGAGGGTCATGATGCATTGATGTTTTTTGCCACCACAGTGACACTCATTTTTTCAGATAATTTTTGTAACATTCTCTACACTGTTCACATGTATTTCTTGTGAAAGCTAAATGAGCATCTATAAAGTGAATGCTTTCTTGAGTGACTTTTGACTGTAGCATTTCTTCATGAGTTAATGTGTTATCAATAATTAGTTCTCATGCTAAACTGGCAGGAGAGATATGATCTTGAAGGTAGTTTTCCCAGATCAAGCCTTATCCATTGCACTGTGGATATGTTGACTCCTGTGAGTCCCCAAATGGAGGGAACTCAACTGCATGTGTTTTACAAGTAGGGGACCATGTTGGCACTTTCCCCTGTTTAAAACTAAATAATTAATTTTTCAGATTTAAACAAGGAAATGTATATGGTTAGATTTCTAAATTTCTGTGTAAAAATATGTAATTGTTTATTCCTATTTTTAAATTATTTTTTTATTTTTTTATTCTTTTCTTCCCATTTTCTTTGGTTGAAACTCTGTACCATAAGTATTTTTTAATAACTTTATTGAGAAACAAATAGTAATGAGACAGTTTCAAAACCGATTAGTAGGACAGTTTTCATACTTAATGCATTGCATATTGTTGTCTTAGTGCTTATTCATCGAACAAGATAGAGACATGATATCCTATCCACAAACACTATTAGAACAAATCTCTCTATTCAATGATCCAAAAGAATGGAGCTGTGTATCTATCTTAACTATTTTGAACATAAAGATACAAAATGGTCATCATTTGTATCCCCCTTTTTTGTTTGGTTTTGTCAGAGAAGGGCATTCCATTGCCACTTAAATATTGTAGGTGCCTGAATTCAACAAAATATTCCAATACAGCCCAGTAGTACATGATAGTAGTGCGTTTTACATAAGACTGGCAATGATAGAAGTTTTTGACTTGGCTAGGGGTGTGGCTCAGTGTATCAAACGATTACCTGAAAAGTGCAGGGGGCTGAGCTCAATCGCTGGTATAGAAGAAAAAAGAAAAAAACAACCTTGCTGACTTCAAAATTTTACAGCTCAGCAAATTAATATGGCTTTACCCTTTACACTCTGTTCCCACACTTCTCTGCTGGATGGTCAACAGAAGACAAAGCAAGAACTATATAACAAGTAATGTAACTTTTGTATCTGATAAGGTCAGTCAAATCCCCTCAGGATTTACCCTGAAACCCTGTACCACAGTTGGTAGATCCTTTGTCAGCGTTAACCATGTGGATGAGTCACGGCCATTGCTTGACCAATTTGCTCTCTGTAAAAGCCTGACAGAATGTTTTCTCTCCATGTGACATTCCTTAGGCACACTCTACATCGTCAATCACATTCCTCTGTGGCCCCATAATCTCCTTCATCAGAAAATTTGGGACACAACTGAGTTAAATAATGTTACAGTATAGGTTCTCCTATGTCCTGAGTTTTAACTGACTTTGAAAGGATAGGGGCTGAATGTTGGCTGTCCTTTCAGCCCTTCTTTTTATCTAATTTTTGGTCTGTGAACTCATGTTGTTAACCATCCAGAAGAGATTTTTAATATTACCCTACAAATAGGCAGTTGAGCTTAACCTCATTATCTGTCTGAATATAAAACATATTAGGCATAACATGGAATAGGTATTTTCCATCAAGTATTGATATGTTAAAATTTAACTCCCTACAGTTTATGAAGAAAAAAATTTTAAATAAAGAATAAATACTTACATATTTTTACTCAGAAATTTAGAAATCTAACCATATACAGCATTGTAGAACAGGTCTATGACTTTTTTTCTTGTCTCTTGTATTTATATATTACCTCTTTTTTTTAAACAAACATTTATTTGAGAGACACTATGTCAGTAATTGGTATGTCCTGACAAACAGTATGTATTTAGAAGACCAGAAGGACAGGCATTCAAAGTATGAGCCTACAATTACACATTGCTATCTTCACTGAAGTTGCTTCACAGGTATGAGCATATATCCTTAGTCAGGGTGAGAATCCTGCCAATTAACTGCAAGTTTCAAAAGGATGCTGTAGATTCTCGGGGTCATTCCCTTACCCATCTTGTGCATATAAATGTAGGACTTTGTCCCTGTCATGTTTCCCAGCTTTTCTCCCTGCCCTCTCATTGTCCAGTCCTCAAGTTCTTGCTTTCCTTTTAATTGTGTTATGCCTTTCTATTTGTATTTCTTCTTTTGAGTTCTTATACTAGGGAGACTATATGATATTTACATATGTGGATCTGATTTATTTCACCTATGGGTATATCTAAAGTGGCATGCACTTAAATACAAAGGCTTCAAGTATATCATTCCTTATAGCTGAGTAATACTCCATTGCATAAAAATACCACATCTTTTTCATCCATTCCTCAGATGAGGGGAACCTTGGTTGTTTCCAAGATTTGGCTATAACAAATTGTGTGGCTATAAACATAGCTACACATATATCACTATGATATGACATTTTCCCAGTAGGCGGGTAGCTGGTTGGAATGGGATATCATGTCCTAGTTTTTTAAGGAGTCTCCACACTGATTTCCATAATGGTTGCACCAGTCTACATTTCCACCAGCAGTGGAGGAGGGTTCCTTTTTCCCAACAGCCTCTTCAACATTTGTTGTTGGTTGATTTGTTTATGATAGTCATTCTTTCTGGGATGAGATGGTAACTCCGTGTTCTTTTCATTTGCATTTCACAGATGGTGACGTGGAACATTTTTTCATATATTTACTCACTTCTTTAATTTCATTTTCTGAGAAGTGTGTGTTCATCTGAGCTGCCCATTTTTGGATTGGTCTTTAAATTTTGGTTCCCTAATGTTTTTTACTTCTCTATAGATTCCAGAGAGCAGACCTTTGTTTGAGTGCTTATTAGTTAAGATGTTTTCGAAATTTGTGGGTTGTCTTTTCACTTTGTTGGTAATTTCTTTTGATGTCCAAAAACTTCTCAGTAAGAGGAAGTCCAAGTTGTTAATTCTTTCCAGTGTCACCCATGTGATGTAATTTTTGTCCATGGACTCTTTGCCTACCCCTATGTCTTCAAGAGTTCCTCCCACTTTCTCTTCCAGGAGATTTAGTGTCTCTGCTTTAATGTTTAGACCTTTAATACATTGTGACTTTACCTTAGTGCATGGTGCTATCATGGGTCAAGTTTAACTTTTCAGTATGTAGACAGCCAATTTTTCCATCACCATTTGTTAATGACGCTATCTTTCTTCCAGTAAGCATATTTGGACCTTTTTCAAGGATAAGGTGGCTGAGTGTGTTCATCGAGACTGCTGCATTTCCTAAAATACTCCAGTGATCCTCAGGTCCATTTTGTTGCCAGTACCATGCTGATTTTACAATATTAGCTTTGTAGTATAATTTCAAATCAAGAATTGTAATGCCTCCTTTCTTGTCTTTGCTGCCCAGGATTGCCTTTGTTATTCTAGATCATTTCTGGTTCCAAAAGAAAATTTAGGAATGATTTTTCTAGGTCTGGGAGGTATTTTGGTGGTAATTTGATATGTAGGGGTTGCACTAAATCTGTACAATAATTTTGGGAATATGGCAATCTTCAAAATGTTGGTTCTTCCTATCCAGGAGCATGGAATATCTTTCCATTTTCTGAAATCCTCTACAATCTCTTATTTCAGAGTACTTTAATTATTCTTGAAAAGATTTTTGGCTACTTTAAATAAATTAATTGCAGCAGATTTCATTTTCCTCGGTGCTATTGTAATAGGTATTGTTTCTCTAATTTCCCTCTCAGTGTGTTTGTTATTTGTGTAGAGGAATGCTATTGATTTTTGGGTATTGACTTTGTATCCTGCTATGCTACTGTATTAATTCTAGTAGCTTCTTGGTGGAGTTTTTTGGGTCTTCCTAGCAAAGTATCATGTCATCTGCAAATAATGATAATTTAACTTCTTTACCTATTCTTATTCCTTTTATTTCTTTCTCTTGCCTGATGGCTCTAGCTAATGATTCCAGAATTATATTGAATAGGAGTAGTTAGATAGGACATCCTTGTCATGTACCAGGTCTGAGAGTGTTAGATTTCAGGTTTTTCCCCATTTAGAATTATGTTAGTCATTGGGTTGTCATAGAAGGCTTTTATCAGTTTGAAGTAGAAGAGATCTTTTCCAATGTTCTCTAGGACTTGGAGCATGAATGAGTGTTGCACTTTGTCAAAAGCGTTTTCACCATCAGTTGAGATGATCATATAGTTTTTAGACTTCATTCTATTGATATAGTGTATTACACTTATAGATTTGCATATATTGAACGATCCTTGCATCCCTGGGTGAATCCTACTTGGTCATGGTGTATAATAGTCTTGATGATTTGCTATATTCTTTTTGCTAGGATTTTGTTGAGGATTTTTGCATCTATGTTCATGAAAAAGATTGGCCTGTAGTTCACTTTTTTAGTTGTATCTTTCCCTAGTTTTGGTATCAGTATAATACTTGCCTCCAGGAATGATTTTGGGAGGATTGCTTCATTTTCAATTTCATTGAAGAGTTTGAGAAGTATAGAGATTATACCTTCCATAAATTTCTTGTAAAATTTAACTGTGAATCCATCAGGACCTGGACTTTTCTTTGTCGGTAGGCTTTTTATTACATTTCATATGATTGGCTGCTATTGGGTTATTTAGAGTTGTTTTATCTTTTTGATTCAGTTTTGTTAATTTGTATATCTGTCCATTTCTTCTGTGTCTTCTGTTGTGTAAGAGCAAAAATTCTCAAAGTAGCTATTGATAATCTGAATTTCCAATGGGTCTGTAGTAATTACACCTTTTTCCTTGCTTATTGCTTGTATTTGAATTTTTTCTTTCCTCTTTTTGATGAGGTTAGCTAGGGGCTTATCAATTTTCTTTAATCTTCCAAAGAGCCAGCTTTTTGATTCCTTAATTCTTTGAACTGTTTTCTTTGTCTGAATTGCAATAATTTCTGCTCTAATTTATGATTTCTTCTCATCTTTAGGCTCTGGGTTTGGATTGCTCTTCCTTTACTAGATGTTGGAGGTGCAATGTTAGGGTGTTTATTTGTCCCCATTCTGTTTTCTTAATGTGTGAGTTCACATTAAGCTGTAAGTTTCCCTCTGAAAACTGCTTTCATCACATCCCATAAATTCTGATGGGTTTTACTTGGATTTTAATCTTTTTTTTTTTTTTTTTTTTGGTGGAACCGGGAATTGAACTCTGACCCTTGTGCTTGCCAGGGAAGTACTTATTCCACTGAGCCATCTCCCTGGCCCTATACAGAAGGCTTTTTTTTTTGGTCTGCAGATTGCCTCCAGCGCTGGTCTGGGTTGCCTTGAGTGTCTTGGAATCAAACCACCGCTCCCAGAGACTGACTGCTTCGTTTAAGCAGGCACTTAAACAACTGAGCTAATGGGCGAGCCCCCAGATTTTTAGATATTGTTCAATTTCTTATTTAACTTCATCTGTCACCCATGGTTGCTGAGTAGAATGCTGCTCAATTTCCATGTGTTTGTGGGGATTCTCTGATTTCTTTTGCTATTTATGTCCAGTTTCATTTCACTGTGGTCAGATAATATGCATGAGATAATTTCTGTTTTCATGCATATACTTAATCATGACCTATGGACTAGTATGTGGTCTATTTTTACAAAAGGAGCCACGTGCAGCTGAAAAACAACATGTATTCAGCTGTGGTTGAATGTAACACTTTATATATGTCCACTAAGTCCATTTGTTCCAAGCTCTGGTTCAGTTCTGCTAATTCTTTCCTAGTTTTTTTTT